>NC_091515.1:10605172-10918774 GCF_947461875.1 Haliaeetus albicilla | reverse complement strand
GGTAAGTGGCATTTACTGCAGGATTTGCGTGCAGTGAACAAAGTAATGCAAGATATGGGATCCTTGCAGCCTGGTATTCCAACCCCTACTATGCTCCCCAGAGACTGGCCTTTAACTGTTGTTGACCTTAAAGACTGTTTCTTTACAATTCCTTTGCATCCAGATGACTGTGAGAAATTTGCTTTTACCGTTCCAACAATAAATCAACATGCGCCAGCTAAAAGGTATCACTGGGTCGTTTTACCACAAGGCATGAAAAATTCACAGACTACATGTCAATGGTTTGTTGACATCGCTCTCGAACCATTTCACAAAAAATGGAAAGAGGCTCTGATTTATCATTACATGGATGACCTGCTGCTCTGCGCACGACAATTTTCACATGAACAGGTATTAGCTGACCTTGAATTATACCTTGGGGCGTATGGCTTAGTCATAGCCCCAGAAAAAGTTCAGCTAATGGCACCCTGGAAATATCTGGGTTTGCAAGTTGCGGAAGCCTCTGTATGTCCACAAAGGCTGTCGCTACACAAAGACATACGAAATATACATGATGTCCAAAAACTTGTCGGAGACCTACAGTGGATTCGGCCTTATTGTGGTATTACAAATACAGACTTACAGCCGCTGCTGGATTTATTGCAGGGCAGCGATAGCTTAACTTCTGCAATACAACTAAGTGCATCAGGGCGGCAAGCCTTGGCAGCAATTGAGAAAAAAATCACATCATCCATGTCTGGCAGATACGTCCCTGATTTGTCCATAAATTTATATGTATATAACTCAGATAAGGAAGTTGCGGGAATTTTGGGTCAGTGGGATGAACGACGGGAACAAAACCCATTGATAATAATAGAATGGATATTCTTGCCTGCTAGCATGTCAAAAACGGTAGTCACTAGAATTGAAGCCCTGGGAATGTGCATTCAAAAAGCAGGGGCAAGGGCGACACAAATTTCAGGGAAGCAAATGGACAAAATTATTTTACCTATGTCACTTGATATTGTGAATAATGCCATGATGAAAAATGACTGCTTTGCAGTAGCTCTGATGGGTTTTAAGGGGGAAGTGGATAATCACTACCCCCCTCACCCATTGTTTAAAACAATGTTGACAATGGAACCACGCTCTATTTGCAGTGAAAGCCCACTGGAGGCAATTACCGTTTTTACTGATGCTAGCAGCAGAACAGGTAAAGCGGGATTTGTATATCTTCAGGATGGATCCTGGAAATCTGAAGTCGTTCTGTCAGAGGGATCAGTACAGGTGCTTGAGCTATTAGCCATATGCTCCGTTTTCAAAAAATGGGATAAACCACCTGTCAACATTGTTTCGGATTCTCAATATGTCGTTGGGATAGTCAAACGTATGCATAGATCCTTGCTAAAAACTGTAAGTAATAAGCAGCTGTTTATGGCGTTTTTGAAATTATGGATGTTATTAGAAAGACGGACAGACTTATTTTTTATCGATCATATTTGTAGCCATACAACGTTGCCGGGATTTATTGTGGAAGGTAATGCGCGCGCGGATCGACTGGTGGTAGCCAATGCAAACATCTGTTTTAATACACCCAAACCTGACTTGTTTGGACAAGCACTGCTATCCCATAAATTTTTATCATCAGTCGGCAAAAGCGCTGAGTAAGCAATTTGATCTCCCATTGCAGCAAGCCAGAACTATTATTGCTGCTTGCCCTGACTGTGCGAACATTCCAAACTTACAACCACAAGGGGTGAACCCCCGGGGACTATCACCATTACAAATTTGGCAAACAGATGTTACGGAGTATCCCAGTTCTGGGAAATATAAATACGTTCATGTATCTATTGACACATATTCGAACCTTATGTGGGCTACTGTTCATGTATCAACTAATGCCAGATCCGTAATTAAGCACCTTTTGGCAGCATTTGCTGCCATGGGAGTGCCAATAGAAATTAAAACAGACAATGGCCCGGGATATCGCGCACAGTCATTAGAAACATTTTTACAGCTATGGGGGGTAACTCATAATTTTGGCGTACCCCATAATTCTACTGGTCAAGCTATTGTTGAACGTGCACATCGGACCTTAAAGGATCGTTTAAACATTTTAAAAATGGGGGAAGACATGCGGCATTGTACCCCCCAAGAGTTAATAAGCAAAGCACTATATGTTTTGAATTGGCTACAGCCATGTGGTACTGAGGATCAGATCCCAATTACTAGGCATATGTGTGGGAGCAAAAATGTTGATTAAAAACTAGCCGCAAGTTTCAATATTCAATCCAGTTTTACAGCAATGGCAGGGACCTTGCAAGTTATTCACGTGGGGAAGAGGGTATGCTTGTGTTTCCACAGGTAACGAACAGCCCCATTGGATACCGGCGAAATGGGTCAAGCCATGGATTGAGCAATCAGATGTCACAAACGACTCAGAAGATCGAGAACAAGAGGCAGTGGAGACTTCAGCAGGTCCCGAAGCCCTAGATAGACTGCCTAGACAAATCACGACGGAGACCAGCAGTCAATGCGGAAATTAAGAACGCATGTGAAAAACACGGAGTACGGTGCCGGCCCTGGATATGCATCTTAGTGCGAGTGGGTGAAAGGGATGATAGAAAATTTTTTGTGTGTGATCATTGTAATAGAAATTTAACTAACCAACTAACCTTGCGTGAGTGGGCAGAGGTTTTTTCAATAGATCGCTTACTGATTTTGGCTTTGTGTATAACTAATCGTATAGAGAATAATCAGCTTAGAGCTATTGCAGCAAATATATATGATTTAATGTTGATTGGCATCTGGTGAAACATTACTCATAAGAGCCGAGTGTGGAAGTAGTATTAAGATACCCTGATATGTAGTCATTTATGATAAAGACCAAAAAAAAAAAAAAAGAAAAAGAAAAAGAAAAAAAATTTAAAAAAAAGAAAAAAAAAGAAAAAAAAAGGGGTTTAGAAAAGCAAATGGTAGTGATAATGATTGCGATGACCTTAGTCACGGGATCTGTATTTAAAATTGACTGATTTTTGTCTGTCCTTAGCTACACCAGACTAATTACAATATAGAATTTGAGAAATTCAACATGATGACAACAAGCGATGTGGTGATGTGCATAAAGATTAGTGAAAAGTGGTGGCCCTCTTTGATAGGAGCTAAACAGCAACAATTGTTTGTGGAAAACCTTCTGATTAGTGCGAGCTTGCCCCTTCAGGAATTGGATCTAATGTTTTCTTTACCCCCGGTTGAGGTAACCAATATTTCCCATTTAGAAGATTGTCGATATTTCCGATCACAATTACAACCATATAATGGTATAGGAGTGATATTTTTTTGGGGGGGACACCGTTTTGGTAAAGAAGGAGAAAGAGCAATCAGGGTCATACTTTATAGGGGCAGAACATAACAGGGTTACCTTTATGGCCTGACGTTGATACTGCAAGTTTGGATGTAAATACTGCGGGGGAAAGTTGTTGCCCCCAGGAGTGTTTTTGATTTGTGGAGATAGGACATGGGTGTAAAGAGTTTGAAGGAATGTGTTGCATGAACCTGTCGGACCATTCTATAAGCATTCACAAACAGTTAAGTCAATTACAAGAGAACCTAAACAAGATCGGATACTATACTGACCCATTTAGTAACTGGTTAGAATCATTGGGGTTTGGGCCTTGGATACGGCAAATATTAAAGTGGTTGATTTTCTTGGTGGCTCCTATATTCATACTCTTAGCTATTATCCCATGTACGATTCGATGCTCGTGAATGATGATGATTAGATCTGTTAATGCTCTCTTAAAAAAAAAAAAAAAAGGAGTAGGGAATCTTTCTCCACAAGAAAAGTTAGCTAAAGCAAAAATTAGAGGTAAGGTCATGGCCTTAGTTTAGAATCTAGAAACAGGGCAAGGGGAAGGTCCATTTTCATTAATAACCTGGGGGCGAGATTATGCTTGTGTTTCCACAGATGCAGGCCCACAATGGACTCCCACTCAATTTGTACGACCATCATCATCTGGAACATCTTAGATGGTGCAGCAATATGAATACCACCTCAGCCAAAAACTAACGTCTAGGTCATCTTGGCCAACATAACAGGTCAAGATTCTCTGTGCATTGCAACTGCATCACAAAGCCCATGAACCAATAGACAGGATGGCTATGACTCGTGCAGCACACCTGGCCAGCGAGCGCATGCGTCATAGGTTGCAACCGAGGCGGATTTTGGCACCCGCTGGTCACGTGTGCTGAAATCCATTCCTCTGCAAATGTATAAATACCGGGATTTTCCAAAGAGCATCGGGCTGGTGTACGGCAAGGCCATTGTTGCCTCCGTGGGGATGCCCACGTAAAGCTGACACCTACCGATTGCTGGGCTGAGTTTGTGGAGCAAGATGGCACAAGAATGTACAGATGGTCCATCCTTGTATGTTGCAATGTATTTAAAAATTAATTGATAGATCAAGTAAGGCTGTGTTCATTGAAAAAAAAAACCAATCAAAAAAGGGGGAGATGTAGGGTTCAATTATATGGAACTTAGTGACTGGGCCTGAAAGTAGCTCATGGTCGCAAGAGTATTCCAGACGCCTTTAGAAGGCCTTGAACAGAATAAACAAGAAGACAGGAAAAGAAAGATCCCAATTAGAAAAACACAGGTGCACATTCCACGATAAAGGGAACTTGGCACAAACAACCTCAATTCGGCAGTTTATCTTGACCAATTAGACTGAGACAAGTTTCGCATGCTCTAGTTAATATAGTCAATTATGTCCTGTGTTTATGAGTGTGTACAGAGTGAGTATAACTAACTGTATCTTATGTTTATACACATGAACAGTGTCGATATAACCAATCACATTTTATGCTTGTGCGCGTGGACACCAAATGCTTGCATGCAGCAGCCAATCAAAGCTTCTAAGCAACTTAGAGAATTGTATAAGAATGATCAGCTAGGCTCAATAAACTGGCGACTTTAATCATCATATTGGTGTCCTGTCGTCCGGGTCCCGCATGGAATAACCCTATTACCCTACAGCCCACTATGATTATAACTCTAGCAGAAAACCATGCGTAAGTACTATTTTCTCTGTGTTTGTCAGCATGTAGATGTCTGGGAGGGAAATACTTCCTCAAGAGAGATGGAACAATTTCTTTTCTGTAATGATCTTTTCCATGAATGTACAGCATTCAGGCCAGCAATATTCAGGCCAGTGAAATAATGGGAACTCATGTCTGTAAGCAGAAAGTCATTGGACATTGGTCTCAAAAGTGTATATGTGCAAAGCTGTGATTCAATGTCAAACATTGCAGAAGCCTTCTGTCAGTGCCAAAGCTGGGGTAACTTGCTTTTCTGATACAGAAGATAGACAATATTCTGGTAACAGCAACAATGGAGGTTATTTTCAAGAATTTATTTGTTATCAAACTTAAGTAGACTAGGTAAAACCTTGTCCTTACTGAAGACACAGAGATCTGCCCAGGACATGTATGGGGCTAGGATTTCATCCACTGTACTTACAGGCTGCAGTTTCAATGTCATGTGAGCATGTAGTGACATCTGTTACTAACGACTGCTTACTATTTTGTTTTTTTTAATAAGCAATAAAACAATCCTTATTTACTTTTAAAATCTATATTATCAGACTATATTATATAATTTATATTCTTACAAATATATATACTATAATGTATATAATGATTATAAATAATGTGCTTAAAATTAAGCATCAGCTTTGGCACTTTGCTAGCTTCTGGTGTATATCAAAATGCATTTTGAAAACTTGAAAATATGTATGTGTCAGGAAGAGGAGGGATGTATTTTAAGTTTTGTCATCCTACCCATTTAATAAAACTCTCATTTTCAGAGAAGAATTGCTAGTAGGACTTGAAGCTAACATGATTTGTTTTGCCCACTTCTTTATTTATGCATGACATTGATCTGTGCTTGGAAGCCTTATTATAGTCCACTATTTTTAGTTGGTTTGTGTTGGATTTTCAAATCCTTTTGGGTACAAAGCTGCACATATTCCATTAATTAACATGAAGGATAGCAGAAGATGCCTCTTATTTAGCAAGTCATCTCTAGCTTAAATATTCAGTGAAGATAATTGAGATTACTGGAAAAATGCAATAATTGAATTTAATACTACATTGCTATTCAGTAATGTGGCTCTAAAAATGAGATTTTAGTGAGCATGTTTGACTGTGCTGAAGAGTTTTTCCAGGTTCATATTTTTCAACTGTAATTTGGGTTTAGAAATGGTCAGCTCAAAACTTTTTAGTGGCATACCTGGAATGCAGTTTTGCTGTCCAGATGGTGAAAGACTAAAACCAAATTAGGATTTGACTGTTGCTGGCACATTTAATGAAAGAGAAGGGTCAGAGGTGAGCTGGAGATTGAAGAAGGAGTCCTGGAGAGTCAAGCTTGCTATTCCTCACGAGAAAGGAAGACTCAAAAGTTATATTTATGGCTACTGGGAGGGATCATTTTCCTTCCTGTCTTTCCCCTAGTGGTAGTTGCCAATTCATCTCTCAGTGGTGGCAGCAGTAGTAAATATGGTTTTTAGGGCTCTGGCAGAGGTAAAGTAGTAGACGATGACAATTTTACTGCTTCCAAGAGTCTTCTGAACGTGTCAACTCCAGACTTTGTTTATGACTAGCATCAGCCCTGCATTTAGGTCTAGCATCTTATTTGGTCATTTTAGGTTTGATAGTATATATGTTTTGAATGGCTTTTACCTCATTTTTAACTGAACCTTTTGTTGCAGATTGTGCAGTATATATAAGGACACATACAAAATGTATCTTATTTGGAAAGTGCCATTACCTGTTGTTGTGGTTTAACCCCAGCCAGCAACTAAAAGTGCCACGCAGCCGCTCACTCACTTCCCTCCCACCCAGTGGGATGGGGGAGAGAATCAGGAAAAAAAGGTAAAACTTGTGGGTTGAGATAAGAACAGTTTAATAGAACAGAAAAGAAAAAACTAATAATGATAACACTAATAAAATGACAACAGTAATAATAAAAGAATTAGAATATACAGGTGATGCACAATGCAATTGCTTATCACCCGCCAATCGATGCCCAGTTAGTCCCCAAGCGGTGATCCCTCCACCCCCACTCCCCCCAGTTTGTATACTAGATGTGATGTCACATGGTATGGAATACCCCTTTGGCCACTTTGGGTCAGCTGCCCTGGCTCTGTCCTGTGCCAACTTCTTGTGCCCCTCCAGCTTTCTCGCTGGCTGGGCATGAGAAGCTGAAAAATCCTTGACTTTTAGTCTAAACATTCCTTAGCAACAACTGAAAACATCAGTGTTATCACCATTCTTTGCATACCTAGCTCAAAACATAGCACTGTACCAGCTACTAGGAAGACAGTTAACTCTATCCCAGCTGAAACCAGGACACCTGTTCAGCTAATCTTTTTGAGAATATAGCGCTCAGAGGGCTTATTTTGCCCTGAGGCCCCCTTTAAAAAAAAGTAAAACGTGCAGGGCCAAAAAAAATTCATGTAATGATATGCCTAATAGCAAAAAGAATATGTATTTATGAAAGTACTTCTATTGTCATCCAGTCCTCTACTGCTGTCTGTTCCTGCTTCTGACCTGTTTGAACATATCTCTCTTTGATGTTATGGACATCAGTTGTCTCATTCCCTGGATTCTTCTTTGTACCTTCTGTCAAGATGCACTAGTAATAGACTGGTCAAATGGATTAGTATGTATTAGTTTTCAGAAATACTTCATTTGTAGCTTTGGTAGAATTAGACCCAAAGTTTAATGTTTGGGTTGAGAATTCTTTGTTATGTCCAAATTTTAAAAAACAGACCCTGCTTTTGCTTTTTTGCTGTTTTCTAAATTTTTATGAACCAGTTTTCAGAAATGCTAGATCAGCTCATTGGTCAGAATATATCTAAAATAAAAATTGGATTACACAGTCTCAAAATTTGAAATATTCAGATTAAGTATGGCTTCCCATGGAAATTTGATTATTACAATATCTTACTGACAAGGACCAAAATGTTTATCTCCTGCATAATTAAATTTCTCAATTTTTTTTTCCTTTGGAAAGTTCTTACTGTCTTGCAGAGTGACAGGGAAAAGAACTGCAATGTAAATTATATTACTTCCTTGAGGGTAAGAAAATGTATCGTAACAATGATATTTTTTTTACTGATCCTTATACTGAGTCATGAGACAAGATTCCTATAGAAGAGGAGAAACCTACTTTATTTTATACCGGTGGATACTACTTGCTCTTCCCATCATAACTCATACTGGTGGCTAGCTTATCTGTTGATATCAAGCTTTGTTTTACATATCAATTGCTCTTGATTTGCCTGACATATTCTGGTTTTAACAGGTCCACATTTTTTTGTTTGCTCTAGATTTTTCCTTCCGATGTTTTTTGTTTATTACATATTTATTCCTGAGTAAAAGTTGGGCTGCATTTTTTTTCCTAGTTCTTCCTTTCTAACCTCAATAATAATAAAATAATATATTTAGGATCTATTTTTTCTGGATCAGTTTGAAAACATATGTCCTTACCAATTGGGGAAAGCTGCTAGGCACTAGCAAATCTGCTGAAAAAAACCCAAACCTTCTGGTAAGTATACTGGAAAAAACCCCAAACATGTGCCATATATAATCCAATAAGATTTTCCAGTTCCACTAGCAGTATGTATTTCTCCTGTCTGTGATGTGTTCCTCTTCACAATGCCTAGATTGTAATTTTTTTCCAGTTTATAAACAGTATCATAGATTGTATTTTGGTTTTCTTTCTGCCAAACAAATATATTGCTTGCTTGACTTTGTCATGTTACTTGTGTCAATTTTAAGTGCGTTTTTATAGTGCATAGAGTAAAATCAAGTTAACCTGAGTCAATCTGAGGCTCAGGCCTTCAGGGAGAGACAAACTGAGAAACCATATTTTGAAATTCTGAGGCTGCCACTTCACTCGGAAGAAAGAATGCAACAAACCAAATTCATCCTTCCTATGACATAACTGAAGTTGACTGCCACAAAAGAATTTGGATCAGCCTGTCACAAGGGTCACAAGACACCCCCCCTCCCCCAAATTCAGAAATGTTGATGTGTAATGGAAATGATGAAATGTCAAAGAAAATAAGCTTTTCATTTAGCCCATATAAATATTGGAGATTTTAAGGTGAAGCAATAACATTACACCACCCCCTCCATCATGTTTTTCAAGTTATAATTTGTTCATGAAATGACTAGAGGAAGGCTGACTTTGATCAAAAAGATGGATTTCTTGAACATTTATGTTTTTGGAGTTATTCGGTGGGGAGAAGTATTCTCGTACTGTGCACTTGAAAATGAGACTGTGTTCTGTACCTGGCATTCCAGCATCCTGACCTGTGCCTGAATCTCCTATTACTGTTGTAATGGCAGAGGTCCTGATTCCCTGCTCACCAGACAGTATATGGTCCAGTTCTCTTCCAGTCAGCTCTTGTGCGCAGGCCTCCTTTCATCCCTTCCCATCCCTGGGAAGGAAGGGAATGGGATAGGAAGGATCTGATAGGTGATGCATGCCTGAATCTTGCCCCACTGTGGTTTTGTTACAAATATTTTGATAAAAGTTGAATTTTATATAAGCTGGGTTTGATCAAAAGGTAAAGATTGTAGAACATAGGAGTTTGAAGCTCACAATTTAGTCATAGAAACTTAGGAACATACAAAATGTGCTGTATACAATCATAAGAAAATAAGTATTGTCTAAAATTAGTTAACCATAGAAACTTTGACCGATTTGTTAGTTTGCAGTGTTTTGTCCTAAGAAACTAAGAGAGATCGTTATGGACCTTAGTTCTGTTGCTTAGAAACCCCACTTTGATCAAGATTCCAGTTAGTGGAATTAAGTAAGATTAACCAATGAATGTTTTAGTATAAGAATATTGATAAGGTGGTGTGACTGAGGGCCAATCACTAGAAACGTTAAATTTAAGAATTAACATTGAATGTACTTTTTATGTAATCTAATACATGATGGCGAAAATCGTACGGCGAAAATCGTACTGCGCAGAATCACATAAGAGAGGTCAACTATCGGACAAAGTGAGGAAGACTATGGAAGACCACCAGAGGGCTTCTGAAGACCACCAGAGACTTCACCGCACCTGCGTAGAGGGAGATTTACATATGCTAATGACATGATTATGTATGACATTTCCCAGAAATCTAGTGAATATGTATAACAGGTGTGTATTTAACCTGCATGATTAAACCAGACAGGTGCACACACTAGGTGGAGTGATCCCCTGTGTGCCCAGCGCTGCAATAAAGGAGTGCCTGCTTCTTAACTTCTCATTGCTGTTAAGGAGTTTTATTCCGGATTTCGGCAACAGTTTTGAGAGGTGGCAAAGCTCTACATGCAAACCAGAAGCACTGAGGAACACTCCCATGTCCTGCACCTTTGTTATAGCCTACTATGAATAAAAATAATGCTTTTGCATTATTCCTAGTCCCATCCAGTATGTGCTTGCTATTTCAGTTTTTGTTACCATAGTTCCATATTTTATTATATTTATTTTGATAGTACCATCCTTTTGCACACTGCTGAGAAAACAGATAATATCCTATTATTAGATTGACTGGAGAAATGTTTTGGACTTTAAAAAATGCCAGTCCTTGCATTTAATTTCTATAAACAATGGAGTGTATGCCTTGCAAAGAGACACTTTACAGCCTAGTGCCTGTGTATCATGTTGCATTTTAGATGACTGGTTTACCTTTAATATGATATTCATAATGCCAGAGAAGAGAAAAGATACGTCAGGTAATGCAGGAGTAAAGAAATCAAACTAAGGAATTTTTTATTAGATTTAATATTTGTAGCAGTCATAAATAAATCTCACAACTCCCCTAGTTTGTGTGACTGTGAGAGGGTCAATGCAATTTTCACTCAGAATATTGGTTTTGGTAAAATGTAACTGCTACTATTTTTACTGGGCTTTCTCTGAAGTTTTTTTTTCAGGTATTGAAGATGATATAGTCAAGAACTTTCAGTTTTTGAAGAGTTTAATATTCTAGTGGGACAGTATTCACTTAGTACTGAAAGAAGGATGTTGATTTCTGTAGCCCATCAAACTGTTAGAGTGCCTTTCACTCTTCAAAGCTTTGCTGCCATGATGCTAAAAATAAAACTGTTGGGAAGCTGACATATTATTATTTGTTATTATAGGCACAAACATTATTTGTGCCCATTATTTACATATAATCTTTCTGTGAAACTGTGAGGTTTTCAGTATAAAATTTGTTCCTTTCTCTGCATGCGTGGGGTCCCTCACTCTTAGATTAATCCAGTCATACAGCCTGTTTTCCAGTTCTACTTCTGCAATGTTCTTCAGGATGTGACTAACAAGCAGTTAAAAAAACTTAAAAAAATTTGCTGCATTTTAAACGTTCTTGCTTTGAATGGGAGATGGACACTTTAATTTACCTTTTTGTGAAGATGTTTCTCCAGAAAAAACAAACTTCTTGGCCAATAAAGGTGAACAAATTTGTGTGTCTTTCATATTGCATAAATTAAAGAATAAAACCGGGTGAAATTCCATTTTTTGAGAGGCATCATCAGATATTTCTTAAAAGCATCCAATCTCCCTCAGATAAATGGATCTGATAAAAATAATTATTGTGAAGGGGAGCACTTAAATATTCCAGTTCAGTAAGTAATTTTCCTTTTGGCAGTTCCATTTCTGCTACCCAATATGTTTGGCCTCTATATCTGCTGTTAACCATTCTGATTTTGTATCTATCATTGCTGGCTTTGTGACTTTTCTCTTTCTGTGCCATGTATCTGTAGGGTTTAGGGTTATTCCATGCGGGGCCCGGACGACAGGACACCAATATGATGATTAAAGTCACCAGTTTATTGAGCCTAGCTGATCATTCTTATACAATTCTCTAAGTTGCTTAGAAGCTTTGATTGGCTGCTGCATGCAAGCATTTGGTGTCCACGCGCACAAGCATAAAATGTGATTGGTTATATCGATACTGTTCACGCATATAAACATAAGATACAGTTAGTTATACTCACTCTGTACACACTCATAAACACAGGACATAATTGGCTATATTAACTAGAGCATGCGAAACTTGTCTCAGTCTAATTGGTCAAGATAAACTGCCGAATTGAGGTTGTTTGTGCCAAGTTCCCTTTATCGTGGAATGTGCACCTGTGTTTTTCTAATTGGGATCTTTCTTTTCCTGTCTTCTTGTTTATTCTGTTCAAGGCCTTCTAAAGGCGTCTGGAATACTCTTGCGACCATGAGCTACTTTCAGGCCCAGTCACTAAGTTCCATATAACTGAACCCTACATCTCCCCCTTTTTTTTTTTTTTGCTTTTTTTTTTCCCCCCAATTAACACAGCCTTACTTGATCTATCAATTAATTTTTGAACATATTGCTGTCTTGCTCCGCAAACTCAGCCCAGCAATCGGTAGGTGTCAGCTTTACGTGGGCGTCCCCACGGAGGCAACAATGGCCTTGCCGTACACCAGCCCGATGCTCTTTGGAAAATCCCGGTATTTATACATTTGCAGAGGAATGGATTTCAGCACACGTGACCAGCGGGTGCCAAAATCCGCCTCGGTTGCAACCTATGACGCATGCGCTCGCTGGCCAGGTGTGCTGCACGAGTCATAGCCATCCTGTCTATTGGTTCATGGGCTTTGTGATGCAGTTGCAATGCACAGAGAATCTTGACCTGTTATGTTGGCCAAGATGACCTAGACGTTAGTTTTTGGCTGAGGTGGTATTCATATTGCTGCACCATCTAAGATGTTCCAGATGATGATGGTCGTACAAATTGAGTGGGAGTCCATTGTGGGCCTGCATCTGTGGAAACACAAGCATAATCTCGCCCCCAGGTTATTAATGAAAATGGACCTTCCCCTTGCCCTGTTTCTAGATTCTAAACTAAGGCCATGACCTTACCTCTAATTTTTGCTTTAGCTAACTTTTCTTGTGGAGAAAGATTCCCTACTCCTTTTTTTTTTTTTTTTAAGAGAGCATTAACAGATCTAATCATCATCATTCACGAGCATCGAATCGTACATGGGATAATAGCTAAGAGTATGAATATAGGAGCCACCAAGAAAATCAACCACTTTAATATTTGCCGTATCCAAGGCCCAAACCCCAATGATTCTAACCAGTTACTAAATGGGTCAGTATAGTATCCGATCTTGTTTAGGTTCTCTTGTAATTGACTTAACTGTTTGTGAATGCTTATAGAATGGTCCGACAGGTTCATGCAACACATTCCTTCAAACTCTTTACACCCATGTCCTATCTCCACAAATCAAAAACACTCCTGGGGGCAACAACTTTCCCCCGCAGTATTTACATCCAAACTTGCAGTATCAACGTCAGGCCATAAAGGTAACCCTGTTATGTTCTGCCCCTATAAAGTATGACCCTGATTGCTCTTTCTCCTTCTTTACCAAAACGGTGTCCCCCCCAAAAAAATATCACTCCTATACCATTATATGGTTGTAATTGTGATCGGAAATATCGACAATCTTCTAAATGGGAAATATTGGTTACCTCAACCGGGGGTAAAGAAAACATTAGATCCAATTCCTGAAGGGGCAAGCTCGCACTAATCAGAAGGTTTTCCACAAACAATTGTTGCTGTTTAGCTCCTATCAAAGAGGGCCACCACTTTTCACTAATCTTTATGCACATCACCACATCGCTTGTTGTCATCATGTTGAATTTCTCAAATTCTATATTGTAATTAGTCTGGTGTAGCTAAGGACAGACAAAAATCAGTCAATTTTAAATACAGATCCCGTGACTAAGGTCATCGCAATCATTATCACTACCATTTGCTTTTCTAAACCCCTTTTTTTTTCTTTTTTTTTCTTTTTTTTAAATTTTTTTTCTTTTTCTTTTTCTTTTTTTTTTTTTTTGGTCTTTATCATAAATGACTACATATCAGGGTATCTTAATACTACTTCCACACTCGGCTCTTATGAGTAATGTTTCACCAGATGCCAATCAACATTAAATCATATATATTTGCTGCAATAGCTCTAAGCTGATTATTCTCTATACGATTAGTTATACACAAAGCCAAAATCAGTAAGCGATCTATTGAAAAAACCTCTGCCCACTCACGCAAGGTTAGTTGGTTAGTTAAATTTCTATTACAATGATCACACACAAAAAATTTTCTATCATCCCTTTCACCCACTCGCACTAAGATGCATATCCAGGGCCGGCACCGTACTCCGTGTTTTTCACATGCGTTCTTAATTTCCGCATTGACTGCTGGTCTCCGTCGTGATTTGTCTAGGCAGTCTATCTAGGGCTTCGGGACCTGCTGAAGTCTCCACTGCCTCTTGTTCTCGATCTTCTGAGTCGTTTGTGACATCTGATTGCTCAATCCATGGCTTGACCCATTTCGCCGGTATCCAATGGGGCTGTTCGTTACCTGTGGAAACACAAGCATACCCTCTTCCCCACGTGAATAACTTGCAAGGTCCCTGCCATTGCTGTAAAACTGGATTGAATATTGAAACTTGCGGCTAGTTTTTAATCAACATTTTTGCTCCCACACATATGCCTAGTAATTGGGATCTGATCCTCAGTACCACATGGCTGTAGCCAATTCAAAACATATAGTGCTTTGCTTATTAACTCTTGGGGGGTACAATGCCGCATGTCTTCCCCCATTTTTAAAATGTTTAAACGATCCTTTAAGGTCCGATGTGCACGTTCAACAATAGCTTGACCAGTAGAATTATGGGGTACGCCAAAATTATGAGTTACCCCCCATAGCTGTAAAAATGTTTCTAATGACTGTGCGCGATATCCCGGGCCATTGTCTGTTTTAATTTCTATTGGCACTCCCATGGCAGCAAATGCTGCCAAAAGGTGCTTAATTACGGATCTGGCATTAGTTGATACATGAACAGTAGCCCACATAAGGTTCGAATATGTGTCAATAGATACATGAACGTATTTATATTTCCCAGAACTGGGATACTCCGTAACATCTGTTTGCCAAATTTGTAATGGTGATAGTCCCCGGGGGTTCACCCCTTGTGGTTGTAAGTTTGGAATGTTCGCACAGTCAGGGCAAGCAGCAATAATAGTTCTGGCTTGCTGCAATGGGAGATCAAATTGCTTACTCAGCGCTTTTGCCGACTGATGATAAAAATTTATGGGATAGCAGTGCTTGTCCAAACAAGTCAGGTTTGGGTGTATTAAAACAGATGTTTGCATTGGCTACCACCAGTCGATCCGCGCGCGCATTACCTTCCACAATAAATCCCGGCAACGTTGTATGGCTACAAATATGATCGATAAAAAATAAGTCTGTCCGTCTTTCTAATAACATCCATAATTTCAAAAACGCCATAAACAGCTGCTTATTACTTACAGTTTTTAGCAAGGATCTATGCATACGTTTGACTATCCCAACGACATATTGAGAATCCGAAACAATGTTGACAGGTGGTTTATCCCATTTTTTGAAAACGGAGCATACGGCTAATAGCTCAAGCACCTGTACTGATCCCTCTGACAGAACGACTTCAGATTTCCAGGATCCATCCTGAAGATATACAAATCCCGCTTTACCTGTTCTGCTGCTAGCATCAGTAAAAACGGTAATTGCCTCCAGTGGGCTTTCACTGCAAATAGAGCGTGGTTCCATTGTCAACATTGTTTTAAACAATGGGTGAGGGGGGTAGTGATTATCCACTTCCCCCTTAAAACCCATCAGAGCTACTGCAAAGCAGTCATTTTTCATCATGGCATTATTCACAATATCAAGTGACATAGGTAAAATAATTTTGTCCATTTGCTTCCCTGAAATTTGTGTCGCCCTTGCCCCTGCTTTTTGAATGCACATTCCCAGGGCTTCAATTCTAGTGACTACCGTTTTTGACATGCTAGCAGGCAAGAATATCCATTCTATTATTATCAATGGGTTTTGTTCCCGTCGTTCATCCCACTGACCCAAAATTCCCGCAACTTCCTTATCTGAGTTATATACATATAAATTTATGGACAAATCAGGGACGTATCTGCCAGACATGGATGATGTGATTTTTTTCTCAATTGCTGCCAAGGCTTGCCGCCCTGATGCACTTAGTTGTATTGCAGAAGTTAAGCTATCGCTGCCCTGCAATAAATCCAGCAGCGGCTGTAAGTCTGTATTTGTAATACCACAATAAGGCCGAATCCACTGTAGGTCTCCGACAAGTTTTTGGACATCATGTATATTTCGTATGTCTTTGTGTAGCGACAGCCTTTGTGGACATACAGAGGCTTCCGCAACTTGCAAACCCAGATATTTCCAGGGTGCCATTAGCTGAACTTTTTCTGGGGCTATGACTAAGCCATACGCCCCAAGGTATAATTCAAGGTCAGCTAATACCTGTTCATGTGAAAATTGTCGTGCGCAGAGCAGCAGGTCATCCATGTAATGATAAATCAGAGCCTCTTTCCATTTTTTGTGAAATGGTTCGAGAGCGATGTCAACAAACCATTGACATGTAGTCTGTGAATTTTTCATGCCTTGTGGTAAAACGACCCAGTGATACCTTTTAGCTGGCGCATGTTGATTTATTGTTGGAACGGTAAAAGCAAATTTCTCACAGTCATCTGGATGCAAAGGAATTGTAAAGAAACAGTCTTTAAGGTCAACAACAGTTAAAGGCCAGTCTCTGGGGAGCATAGTAGGGGTTGGAATACCAGGCTGCAAGGATCCCATATCTTGCATTACTTTGTTCACTGCACGCAAATCCTGCAGTAAATGCCACTTACCAGACTTTTTCAAGATGGTAAATACAGGAGTGTTCCATGGGCTTGTAGAAGGAACCAGATGCCCTGCTTCCACTTGTTCAGCCACGAGTTGCTCCAAAACAGCGACCTTTTCTGTTAGAAGCGGCCATTGATCAACCCAAATGGGGCTGTCCGTTAGCCATTTTAGTTTCAGGGTTGGTCGCTTGTCAATGGCCGCTACTAAAAATGCGTGGTCAATCTAACCCCCCATTGCGCTAAAGCGTCCCGACCTAAAAGCCATACAGTAGTATTTAAAACATAAGGCCTTACATGTTCTCGTGGTTTAACCCCAGCCAGCAACTAAGCACCACGCAGCCGCTCACTCACTCCCCCCCATCCAGTGGGATGGGGGAGAAAATCGGGAAAAGAAGTAAAACTCGTGGGTTGAGATAAGAATCGTTTAAGAGAACAGAAAAGAAGAAACTAATAATGATAATGATAACACTAATAAAATGACAACAGTAGTAATAAAAGGATTGGAATGTACAAATGATGCGCAGGGCAATTGCTCACCACCCACCGACCGACACCCCGCCAGTCCCCGAGCGGCGAAATCCCCGCCCCCCCCTTCCCAGTTCCTAAACTAGATGGGACGTCACATGGTATGGAATACACTGTTGGCCAGTTTGGGTCAGGTGCCCTGGCTGGGCATGAGAAGCTGAAAAATCCTTGACTATAGTCTAAACACTACTGAGCAACAACTGAAAACATCAGTGTTATCAACATTCTTCACATACTGAACTCAAAACATAGCACTGTACCAGCTACTAGGAAGACAGTTAACTCTATCCCAGCTGAAACCAGGACACGTGCTGTCCTTTTGTCTTCACAGTCTTGAATCGTTATAAAATTCACGCTGATTTGTGTGGATTTCTGGCCTCCAATACCGGTTACCACAGTGTCGATATTTTGTAATTCCCAATCCCTGAACCATTCTTCCTTTGGAATTATGGTCACATCAGACCCTGTGTCAAGGAGCATACGTTTATGGAGTAGAGATTTTCCCAAAGGTCCATATAAATTAAAATGACGAACGGGTTTGGAGGATCCAATTATTTCTGTGAAGGCCACGAATGGTGTGTCAGTGGATCCGAATCCCCCGTACCTTCGTTCGATGTCTCCGACACAGGGGACGCTAGCCTTGAAGGGTACCAGTTGAGCAATCCGGGTTCCAGCCATAATTGTTACAGGAGGAATAAATACTTTCACCATAATTGAAATATTTTCTGTGAAATCAGCATCGATAACTCCAGGTAAAACAAATATTCCTTGTTTAGAAACAGAAGAGCATCCTAAAAGTAATGCACTTAGTCCAAGACCCAAAGGCCCGGTAGCATTCGATGGAACAACATGAACTTTATCATCAGTTATTGTTGTGTCAGCAGCAACGGCCAGGTCAACTCCTGCACTTCCTTTTGTGGCTGCCCTGAGTCTTGAAAGACAGCCGGGCACGCCGTCACCCCTGTTTGAGAGGCACTTGATATCTTGGCGCCCCTCATCCTGGCGCTCATCATTCCGTTTCCCTGATTGTTGAATGTTAACAGCATTCCGTCTTTTTTAAACCTTGATCGACAGTTGCTGGTTTTGTGTCCAAACTTGTCGCACTTCTCACAGACCCCAGGAAAGTTTGACTGGCTGCCGTTAGTTAGTGCCGGCACAGATTGAGGCTGCGTTGCTATGTGTTGAGGGCATGCACGTCTCAAATGCCCCAGTTGAACACACCGATAACACGCTGAGGGGGTTTTTGCGTGGGCTGCAGTCTCCTTTTCCCTGTTGCACCATTGGTCGTAATGCTACCGCGAGCGCTGCAGCGTGATCTTCAGCATGTATTTTAGCTTTCTCTTGTTCCTGTATCAGAGGCAAGCAATTACAAGCCTCGATGATAGCCACTAATGTAGCTGTACGTGGAAGTGACGCAATGATTTGTCTGCATTTTGCATTCGCGTTTTGAATAGCTAAGTCCTTTCCGACCGCAGCTTTCACTTCGGGGGTTAAGGTGGGCGACACATCGACAGCAGTTTTTAAACGGTCAAGGAATTTCATGTACGGCTCCTCTTCCCCTTGTATGATTTGAGAATATGGCGGAACCGGTTTTCCCACTTGCAGCACCTCTGAAATAGCTTCCAGAGCTAGTTGTTGCGCCAATTGTAAAACCTCTGGTCTTAATGCAGCCTGAACGGGACCAGTAGCAAACTGTCCCGTGCCAAGTAACATGTCTACACTGACAAATGCAAGTGGATTTTGTGCCCCAGCATCTAAATTTCTCACCTGGGCTTCTTCTGCTTTCTGTCTCCACCGATCGTGAAACAACAACCTCTGAGTTGGTTCAAAGAACATTTCCACCAAAATCTTTATATCCGCTGGCACTAAGGTTTGTGCCTTGAAAAATTGTTGTATCATTTGTTGTACGTACTTATTGTCTATTCCATATTGCATAATGGCTTTTTGCAGTTCTCGAACTGTTTTCCAGTCCAGGGGCGCCCATTGTTGCTTTCCTCCTGGGTCAGTGAACACGGGAAATGATCCGACAGTAGGTGGCAGTATTATTCCTTCTATAGTGGCTTGCTCAATAATTCCCCGCCAACGTTGTCCCGGCGAAAAAGACGGATCGCTGGGTGGTGGTGGGGGGGTCCTGCCCGGGCTGGTTCCGTGTTTTGTAAGGGTGGGTCTGTTAGCCGTCGCATTCCTTTGTATCTATCCTCGTATCTCCATTTAGACCCTTTTCCCTCATCGGGCATTAATTCCCCTTTTTTGTACACACAGGTTAATCAGTTCTTGCATTTTATCCTTGGGGGATTTTTCTTCCCCATTGCCCACCACTTTAGCAAAAGAATCCATACTTTCTACGATTGCATTTGCTGCTTTTTCATATGCCTTTTTCGTCAACGGCTGCCCACATTTACCCCCGTCTCTTTTTCACATTTCCTCCAGCAATTCTAACATTTTCTCTTTTTGCTCTATTATTAGAGTAGCCAAGTCCTCGTTTGCATTATTGGAATCAGGACATAGCTGATTTTGAGCTTCCTCAGTATTTTCTAAGTCCCATTGGGCCCCCCAATCATCAGAGTCCATGGGCAGGGGAATGTCTTCCGCTCGTAATAGCGGCTGACTTGTCTTTTTCGCAAAAGGATTTACCATCGCCTGTTCCTCGGGTGTTAATGGGGCCATGGGAACATCGTTGGCGGCAGGGGGGGCTCCTGTGCTCCGCGTACTGTCTCTGCTGCCGAACGATACATCGGGGGAGCAGGAGCATTAATAGTTCGAATTTCTGCCGCTAAAGCATGTTTTAGTGCATCCTGAGCAGCAGTTTCTGATGTTATTTGCTGCATCATTTTGAGACACTTTTTCCAATGTGCTGCCAGACGTGCAGCTATTTTATTTCCTTCTTGGACAGAGTCCCATATTTCCCTTCCTAATTTCTCCCAAATAGACAATGAAAAGAGAGCCTCAGAGCCCTTAAAAAATCCTCTTCTTTGGCCCCACTGTAACAAATCCTCTAACTGATCCTTTTTAATATCTGTTTTTGTTTCTTCAACCAGCCTCATAAATGTCTTTACGGCTGCTTTTTCCTTCACAGATGCTGCGATACCCATGCCCCCTTTTACCACGTAAGCTTACGATTTACCTGCCTCTCTCGAGCAGCCCGGCGCTTTCTTTCAAGCCCACTGGAATCCGCGGCAATTCCCCTGCCTTTTCAGTAGCGTTGCCTCTTGTTCCTTACAGGATCACGTCGGAGGTCGCCAGATGTAGGGTTTAGGGTTATTCCATGCGGGGCCCGGACGACAGGACACCAATATGATGATTAAAGTCGCCAGTTTATTGAGCCTAGCTGATCATTCTTATACAATTCTCTAAGTTGCTTAGAAGCTTTGATTGGCTGCTGCATGCAAGCATTTGGTGTCCACGCGCACAAGCATAAAATGTGATTGGTTATATCGATACTGTTCACGCATATAAACATAAGATACAGTTAGTTATACTCACTCTGTACACGCGCATAAACACAGGACATAATTGACTATATTAACTAGAGCATGCGAAACTTGTCTCAGTCTAATTGGTCAAGATAAACTGCCGAATTGAGGTTGTTTGTGCCAAGTTCCCTTTATCGTGGAATGTGCACCTGTGTTTTTCTAATTGGGATCTTTCTTTTCCTGTCTTCTTGTTTATTCTGTTCAAGGCCTTCTAAAGGCATCTGGAATGCTCTTGCGACCATGAGCTACTTTCAGGCCCAGTCACTAAGTTCCATATAATTGACCCCTACATGTATCCTTCTATACGTTCCCATTGTTCATCATAACTTTTTGTTTTTGTTAAACATATGCAAATACCAGTTCCACAGAAGCTTAAAATGAAGTTTCTGTTTATAACCAGATTTCTGTCACTGCCTGATACTTGTTTTTCCAGTTCTTTCCTTTTTATCTAATGAATTGGATATTTGTGGACAGCAGCTTTCTCAAGAACTGACAAACTCATTTATCTTCTTTTCTATGGATACAGTGGGTAACAATTTGTTAGAAGAGGGTATGAATCATCTAAATAATTTTTTAAAAATTCTTGTAAATGTACCAAATTATTTTTTATTGCCTGTTCATCAGGAGGAGACTTTGCAAGATGAAGTGTTCTGAGCCAGACACAGAGTGAAATCTGTCTGTCTGATGGATGAATAACATGCTAGAATGTAGCCCTTATTACTTTGTGGGCTTTTGACTTACAATCATGAGAAGAAAATGTGATCTAGAGTCCTACGGGCAAGGATTTTCCAGATCTTGATGTTGCAAGGGGAGAGCATTGCGCTCATACTTTAGGAAGCCAACAGACAAAATAAACAGCATTTTCACAATCTGGGTCACTGCAGTGGCAAGGAAATTTTGAATTTAACATCCAGGTGATGCTAAGAAGTCAGCTGCAGCCTATGCTAGTGTGGGCTTTCAACCCTCATGTCTCGTAGTAATGTCATGGATTTGGGAAATGGGTTGAGCATTAGATCATCAGGCAAACCAAAAGTATGAGGAATAGAACTTAGGAAGAAGAAGAAAAAAAAAAAGCAGTGCTCTTCCAGGCTTTATCCTTCCAAGGTTTATCTATTCGTGACATCAGAAGAAAGCAGCATATGGAGTAAACTGTACAAATTTTCATAGTATTATCGTACTTTCTCTTGTGGGAACAGGAATATTGCATTAGTGGATCAAAGACCTGTCTAGGCTAGTACCTCATGTCCAACAGCAGACTGGACGAGGAATATCAGATATAAAATTCCTGTGTATTGGTTTTGTGTGGCAAGGTTTTGGTAGCGGGGGGGGGGGTTACAGGGGTGGCTTCTGTAAGAAGCTGCTGAAAGCTTCCCCTGTGTTCGAGAGAGCCCATACCAGCTGGCTCTAAGACGGACCTGCCGCAGGCCAAGGCCGAGCCAATCAGTGATAGTGGTAACGCCTCTGTGATAACATTTTTAAGAAGGGAAAAAAAAAAGGACGGAGAGAAACAGCTGCCGGAGAGAGGAGTGAGAACATGTAAGAGAAACAACCCTGCAGACACCAAGGTCAGTGCAGAAGGAGGGGGAGGAGATGTTCCAGGCACCAGAGCAGAGATTCCCCTGCAGCCCGTGGTGAAGACCCTGGTGAGGCAGGCTGTCCCCCTGCAGTCCAGGGAGGTCCACGGTGGAGCAGATATCCACCTGCAGCCCGTGGAGGACCCCACGCCGGAGCAGGTGGGTTCCTGAAGGAGGCTGTGACCCCGTGGGAACCCCGCGCTGGAGCAGACTCCTGGCAGGACCTGCAGATCTGTGGAGAGAGGAGCCCACACTGGAGCAGGTTTTCTGGCAGGACTTGTGACCCCATGGGGGACCCACGCTGGAGCAGTGTGCTCCCGAAGGACTGCACACCGTGGAAGGGACCCATGCTGGAGCAGTTCGTGAAGAACTGCAGCCCGTGGGAAGGACCCATGTTGGAGAAGTTCGTGGAGGACTGTCTCCCGTGGGTGGGACCCCAAGCTGGAGCAGGGGAAGAGTGTGATGTGTCCTCCCCCTGAGGAGGATGAAGTGGCAGAAAATAACGTGTGATGACCGTAAACCCCATCCCCGTCCCCCTGTGCCGCTGGGGGGGTTTGGTAGAGAATCCGGGAGTGAAGTTGTGCCCGGGAAGAAGGGAGGGGTGGAGGGAAGGTGTTCTGAGATTTGGTTTTATTTCTCATTACTTTACTCTGGTTGATTGGTAATAAATTGAGTTAATTTCCCCCAAGCTGAGTCTGTTTTGCCCGTGACGGTAATTAGTGAATGATCTCTCCTGTCCTTATCTCGACCCGCAAGCTTTTTGTTATATTTTTCTCTCCCCTGTCCAGCTGAGGAGGGGGGAGTGATAGAACAGCTTTGGTGGGCACCTGGCATCCAGCCAGGGTTAACCCATCACATCCTGCAACAGGCAGATTTCAGAGACCTGCCCATACTACTTGAGACCAATGTGAGAGTTGAAATATGAGCTGTGAAAGATTCATTTCAGAAAAAAACCCCAGCTGCTGATCCTGGAACACTAGATGGCAGTCACTAGGCCAATGATATTGATCTCTTCCACCTTCTGATAATTGTGTTTTATTTGTATAAAAAATGTGTCTCATTCTTTAGGAACAAATTGTTTTAATTTGAAGCACATCATTTGTGAGGCTGAGGGAGATTAAAGTCTTGGCCAAGCTCACATGAGATGTATGTATTTGACACTTAAATGTCAAATTCTTGCAGTGTATTTTTTTTGCATGTACTGTACAGATTTCTTGTCACATTCAAGTGCTGTGACATAACACCATTGCCTTTTTGCTCACCAGTGTTTATTCCTGAATAGTAACAAGAGCCTAGAAGGCATGGAGCAAACCGTGACTGACCACTCTCTGAAAGAGAGGAACTAGTTCTCAAACCCTTTAATCAACAACACAGTTTATTGCTTCTTCAAAAAGACACTATGTTGATAGTAACAAATTTCATGACCATTGCTAAAGCTGCTAGTCTGTCTTTTTGGAAAAGGTTGCTATAAAAGCAGTGGTAAGCTGCATTTGGCATCAAGTGATTTTCAAAGAAAGACACACACCAAAAATTAACACAGGCATAATAACGTGGGTATTTTGGAGCCACTTAGGGCAACAGAGCGGTGTAAATGTCCACACTAAATATCAGACTTATCAGCAAGCTTCAGTATTATTGATCATCAAGTATTACTATCCAAATACTTACAGTACTTTGTTGTGATAGCAAAATAAACATGCTTGTCCATAACCTTTAGCATTGATGTCAACTGGCATGGAGTGGCCTGTGTCCATACTATTGAATTCTCTTACCTGTCAAACCAGGATAGTCATGTCCAAACTACCTACTAGGAAAGATCTTTAGCCTATGCTAGTTCACAAACCCATTGTTGTTTCAGAAAGTGCTAGTTGTCACAGGTCCAGGCACCATTCTAACAACTAAAAGGAATAGATGGTCAAATTCCAGTTACCAGGAACATTGCCTAGTACTGTTTAATTAACTTATTGTGGTGGGTTTGACCTTGGCTAGCTGCCAGGTGCCCACCAAGCCGCTCTATCACTCCCCCTCCTCAGCTGGACAGGGGAGAGAAAATATAACAAAAGGCTCGTGGGTCAAGATACGGACAAGAGAGATCACTCACCAATTACCGTCACAGGCAAAACAGACTCAGCTTGGGGAAAATTAATTTAATTTATACCAATAGAATCAGAATAGGATAATGAGAAATAAAACCAAATCTTAAAACACCTTCACCCTGCTCCTCCCTTCTTCCCAGGCACAGCTTCAATCTCAAATTCTCTACCTCCTCCCCCTGAACAGTGCAGGGGGACGGAGAATGGGGGTTGCAGTCGGTTCATTATGAGTTTTCTCTGCTGCTCCTTCTTCCTCAAACTCTTCCCCTGCTCCAGTGTGGGGTCTCTCTCACAGGAGATATGGCGCTTGCCTTGATGGGTTTGTGAGAGTGTGATATAGTCAATCTGCCAGGCTTCCCCATATTTATATTTCAGCCATCGCCCTCCATACGACAGGGGCTTTAACTTCTTGGCTTGCTTAATTGCAGCACATGTTTCACATTCATGGATAACCTGTGCGATAGTGTCCATGGTCAAGTCCACCCCTCGATCACGAGCCCATCTATATGTTGCATCTCTTCCCTGATGGCCTGAGGTGTCATGGGCCCACAGAGCCATAAATAACTCACCCCCATGTTGCCAGTCCAGGTCCACCTGAGCCACTTCAGTCTTGGCAGCCTGATCCCCCTGCTGGTTGTTTTGATGTTCTTCAGTGGCCCGACCCTTGGGTACATGAGCATCTACGTGACCTACTTTTACAACCAGATTCTCTAGCCAAGACGCAATATCTTGCCACAGTGTGGCAGCCCAAATGGGTTTCCCTCTGTGCTGCCAGTTGCTCTGCTTCCATTGCCGTAACCTCCCCCACAGGGCATTTGCCACCATCCATGAGTCAGTATAGAGATAGAGCACTGGCCACTTCTCTCTTTCAGCAGTATCTAACTCTAGCTGGGTGGCTTTCACCTCTGCAAACTGACTCGATTCTCCTTCTTCAGCAGTTTCTGTGACTTGTCGTATAGGACTCCATACAGCAGCCTTCCACCTCCAATGCTTTCCCACAATGCGACAGGACCCATCCGTGAACAGGGCATATTGCTTCTCATTTTCTGGCAGTTTATTATACAGTGGGGCCTCTTCAGCCTGTGTCACCTCCTCCTTTGGTGACATTCCAAAATCATTGCCTTCTGGCCAGTCCGTGATCATTTCCAAAATTCCTATGCAACCTTGTTGTGTAATCAGTGCCACCCACTTACTTACTCCATGTGGCATCAGTTGCATGATGTGTGGAGGAGACCCTTCCTTTGAACATCCAGCCCAGCACTGGCAGTCGGGGTGCTAAGAGGAGCTGTGTTTCAGTACCAACCACTTCTGATATCCCCGACCGATGCCCAGTTAATTCCTGAGCAGTGATCTCCCCAGGCCACCTCCTCCCTGTTTATATACTAGGCATGACGTCACATGGTATGGAATACCCCTTTGGCCAGCTTGGGTCAGCTGTCTTGGCTGTGTCCCCTCCCAACTTCTTGTGCCCCTCCAGCCTTCTTGCTGTCTGGGCATGAGAAACTGAAAAATCCTTGACTTAGTGTAAATATTACTTAGCAACGACTGAAAACATCAGTGTGTTATCACCATTCCTCTCATACTGAATCTAAAACATAACACTATACCAACTACTAGGAAGAAAATTAACTCTTATCTTCATCACCTTTTCCATCCTTTTATATATATATATCTCTCTATACACACACAGAGATATCATTCCCTTACTTTATGGGCCATGTTTATAAAATGTCTGTTGAGTTCATTTAGTCCCCAATCATGTCCTATCACTGGTCACCAGAGAGAGGAGATCAGCACCTCCATCAAAAGCTTGCATTATGTTTGAGTGACTTTTTAATGGTTTTGTCCATCTTCTTTTACTGATTATTGAATTGGTTCTTATCTAGATGTCCTAGATGTTAAACTTGTTAGTCTTAGAGTCCATTCTCCTAGGTTATCGTTCTGGTTTTTAGGCTCATCTCTTTCATCACTTGGCTGCTTTTACTGTATCTGATTACTGGCTTTTGTCTCCTTGTCTTTTAAGGCCCTACTGTTCATCAGAATTTTGGTTCAGCTTTATTGATCTATGCCTTATCTCTTCCAACGAGCTCTGTTACTTTCATTTTACCTAAAGGGCTTGAAGGTCAGGTATTTTTAAAGTATGTAGCACACAAAACATCTGTTATGTTTTCAGATACAAGATAGGCACTGCTCCAAGGTGTTGAGTTTAACTACAATACCTGGCACAATGCAACTTCTGCATCTGGGTTATACAGGTGGAATCATAGAATATATCAAGTTGGAAGGGACCCATAAGGATCATCGAGTCCAACTCCCCGCAGGACTACCTAACACTAAACCATATGACTAAGAGCATCATCCAGATGCTCCTTGAACTCTGACAAGCTTGGTGCTGTGACCACTTCCCTGGGGAGCCAGTTCCAGTGACCAACCACCCTCTCAGTGAAGAACCTTTTCCTAATGTCCAATCTGAACTTCCCCTGACACATCTTCATTCCATTTCCTCGTGTCCTATTGCTGGTCACCAGAGAGAGGAGATCAGCACCTCCCTTGACCAGCTAGCTATGCTGTGCTTGATGCACCCCAGGACCCGGTTGGCCCTTGTGGCTGCCAGGGCACACTGTTGACTCATATTCAACTTGCCATCAACCCAAACCCCTAGATCTCTTTCTGCGGGGCTGTTCTCCAGCCTCTCGTCCCCCAATTTGTACGTATAACCAGGATTAGCCTGTCACAGGTGGAGAATCCAGCACTTGTTCTTGTTAAATTTCATACGGTTGGTGATTGCCCAGCTCTCTAGTCTATCCAGATGTCCCTGTAAGGCTTCTCTACCCTCGAGGGAGTCCACAGCTCCTCCTAGTTTAATATCATTGGCAAACTTAATGTACATTTGATTCCTGCGTCCTGATCATTTATAAAAACATTAAAGAGTATTGGCCCTAAAATTGAGCCCTGGGGAACCCCACTGGTCACTGGCTGCCAGCCTGATGTAACTGCATTTACTATAACTCTTTGAGTCCAACCCATCAGCTAGTTGTTCGCCCAACATATTATGGACTTGTCTAGCTGTATAGTGTGAGAGACAGTATCAAAAGCTTTGTTAAAATCCAAAACCACCACATCTACTGGCTTCCCTAGGTCAACTAGATGGGTAACCTTGTCATAAAAGGAAGTTAAGTTAGTTAAGCAGGACTTTCCCCTTGTGAACCCGTCCTGGCTATAACCAATGACTGCATTGTCTCTCAAGTGTTTTTCAGTAACTCCTAGAATAACCCTCTCCATAATTTTACCAGGCACTGAAGTGAGACTGACAGGCCTGTTATTACCAGGGTCTTCCTTCTTACCCTCCTTGAAAATTGGGACAACATTTGCAGGTTCCAGTTGACTGGGACCTCTCCAGACTCCCAAGACCATTGAAAAATAATGGAGAGAGGTCCCACAATGACATCAGCTGGCTCTTTCAGTACCCTAGGATGAATCCCATTGGGCCCCATAGACTTATGCACATCCAGCTGGAGCAGCAAGTCTTGAACAAGTTCAGGGTCAGCTGGGAGTTTATCATCTCCCCAGTCATGATCTTCCAACACAGGGCTCCGGGGGTCCCAGGGCCCATAATCGGTTTTGAAGACAAAGGCGAAGAAGGCATTAAATGTCTCTGCTTTGTCTACGTCCCTATTTGTGAGGTGACCAACCTCATCAAGTAACAGACCAATGTTATCTCTGATTCTCCTTTTGCTGTTAACGTATTTTAAAAAGCCCTTTTTGTTGTCCTTCACAGTGCTGGCCAACTTGAACTGTAATCAAGCTTTGGCTGCACAAATTTTCTCCCTACAGTGGCAAACAGCATCTCTGTAGTCCTCCCGTGTTGCCTGTCCTTGCTTCCAATGTCCATACACTTTCCTTTTCCGCCAATTTCTAGAAGATCCTTGCTCATCCAAGCCGGCCTTCTGCCCCACTTGCTTGACTTCTGACACTTTGGAATGGCCTGCTCCTGTGCTCTTAAGAGATGGCTCTTAAAAAGTGACCAGCATTCATGGACCCCAATACCTTCAAAAGCAGATTCCCAGGGGACCTTACTAAATAGCTTCTTCAGCAGCCCAAAATCTGCTCTCCCCATATCCAGGGTTGAAGTTTTGCTGGAAGTTTTTCTCCTATTGCCAACTATTTGAAACTCAACAATGTCATGGTCACTGTGACCAAGACAGCCACCAATCACCACTTTGCCCACAAGTCCCTGTCTGTTTACAAGTAACAAATCTAGGAGGGCACCTTTCCTAGTTGGGTCCCTTAGTACCTACACCAAGAAGTTATCTTCAATGTGCTTCAGGAATTTCCTGGATCTGTTTGTGTCTGCTGTATGATATTCCCAGTTGATGTCTGGGAAGTTAAAAATCACCCATAAGGACAAGGGCAGTTGATCTAGAGATATCCCTTAATTCCTTGTAGAATAATTCATCGGTGTCGTCCTGGCTGGGTGGTCGATAGTAGACTCCCACAACACCACCTGCTTTATTTGCTTTCCCCTTCATCCTTACCCAGAGGCTCTCAACCGTGTCATCACCAACTGCAAGCACCACACAGTCCAACCCCTCCCTTACATACAGTGTCACCCCCCCAGCTCACCTGCCCTGTCTATCCCTCCTGAAGAGCCTATAAGCGTCCATCACGGCACCCCAGTCACAGGACTCATCCTGCCAGGTTTTGCTTATGCCAATGATGTCATAGTTCTGGGACTGGGCCAAAGCTTCTAGCTCCTCTTGTTTATTCCTCATGCTGCGTGCATTAGTATAAAGACATTTCAGATGTGCTCCAGTGTACTCAGCACATCGTGGAGCAGACTGAAGGACCTTGCTAGCACACCATCTGTCAAACATTGGTATGCCGCCCCCAGGCTTATCTCTAGCGAGCTGGGTTTTATCCCTTTCCCCCTTCAAATCTAGTTTAAAGCTCTTTCAATGAGCCCTGCTAACTCCTGTGCAAAGATCCTTTTCCCCCTTTGAGACAGGCGTACCCCGTCTGTCGCCAGCAGGCCTGGTGTCATGTAGACTGAGCCATGATCAAAATACCCAAAATTCTGCTGGTGACATCAGTCTTGGAGCCAGGTATTGATCTGCTGGGTCTTGCTGTTTCTTCCCTCGTCATTCCCTGCAAATGGAAGGATAGAGGAGAACACTACTTGTGCTCCTGATCCCTTAACCAGTCATCCCAAGGCCCTGAAGTCTTTCTTGATTGCCCTTGGACTTCTTATTGCAACTTCATCACTGCCTACATGAAAAATCAATAATGGATAATAATCCAAGGGCTATACTGGGCTAGGAAGTTTTCTCTTCACATCTTTAACCCGGGCCCCAGGGAGACAGCAGACTTCCCTAAGAAGTGGGTCCAGTCTGCATACTGGGCCTTCTGTTCCCCTCAGGAAAGAGTCTCCTATGACAATAACCTGGTTTTTTTTCTATATGGAAGTAGTTTTGATGCAGGGCATAGGCCACCTTAACCTTGGTGACACCACCAAGCTAGATGAACCAACGTCCTCGTTATTGTTTGGTTCCACTTGCAGAACCTCATACTTATTATGCAAAGACACCTGGGAAGGTGGGGTAGTCACAGAGGAGATGTGCCTGCTGTGCCAGGCAGAAACTTGTCGCCATTGCATCCTATCCCTTAAGTCACTGTGTTCAGCCAGGTGGAGAGAGGATAGGGAATCCTCCATATCATGTGTCCTATCTGCCTGAGAGGTCTGTCCCAGGAATGGTAGGGTGTGGTTCCAGTAATCTATCTCTCCCTCAGACTCCCTGATACTCCTTAACCTACTCACCTCATCCCAGAGCTCTGTCACTGAGCAGAGGAGTTCTTCTGCCTGGGCACACCTCCCACAGGTGCACTCACTAATGCCGTCCAGTACTGGCATAAGAGTAGGGCACACCCTGCAGCCTGACACCTGGGTGGCAGCATGTTCCCACCAGAGCTCTGTCTGGGAAGCTGCGTCAGTCATGGTGGGTGCAGAGTTTAGAGAGGACATGACCTTCTGCCAGGTGGATACCATTGCTCCCTGGTTGAGCCAGCAGAGTTACAGAGTCCTTCCTGTGTGCCCTTCTGTGCAAACTGCCACACCAAGTCCTTGCTGACGTGCCACACCCTGTTTGCCTGCCCTGTTAACTGCTGCCCAAACTGCCGCGCTATGCCCTTGCTGACACACCACTGTGTGGATTGTCCAGCTCATAGTTCACAAACGAGTTTCACCATGTCTAGTGCACACAGGCGACTCATGGGAGGTTACAAAGGCAACCCAGCCTTGGATTGCCTTGAGGCCCTGTCTCTCTGCAGAGACGACTCACAGGGAGCTGTGTAGACAGCTTAGCCCTGGGTTGTCTGATAAACCCTAAAGTAAACAGGGCAGTGGCTGCACCATTCAAAGAACCAAAACCTGCACTGAGCCTTGAAATCCCTTAACAAATAGTATGCCCTGAGTCTCAATCCAACTGAGAGAGCTCACTAAGAATCCGAAATAGTGAGATTGGTGTGTAAAGGAAAATTTAATTCCAGAAATTTGGGACGTGTGGGAGGAAAACTGGGGGAAGACTATAAAGAAGTGTAAGAAATTATTTGCATGGAAGCTTATTAAAAGGAGAAGTCAAAATCAAACTTAAGAATCATCAGGAGGAGTTATAAAATGGGAAACAATCAAGGAGGAGTATTGAGGAAGAGTCCTCTGGGTTGTGTAATTGCCCACTGGAAAGATATTGTTGGGACCGGAGGTACGGAAAGTAAAAAGAACCTTATTAAATACTGCAATCAATGGTGACCGTTGTATAAGCTAGAAGGTGATGCTAAGTGGCCACTTAATGGGTCAATAGGTTATAATATTCTATTACAACTAATGTTGGTTTTAAGGAGAGAAGGAAAATGGGATGAGGTTTCGTATGCAGACATGTTTTTCACCCTCCGAAACCATCCGGAGTGGCAAAGGGACTGTGGAATGGTACCCCCACAGGACCCCATGGTGCTCGCAGTTGAGCGAGAAAACAACAAGGAGCTTAGAGGTAAACTGAGACAGTGTTGTTCGGCATGTAGTATTGGACAAAGATGTACAAAGACAAATAAAATCCATCAGGCGCCAGAACAAGATCTAACTGATTTGTTTAAGCCTCCCCCTCGACCACAGGAACAGGATGCAGATTCGGATAGAACTCTGACGACCTCCCCCGGACAGCGAAGTACCCTTTTCTACTGCTGATCTAGGGGAATGGAAAAAGGTTGCAAAAGATTATAGGAGAGATCCGGTAAGTGTAACTAAGCATTTCCAATTTATTGTAAAACAGCATAACCCTGATTGGAAGGATATACAGCTATTATTGGAATATATGACCGAGACAGAGAAACAGCTGATTTTAAAAACAGCAGGGAACCTTGCTGAAGATCATTATAAGATCACAGGAGGGGACATTAAAGAATATTTCCGTCTCCAAGACCCTAAGTGGGATGTTAATAGATCTGCACATATGGAAAGATTGCAGGGGTATCAGGATTGGATTATAAAAGGAATGGAGAGGGTAATCCCCAAAACTATAAATTGGTCAGCTTTATATGCAGTTAAACAGAGTCCTTCCGAGTCTCCATCCGAATTCCTGGATCGACTGAGGGATGTAATGCGCCGCAGCACACCGCTGGATCCTGGGTCAGAGGTAGGAGTACAACAATTAGTCTCCCTGTTTTTGGGTCAATCTACAGGGGATATAAGGCGCAAACTTCAGAAATTACGCCCTACAGAGGGTAGGAATTTAGAAATATTATTGGATGAAGCATGGAGAGTATTTAGTAACAGAGAAGAAGGATATAGGCAGGGGCAAAGAAAATTAATGACTGTTATCCAGGAAGAAAGAGGAAGAGGGCCTAGGCGAGGCTTGCCCCGACTGGGCAAGGATCAATGTGCTTTGTGTAAGAAATTTGGTCATTGGAAAAAGGAATGCCCAAAGAACAAGAAGGAGGATCAGAGGGATCAAACAGGAAGAACAGTAGCCCATGTGAAGGGAGATTGACGGGAATCTACCCTAGCGGATCCACTGGTTATACTTAAGCTAGGGAAAACACAACAAGAAATAGAATTTTTGGTAGATACGGGGGCAACATACTCGGTTCTGAACCAAGCTTTGATGCCCCTGGGAGATGATTATGCCATGGTGAAAGGAGCAACTGGCCAAAGTGAAAAGGCATATTTTTGTAAACCTTTAGAATATAAATTAGGAAAACAGTGGGGCATTCATAAATTTTTATATATGACCAACTCCCCAAATGCACTTTTGGGAAGGGACTTGTTGGAACAATTGGAAGCAAAAATTGTATTAAAAAAGGGAGAAATTACTCTGGAGGTAAAAGATCAACAATATATTCAAATATTGAGCCCAACCTTAACCAGTCTCCCCCTAGAAGGAAGCATTAACGAGGACATCTTAAACCAAGTGTACCTGGGGGTATGGGCTACTGATGCACCTGGAAGAGCGAAAAGTGCTCCACCTGTTGAAGTTAAGATCAAGGAAGGCCGAAAGCCAGTAAAAATTAAACAATATCCCCTAAAGAAGGAAGACAGAGAAGGAATCCGGCCAGTGATAGAAAAATTTTTGCAGGTGGGATTACTAAAAGAGTGTGAGTCTGAATTCAATACCCCTATATTACCTGTTCGGAAGCCCGATGGGTCATATCGGGTGGTCCAAGACTTACAGGCGGTGAATAATATAACTGAAGATCTTTACCCGGTAGTGGCGAACCCATATACCCTGTTGACCGTATTAACACCTGAATTGACTTGGTTTACTGTTTTAGATTTGAAGGATGCTTTCTTTTGCCTCCCTCTCCATGAAGCCAGCCAAAAATTATTTGCATTAGAATGGGAAAACCCCAAGAGTGGTCGAAAGACCCAGCTCACTTGGACGGTGTTGCCCCAAGGATTTAAGAATAGTCCTACCATTTTTGGCAATCAGCTTGCAAAAGACTTAGAATCCTGGGAAACCCTGTCTGAGGAGGGGAAGCTGTTGCAGTATGTGGATGATATCCTGATCGTCACCAAAACAGAGAAAGATTGTATGACATGGACGCCACTGAGCAGAAACACCTTGAGTGGAATAAGGAGACCGAACGAGCCTTTGAGCTACTGAAAAAGGCTTTGATGTCGGCCCCGGCCTTAGGACTCCCAGATGTGAGTAAGCCGTTTCTTCTTTACTCCCACGAGAAGCAGAGCATTGCCCTGGGAATATTAGCACAAAACCTGGGCCCATATCGACGGGCCTACCTCTCTAAGCAGTTAGACACGACTGCAAAAGGTTGGCCTGGATGCCTGCGGGCGGTTACAGCTGTGATACTGAACATACAGGAAGCCCGAAAGTTTACTCTGGGCCAGAAAATGACTGTTTTGGTGTCTCATACAGTATCAGCAGTACTGGAAGCAAAGGGTGGACACTGGCTCTCTCCACAAAGATTCCTGAGATATCAAGCTATATTGGTAGAGCAGGATGACGTGGAGATTGTAGTCACTAACATTGTCAATCCAGCTTCTTTTCTCAGCGGGAACACAGGAGAACCGGTACATCATGACTGTTTGGAAACCATCGAAGCAACATACACCAGCCGCCCAGACCTGAAAGACAGCCCCATGGAAAACGGGGAAACTTGGTTCACAGACGGAAGCAGTTACGTCCTAAATGGTAACCAACATGCGGGATATGCCGTCACCACCAGCCAAGAGGTAATAGAATCAGGGGCTTTGCCCATGAACACCTCCGCACAGAAGGCAGAAATAATTGCTCTAACCCGCACCCTGGAATTGGCCTAGGGCAAAGTTGTGAACATTTATACAGACTCAAAATACGCCTTTGGAGTTGTACACGCACATGGAGCAATTTGGAAGGAGAGAGAGGACTACTGAGTTCTCAAGGGAAAAAATATCAAACACGCAGAAGAAATTCTGAAGTTACTGGAAGCTGTTCAGCTCCCTAAGAAAGTAGCGATTATGCATATTAAGGCACACCAGAAAGTGAGCTCAGATTTGGAAAAAGGGAATGAGCTGGCGGACAGAGAGGCAAAACAAGTGGCCAAAACAAAGGTAAAAATAGAAGGGGCTTTAATTCCTGATAGGCAGATTTCCCTAGAAGGTAAGTCAGAATATACCAAGGAAGATCAGAAGCTCATTACAGATTTAGAAGGGTCATATAATGAAGAGGGGTGGGCTCATACCCCAGAGGGAAAGCTAATCGTTCCCTCTTGCTTATTATGGCATTTGATACGGGAGGAGCATAGGAAAAGACATTGGGGAACAGAAGCTCTGTATAAACATTTAATAAGAGAAATTGTGGCTAGAAATTTATACACCACGGTGAGACAGGTGACACAACAGTGTGATCTTTGCCTCCAGACTAATCCTAAGAATGCCCCCAAGCCGGAAATGGGCCAGATTGGAAAAGGCAATGGGCCTGGACAACAATGGCAAATTGATTTTACAGAACTTCCAAGAAAAGGGGGGTATCGATATTTATTGGTATTAACTGATACCTTTTCAGGTTGGCCAGAAGCATTCCCAACAAGAATGGCTAAAGCTCGGGAGGTAACTAAAATACTGGTACAAGAGATAATACCATGTTTTGGGGTTCCAGCAACCATATCCTCTGACAGAGGACCACATTTTGTCTCAAAAATAGTACAACAAATTAGCCGCCACTTGGGTAAAGATTGGCAGCTTCATACTCCATATCACCCCCAGTCGAGTGGTCAAGTGGAAAAAATGAACCACTAAATCAAACAGCAAATTGTAAAATTAGGACAAGAAGCAAATCTGACATGGCCTCAGTCTCTCCCTTTAGCCCTTCTGCGTATACGAACAAGACCAAGGGCGAAAGAAGGACTGAGCCCCTTTGAAATTCTGTATGGACAACCCTATGGGATACAGAGAGGGGTGTCTGTACAAGCAGGGGATGAAATTATGACTTCTTACATGGTAGCATTAGGTAAGCAACTTAATAAAATCAGGAAGCATGTGGTAAGGACTCGAGGGAGAGGTTTGGATGGGCCTGTACATAATATACAACCAGGAGATTATGTGTATATAAAGTCTCTTACAGAAAAAACTCTGGAGCCGCAGTGGGAAGGACCATTTCAAGTATTACTTACTTCCTTCACCGCGATTAGGATCAAGGAACAGAATGCCTGGATTCATCACACCAGAGTGAAAAAGACACCCAAAACTTCATGGAAAGTCACCACAAAACCCGATGGACACTTAGTTTTTACACGGTAATATGGGCAACCGTGGGGACAAGGAGCGTAGCATGGGATGGGAACGTGTTTGTTCAACTCACAAGATGATACTTAATAGAGATTTTCTGAGGTATGGGAAAAACTAACTTCCTGGTTGCCAAATTTAACATGGCTAAAACAACTGTTTGTGCCAACAAATATTTTGAGAGAATGCTAGATAGGGAAACAATGTATTAGAAGTACTAGGATTAGATATAGTAAAAGAATTTACTATTTTCTAGAAAAGGGGGGACTGAGACAAGGGGAGTCAAAAGAATCTCAGTAGACATAATAAAGGGAGATGAAAGATGATGTTTAGCGCTTACATTGTTGAAATTAACTGAGGCAGAGATAGTTCCTGATAAGAAACAGGAGCTGGCCCCAAGAGCCAGCCAAGACTGGTCTTGCGGCTTGGGTGAATACCAAGAAATCACTGAGCCTGTGCAAGGAAAAAGGTTACTAGCAGTGACGAAGAGGAGTCATCTATCTTCATCTCTGCGACCACCAGACGACCACCATAAAGAGGCCCTGCGCAGGCACAGTTGGGAGGAGACTATGGAAATGACCTCTCGGAGCTAATTTTAATATGAAGCGGGGATAGGTCATGCATATGTATAGGCGTATTGTGAACATGTAACACTTGACTGTATAAACTTGAGGCGAACTGCCGAGTCGGGCACGCATGACTTTGGTGGGACTACCCCCCGTGCTGCCCAGCGCTGAATGAACATACCTACTTTACAATCTCACTGATTGTGGAGTCTGTTTTCCGCACGTCACAACCACTATTCAGTTGCTGAGGAAGCAAGGTAAAAAAACCCAAAACCTGGGGGGTTTCAGCTTCAGTTTCAAATGACAGCCTTGTGTATTCAAACAATCACAGACCAACAAAGGAAAGATAAGGGGAAACTCCACTCAGATATACATAATCCATTTAGGCCTATATCATAATCCACTCAGACATAGTCATACACACCATTCCACAAGTCAGGGGATAAAAACCCTAAGATTCAGGTTGGAAATGGGGGGAGTCACTTCTCCAACTATACAGTTGGCTTGTGAAGGAGACCCTTCCCCCCCTTGATTGGGACGCCGGTCGAGGTAGTTTCCTTGGGATTGAGAGCCCTTACCTGGAGGGGTAAGTGAATATTGTTTATGCTTTAAGTTTGTAAACATGTGTGTGCTTGTGGTTGTCTGTGAATCGCTTGTGGTTGTAATAGTGTACTACTCTTGCCTTAAAAAATTGCAGTAGTGCATTCCTCCATTGTATCTGTAGAACCTGCAATAGTGGCGTGTTAAGTCTGTAAGTGAAGTTCAAATAAATCATTTGCTTGAACCTTGCAGTTAAGTCTGTAAGTGAAGTTCAAATAAGTTCTTTGCTTGAACCTTGCAGTTAAGTCTGTGAGTGAAGTTCAAGTCGTTTGCTTGAACCTTGCAGTTAAGTCCTTTTCCGTCACAACTACGCCCTGTTTGTCTGCCATGTTCATGGCACTCCTGGTTGCTAGCGCTCCATAGGGGTTTCTTTTATACGTGTGGGGGCTTGGGCACCATTGCTCCTGGCCCCGCCCAGGTCTCATCAGCTGCTGTCACTTGAGCTGTGGGCTCCTGGCAGGTCTCTCCACTCCCCTGAGTTTTCCCTGGTTCAGGAAACCCCACTGGACACTGCACTAGAGCACGGCACTGCAGATCATGCTGGTACCAGAGCTGCTCACCTCAGAGTTGAACATGAGTTGTGTTGATGAGGCATTCCAGGGCATGGACTGTGTTCCACTTTGTGACTGTGTCATATGCATATCATATTTACTTAATGACTGTAACAAGGAGCTGACCGTGAAGTACTGCCACTAATGAGAAGGAAGGCCTTAAAAAATTCATTTGGATTTTGGAAAATAGTTTTGCACTAGATAGAAAATGTTAATGGTTTATTTGCTTTTTTAATTTTTGAAGTGGAAGCAAAAAGGTTAAAATCCAAAAATATTTCAGTCACAAAAATTGCACAAAAACTTAAGTAGCTGTGAAGGGATTTTTTGTGCATGATGAACTGGTGGTTTCTGTTATCTTGCAACTCAGTCATTTTTATTCCTCTTCTGTACCCTCTGGTCAGTGGTTACTCTCTTATCCTTCACTTATTTGCATCTTTTCCTTTGAACATGCAGCCACTGTTGATTCCACTGCCTTTCCTTTATGTTCTCCCTTCCCTGGGATCTAGCCCTATTCTTTGTAAGAATAAACACACCATCATTCATTTAATGCCATTAACTTTCCTTGACTTGTCAAGGGCTCAAGCAAAATTTTGAGGCACCTCTGGCTTTGATGACAAGGGCCATTATTAAAATGACTGTAGTTGTTTCCTTTCATGATTTATGATGACTAACTCGATTAAAAACCTGCAAGCCAGGTATTTCTCAGATCTACTTTTAGTGATTAACCTCCTGTAGACTATTTTTAGGTTTTTAGTATGCTAAATGAAGCATTGAGTATATACAGTTGTATATGTAAATGATGGATTCTGCTAGTTCCAGAAATACATAAACACTAGTAAATAGGTAAAACTAATTAATTAGTTATTAGCAATTCATTCAGAAGCTCAGCATAAAGTAATGCTTCCTTATATAGCTGAACTTCCACTCCCCCCAGATCCTCATAGTTTGGTCTGTTGGCCCCAGAAGAATTGTTTGTTACAGTGCTCCCAACATTCATGATAACTAGATTTAAATTGCTTTCAGGGTATATTATTTGAAACAGAATATAGGAGCAAGAAGATGCGTGCTCCCTATGCCCAACTTAAGCAGCTGATCAGTGTTGTGCAGAGTCCTAGAAAGCAGCTTTTCCTGCTATCTGAGAAGAAAATGGATTTTCTGTGCAAACAGTATTTCATGTTGGGGTAAATGTAGCTTCTGTTGCTCCTCTAAACAGATCCCGCTCTCCTGGCCTTTCTCTAATGCCTTGCACAGTGATGTTTACAGAGCCCGAATTCTGTATGGGATCTGTAGATCTTAGCACAAAACAAGGTGGGAATTATCTCTGTTCCTGTAGTTGAAGAGGGATAAGTTTTTCCTGACTGGACAAACTTGCATGAATGCAGTAATACGGAAAAGAAAATAAGCTCTAGTTTTTCTGCAGAGGACATAAAAATGGATGAAAACGGAGAATAAAGTCCATCTTCTAAAGACAATCAAATATTGATGTTCTCATTTCTATATCTTTGTGATTATTTAATTATGTTTGGTGTTTTGCGGTTTTACTGGAATATAGAAGAAAGTGTGTGTCTTCATTTTCTTCAATTAACCAACTGGCAAACCAACTGTTTTTAGATTTCTTTATTCCTTTTGGTCTACAACGAGGAATATATTTGGAAAAACAGAGAAAAGGATGTGAGAAATGCACTCACACTGAATTTCATGAATTTTACAAGTTTATTATAGAACAAAGGCAAACAGCACTGGGCGCATGGTCAAAACCAGAGGCGCACCGGTTATAACCGAACTTGCCTTTTTATACACTGTGTTTGTGGCATTTCAAAGGGGTTATTTTAATATTTCAGGTATCTATTAACATAACTCCACCCCAGACCACCCCCACTTGTGCGCATCTCTTGTGGTTTGGAGGGGCCTTTGGGGATCTGCAAGGGATGAAGTCAATAGTCTTCCTCTGGCTGCACTTTTCACCCTGTCGTTTTCCTCCAGTCACACTTTTCAATATTTTCACATTAAACTTCTGTTTTTCCTTTGTTCTTCATGTCAAATAATCTTTGACCCCCAAAATGCTGTTCTCATGCTAACAAATCACTCCTTATCTTCTTACTTGTGTTCTCAGTTTTACTCGTCCTTGAGTCCATATGTCTGTTTTTCTGTGTTTTCACAAATCTATCTACACATCCTTTAATTACTTGAGTTACAGGATGTCTTATCTCATCAGAAGAAACTATATATTCTGCTTGTGCCCATTTATTGCCTACAAACTATAAAATACAATTGATGTCTGGAATATATTAACTACATATTTCCCGCGTTAAGGCCTAATTTAGTGGCAGTGAGGCAAACATCCTTTTGGGACGTAGCTTATGCAGTAGTTAGGCAAATTTCAGTGTTCTCGTTTTGCAAAAGCCAATATACATTTCACAATTCCCCCTCTGTTTCCCTCATCATTTGGCTTGAGCTATACTCTCTCTTAATCCTTTTAATTCTTTCATTCCTTTCGAAAATCAGCTTCGCCTCCTCCATTGGGTCTTCTCCTTTATACACCCTTTTTAGGACCATTATCCTTTCAGCATTATTTTGACTTGCCCTTTTAGGATCCATGGGTATGCTAACGATTTGCATTCCTTGCACTATACTAGTAATTAGTCATATTAAGCAAGGTATAAGACATGGTAGGAAGAAAAGACCTGCTACAGCACACAGAAGGAAGAACCCCACCTTCTTCCACCATGAAGCACCCAGTAATCCATCCCACCAGCTACTATCAAGCATAGATTTCCATTTTTGTACTTGCACATGAGCTATTTTCCTGATGTCTTTAGCTAGGTCTTTTACCGCTTCCCCATTATCGTCTATTTGCAGGCAACAATCTGATGAATTGAATTTTCCACACACTCCCCCTTTTTCGGCCAATAAATAATCTAGGGCTAGCCGATTTTGATATACTGCAGCTCTAGTTTGTGACTGTTGTTTAGTTATCAATTCCGGTGCCATAGCCGTTTTATTGGTAATCACCTCTACCACTGCCTGCAACCTAATTCTACGATTTAACATATAGATTGGGGTCCTATAACCCCAACTACCATCCTGAGCCCATGTGGCTGGTCCGTAAGTTTCTATGATTCTCTCTGGTGGCCAGTCATCCTCTCCCCACCTTTGTGCTCCTCCAATGAAATCTCTTTTGTTCCTTCATAAATTATCATATATCGGAACCCCTAATTCTCCCCCTCGTTGTAATGGGAGTAGAAAGAACCCTGGCTGTAAAATTCCCAATGTACAACTCCCTTTCCAATCCTTCGATAACTCCGTATAGGCCCATTTACCACAGATCCAGAACAATCCATCTGGGGCTTTCCGTTCCATATCGGTATTGTTGATGTTATCCCAATACCTTTTGATTTCATCTGTCCCCTCAAAGGGATTACCTTTCCCCTGGGTTTTATTGCACCAGAAAAGTTCTGTCATATTATCAAATGTACAATTGGAATTGTTTGGTCCGGACCAATAGCCGTCTGGAGCCTCAGGCCACCACCATTCACTAGATCCATTGGTTGCCTTCATTCTTTTACAAGGTGACGTGCCTACTTGAGTCCTAAATTTTCCTTTCCCCATTCTCCAAATACACTCATCTCCAGTCACGGTGGAACTTAATATCCACCCTTTGGGTCTGTGATCCTGGGAAACCTTTGTACGGTTCCATCTTAGGATGTCTTGAACCCTTAGACTACTCCCTTTCCATGGCCATTCTTCTGTCATTAGGGCTCTACCACATATCCAGCAGTTAGTTACATTTAATTCCTTATTCTTTCTACAAGGTCTATAAACAAATTCTGTCCTAACCTAGGGAGCTGTAAATCATCTTCCAACAAGTTCCTTATACTTTTATACAAATCACTGTAGCTTTGGGGTTTAATCTGAGGTTGAGTGATCGACTTTACACGTTTTTTTACTATTTCTTCTTTTTTCATATCCTGTACACCCCCACCGTCAGAGATGTCCCAGTGACCTGCTTTGGTGAAACAAATCCACCGCTCCCCTCTCGGGCAGCTCACCCCATTTTTAATTCCCCCTTTTCCTAAGTTTTCCACTACCCAAAGTTCAAGATTCCCAATTTTGCAAGTTTCCAATTTTGGAATCTCATAGCAAACCTTATTAATATGTGTATGGTACGCAAGATTGGTTAATGCTTTTCCCCCCAATTTGATTGATTGAATGCATTTGTGGCAAGAGTTCGCAGCATTACCCCTAACAGTTAGGAGCAGTAGTAGTAGCAGGGGTCCAGTATAACATATACTTCCACTTCCTATGCCCGACAGGAATGCAGCCCGTGGCCGGATCACTGTGGCAAGTATAGAGGTTAATCTGGTCTTGCCCCCTACATTAGGTGCCCTTGGTTTGACAATTTCCATGTGAATCTCTTTGCGCAACATGCCAAGGTTTTATACCATTCGCTATCAAAGACTTACCAATTTTCTGGAATTAATAATTTCCACCCACAAAACAGTTGCACAATTTGTGCACTGTCCAATCGAGTAGGGCCTAAATATTCATCATCGCTGTGACATCTCCTACAGTGGGGTTGTCTATTATATGACACGCAAGACCATTTTTGATTACACCTTAAACATTCAAACATTCACATAAAACCCATCCCACACGCCCGGATCCAGGGTGCTTAATATAGGGAATTCTGTAGCTTAAGGAAGGTAACAAAAGGTCACTTGCTTTATCCAAATCACATGCTAATGCTAGGGTCCTGTTCCCAGGTGTTACTTGATACACCCCCGAACCACCAGTTTGTGGGGGGATTGCTTCTTCTCTCCTGGGGGCAGACCTTGGTTTCTCTGGGTTTTGAGGTGCCCCCCCCGCCCCCCACCTCGGGATCTGGGGAAAGGACTCCTCCTGGGCTGGGGACAAGGTTGTCAGAAGGAGGTCTATTCATAAAGGTTGTTTACTCAGCTTCAGCTTCAGATCTCCTGGGGTTGATGTTAAGGTCCATTCAATCGGAGGCTCCACTGGTCCTTTTATCCTGGTGGCATGCGTCCATCCACGTTCAGCAGTACGAACGGCTGTCTCTGTAGTCAGCAGGACCTGAAACAGACCCTCCCATTGAGGGGTCAGAGTTTGTTCTTTCCATGTCTTTATCAGCACCCAGTCCCCAGCCTTACAAGTATGGATCTGAAAATCCAAGGGCACTGTTTGGGATAACATTCCTTGAGCTTTTAAATGTTGCAAGGCTTTTCCAATCATCTGTACATATTTTCTAACTTGTTGCTCCCCTCCCTCGTAACTGATTGTTTCCTCCGTTCCCGTCATGTAAGGCAGTCCAAACATCATTTCATAAGGAGAGACTCCTATATCAGACCTTGGCAGGGTTCTAATCCTTAATAGTGCTAGTGGTAAGCACTTGACCCATGACATTTGAGTTTCAATCATTAGTTTGGTTAGAGTTCTTTTGAGGGTTTGGTTCATTCTTTCTACTTGTCCTGAACTTTGCGGGTGCCATGGGGTATGTAACTCCCACTGTATCCCTAGACTTGCCATGAGCTGTTGGACAATTCGGGAAGTGAAGTGGGTTCCCCGATCTGAATCAATTCGATTTATTAATCCATATCGGGGTATTATTTCTTCCAATAACATTTTCGATACCACATTGGCAGTTGCTCGGGCAGTAGGCATAGCTTCTACCCAATGGGTCAAGTGGTCCACTAATACTAAAATGTACCTCCATTGATGTACTGGAGGTAGCTCCATAAAATCTATTTGTATCGCCTGGAACGGTCGCAATGATAAACTGCGTCCTCCCCCTGGAACCTGTCTCATTATTTTCTTATTTACCTTTTGACAGGTAATACATCTATTTGTCACCTGCCTTGCTATTTCAAAAATTCCTACACAACCCATATTTTCTCAAGAATTGATCACACAAGGCTTGGGTTCCCCAGTGAGTACTCTGATGTATCTTCTCAAGGATACATCTAGCTAAGGGTTTTGACAACATCTGCCTTCCATCTTTCAATTTCCATATCCCTTTTTCATCTTTTTCTCCCCCAATCTTTAGTAGGTCTTGCTCTTCCTTTTCAGTAAACTGAGGTACCCCATCCTCATATGGAGGGGTAAGGATAAGTAATACCTTTTCGTCTCCCGCCTCTGCGGCTTCTTTGGCTTCACTGTCTGCTAGATTATTTCCCCTTATTACAAATGACACTCCTTTTTGATGTCCTCTCACGTGTACTACCGCTATTTCCTCAGGACACTTTAAGGCCTCCAATACCTCTTTAATTAATTCTTCATGTACCAAATTCTTCCTTTTCAAGTTTAATAACCCTCGTTCTTCCCATATTTTCCTGAACGTATGTACTACACCAAATGCATACTTGGAATCTGGAAATATGGTTCCCTTTTTCCCTTCTAAAAGTCGTAGGGCTCGATTCAATGCATATTTATTCACAGGATTGGACTGACCAATGTGAGGGTATTTTCCCTTTCTCTATTATCTGCATTTTTGAGCCATTGACTGTAGGGTTCAATTATATGGAACTTAGTTACTGGGCCTGAAAGTAGCTCATGGTCGCAAGAGCATTCCAGACGCCTTTAGAAGGCCTTGAACAGAATAAACAAGAAGACAGAAAAAGAAAGATCCCAATTAGAAAAACACAGGTGCGCATTCCACGATAAAGGGAACTTGGCACAAACAACCTCAATTCGGCAGTTTATCTTGACCAATTAGACTGAGACAAGTTTCGCATGCTCTAGTTAATATAGTCAATTATGTCCTGTGTTTATGAGTGTGTACAGAGTGAGTATAACTAACTGTATCTTATGTTTATACACATGAACAGTGTCGATATAACCAATCACATTTTATGCTTGTGCGCGTGGACACCAAATGCTTGCATGCAGCAGCCAATCAAAGCTTCTAAGCAACTTAGAGAATTGTATAAGAATGATCAGCTAGGCTCAATAAACTGGCGACTTTAATCATCATATTGGTGTCCTGTCGTCCAGGTCCCGCATGGAATTTCTCTACAATTGACCACTGCATATCCAGATATGCGTTTGCCCTGTATGCATCTAGAGGATCTGTCTATAAAATACTTTTCTCCTTCCTCTAATTCTTGTTCCATCAGATCCTCCCGTACTTTGGTCTGATAATGTATGACTTCTAAACAGTCATGTGCAAGAGGCTCCATAGAGTCCCCATACAAGAATTGGGCTGGATTTAAACTAGTACTGGTAGTAATAACTAGTTCAGGACTATTAATTAATATAGCTTCATACTTCAAAATTCGGGAGTCAGTCAGCCATTTCTCTGCCTTCTGGTTCAATATATTCCTAACAGCATGAGGAGTATAAACTATCAGTTTACCCCCGAAGGTTAGCTTTCGACTCTCTTCAACCAACATTGCTGTGGCTGCTATGGCTTGAGTATATATTGGCCATCCTTTGCTTACTGGATCTAATAATTTGGATAAGTAGGCCACAGGTTTTTTAGAACTCCCCCACTCTTGGGTTAGGACTCCATAAGCCACCCCCTTTTCCACATTCACAAATAATTGAAAGGGTTGCGTCAATGATGGTAAATTTAAGACAGGGGCCTTACTTAGTTTTTCTTTAATCTGTTCCAGTCTTTTGTCATCTTTTTCAGTCCATATTACTTGGTCCCCTGCTGTTAATTTTTCATACAAAAATTTTACCATTTTGCTATACCCATCAATCCATAACCTACAATATCCTAATAAGCCTAACAACTTTCTCACTTCTCTTTTTGAAGTCGGGGGAGGGATAGAGAGAATGCCTTTTATTCTGTCAGGATCCAATTTTCTGGTCCCTTGACTTAGCCAATGTCCCAGGTATTTAACCTCTTGCTTTACAAATTGCAGCTTCTTTTTTGAAACCCTTAACCCTTGTTCACCCAAAAAATTCAGGAGGGCAATGGTAGTTGTCCTTACTTCCTCTTGGGTTTCTCCAGAAATTAATAAATCATCCACATATTGGATAATTGACGTTCCTTCATTATTAGAAAAAAATTGCAATAATTTCTCTAAGGCTTGCCCAAACAGGTTGGGGGACTCCGTAAACCCCTGTGGTAGTTTTGTCCACCTCAGTTGCTGTTTATGGTGGGTCTCAGGGTCTTCCCATTCAAAGGCAAATATATCTCTGCTTTCCTCGGCTAATGGGCAAGCCCAAAAGGCATCCTTTAAATCAATTACACTATACCATTGGTGAGTTGGTGGGATATGTCTAAGGAGGGTGTAGGGATTGGATACCATGGGGAATCGGGTCAGAGTCCTTTTATTGACTTCTCTTAGGTCCTGGACCAGTTGGTAACTTCCATCCCCTTTCCTTACTGGTAAGATAGGAGTATTATGAGGAGACATGCATGGTTCTAAAGTCCCACTCTGAATTAGTCCATCTATGACTGGTTTTAATCCTTCTCTCCCTTCCTTGGAAATGGGGTATTGATGAACCCTAATGGGGTATTCTGGGTGTTCTATGTTAACTGTTATGGGGTCAATATTTAATCCCCCTCTGTTGTCTTCGGTGGCCCAGACTTCGGGTTTAATTTGTGCCTCATCTTCTGGGGTTAACTGCAATATTCTTACTTTCATTCATCCTTCCTCTGGCACTACCTCTATCCCCAGTTGAAGTTGTAAGTCTCGTCCTAGCAAATTACATCCAGCCCCCGGGACTATTAATAAATCCCCTACCCCTATACGGGTCTTACTTTCCACCGTTACATTTCTAATTACTGGTGCCTTAAATCCCTCCCCTTTTGCCCCCAATACTTTTATAGTTTCGCTACTTTCTTCACACCCTTTTGGGATTCGGGTAACACAGGTGCGCTCTGCCCCTGTGTCCACTAGAAATTCTAATGTTTCCTCCTGGGGTCCTACCTTTAATTTTATCAAGGGCTCAAACCGATGTTCATTCCCCAGGAAGAAGAGCCCCTGACACCCCTAGTCCTGTTGTTCCTCCGCAAAGGTCCTCAGATCTCTTGCCCTTTTAGGACATTCTCGTTTAAAATGTCCTGATTTTCCGCAATAAAAGCACTCAAGCTCCCTATTTGGCCCCTTCTGTCCGCTTGCTCATCAGGGTTGTGAGCCGGGTGGCCCAACTCGGCCTGGTCTCAGGGCACTCGGTCCCTGGTTCTTGTTTTTCTTAGCACCCTCAGGACGTCCCACAGAATTAGATTCTCACATAGTCGCTACCATAATCTTAGCCTTTGCCTTTGCCTTTTCAGCATCCCTCCATATGTATACCTTTTGTGCCTCTTGCAGCAACTCCTGCAGCCCTCGATCCTGCCAATCCTCTAAGATCAAGATCAGTCTGTGTTCATTCCTTGGAGGAAGATTGTCAAAGGCAGCTGATTCTGCAGAAGTATGTGGTATTTATGCTGCCACTGAAAGTTAAACAAATGCTTAAAATGAAGGCTACGCTATGGAGGTCTGTTTTTGTGTGGCTTTTGAAGCATAGCCCCACATGGAACTACAACTGGTAGCCACCCTTCTGGTATCATCTCAGAGTGTATCAGGATATCATTAACAATGGAAGTTAGTCCTGTACTTTCCAGGTGCTCATATGGTTTAGAGTGCTAAGGACCTAAGTGCATAATAACTATATATAACTGGGTAAATATTACAAAATGCTGAAGTAAGCAATCAGACAATGAAAATGAACAGCAAACCTGCAAATTTTGTTTATATGCAATATATTTGTTTATTAATTTATTTTAGGGGTGTTACGGAGGCACGCACAATCAAATCCAACAGGTGTTAAAAGTCAGATTTATTCTTCAGTAAAAAGTTAGTTAGAACTCCAATAACATTAGTGAACCACAGGCTCAATGATGTAAAGAGAATTAATACTACACAGCCGACTTAAGAATCCTTAAGATTTAAAAGTGATGACTCAAAATGCACATATCACTCACCTAAAAGCTGAGGGCTCTCTCCCTTGAGGAGTTACCTTGGGCAGTGCCCTGACCCAAGGGGGAGTCCCTGACTGCAGACCTGCTGCTCCGAGGAGGACTGATTCCAACATGTCCTCCGGCGGGACCCCGTTTATACCCTTGTCGAATCTGACCTGTGGTCATTTCATCCCTATTGGCCAAGAAGGTCACCTCAGTGTACCTGGCATGTCTCGATTGGTCAGTTCAATTTTTAAACTGTGGCCTCTAGGGTTTGGGGTTTTTTTCTCTTCTCCCTGCCTGGCTGGAGAAGTTTTGTTTCCTGCTGGGGGGAGTGTACTGCCACAAGGGGAGTGCTCAGCAAGATCATTATTTCCTTTTTTATCATATGCTACTTTTATCTAGCACAAAGGATCAAATGTATGAAATTAGCTTCTTGACTTCTGCCCATTTAGTCATAGTCTTACTTGTAATAAAACAAAAAATCTCATAATAGTGTTCAACTTCTTAAAGTATTTCTCAGAAACTGTAGGCACAGCAGCTTACATATCCATATAGACATATATATAGACCGACTTTACCATACTATACATTTTTTTTCTTGCAATTTTAAAAATAATAGTAGTTGTTATGCATCCTCTGATATTATTCAGTTACTGCTGGACAATCTGCAATGTCATAGTGTGTGGTAGGGTAATAATATACTGTGAATTAAGAGTAGTCACATTCTGCTCCAATGGGCTTCTCTGCAATACCTTACAAATACTTAAATATTTAGGGCATTTGCCAGGCTATTTTTTTGCTGGTTTTGATAAGTCAAACAACAGTGGTGTTCTCCCTGATATATCTGACAATATGATGAATGTATTTAACTTGCTGCTTGTATTTTTAGTTTCCATCAATACCTTGACTTGTCTTTTAAAATAATTATGTAGACTAGCTAGTGAGCTGTTATCAGAAGTCCAGATTGCATCGTGGATGCTATGACTCAGAAATGTTAAATGCAGTTTCAGGAATTTCACAGCTCCTCCTTTAGGTATGTCTTACAGATGTAGACTGAGGACTTGTTTTTTTCATATGACAGAACATTCTTCAGTGTCCAACTTCTTTTTGTGCCTGTTGATACCGTGGCCTAGAGCCTGTAAACAGCATGTTGCTGATATGAGGCAGACCTTAAATGGCTGTAGCCATTTACAGGCAAATTACTACAATATAGAAGTTTCCTTTGATGACAGAGTACAGTTTTGATGACCAAAGCAAAGGGGGTAACACTGCAGTGATTGTAAGCTTCCATACTGGTCCATTGGGGCCATTGCAGGGATATGGCAACTTACCATGGCACATGGCTGGCTCAAATTCATGTCTAATTTGTAGCTCCCCTGTCAGTTGTTCACGTCTGTTCCTGAAAACATATCCTTCAAGAAGACTTGTCTGCCCTGGTTATTTTCCCAGCATTCTTTGGAGAATAATATATTTAAACATATGGTTGTGCCAGTAAAACCCCCTAACATGTATACTTTATTCTGGAACAGGATGATATTCTGTACCTAGTATGCAGATGCAACAAAAACTGTTGTATATTTTTGCTGTTGCTTGTGAACATAAAAGATAAGTTTAAATTTGATGTGCATCTTTAGAATGTGAAGAAGCTCATGCAATACTTCTAGAGCACAGTTTTTACTGTTTCCTCAGGATACTTTGTGTCAGATATTTTTAATGCATACTTTTCCTACCACTGCTAAACCTATTCTCCCCTAAAATTCTTCCACAAAAATGGACAAGACTCTTCAGTGATATTGTTATGTCACCCTTTATTCCAAATTAGGGAAAGATATTTATTATTTATTGTGCTACTGGAACACAAATCAGTTAACATTGATTTGCTATTTAAACTAGAATTCAGCCATATATTGTGTGAGGTGTGTGGTCTTCCAATATAGTTATTGTCAACTTCTTCTCTCCTCATTTTTGAAGTAAATGTGGGAAATGAAAGAAATAAGGACAGAAATTCATTTCCAGCTTAACATTCATTTGTTCTTTAAACTTTCTGAATATATAATTAAATCTATAGGTTCTTTTTTGAAAGACATCATTGAAAAGCAATGTGCTGAGAAGATACTACATACAGAACAAAACACACATGGACTAGGAACTCATGACAGATTGTCTAGATTTTACGTGACAGTATATTGATCTATTCAGTACTATTTAAGAGTTTACATAGGAGTTACACGTCTAAATGCCCTTGAGGACCTTGGCCATGCACAATCTGTATCGTATACAACAATATATACTGGTGCCTTCTTTCTGTAGCTACTCACAGAATTCCTTTTTCTTATTTAGAAGTAGCTTTGTGATCTGCTTTGCAGCTTGAAAGCACCTGATTCACTGTGTGCCTATTGGGGATCCATAGGAAGTCATTAATAACTTTTGAAATGGCTCCTTGGTTTGTATGAGCTGATATTTTGTGCCATGGCTTTTTATGTTCGTATTTTACTATGACCTGGACAACAAAATGTTGTACCCTGTTGTTGGGGGGGTGTGTGTGTGTTACGGATGCACGCATAACCAAATCCAACAGGTGTTAAAACTCAGATTTATTCTTCAGTAAAAAGTTAGTTAGAAGTCCAGTAACATTTTATAAACCACAGGCTCAATGATGTAAAGAGAATTAATACTACACAGCCAACTCAAGAATCCCCAAGATTTAAAGTGATGGCTCCAAAACACGCGTATCGCTCACCTAAAAGCTGAGGGCTCTCTCCCTTGAGGAGTTACCTCGGGTGGTGCCCTGACCCAAGGGGGAGTCCCTGACTGCAGACCTGCTGCTCCGAGGAGGACTGATTCCAACATGTCCTCCGGCGGGGCCCCGTTTATACCCTTGTCGGATCTGACCTGTGGTCATTTCATCCCTATTGGCCAAGAAGGTCCCCTCAGTGTACCTGGTGCATCTCGATTGGCCAGTTCAAATTTCAACCTGCAGCCTCTAGGGTTTAGGGTTTTTTTTTTTTCCTTCCCCTTCTCCCTGCCTGGCTGGAGAAGTTTTGTTTCCTACTGGCTGGATGGGGAGGGGAAGTGTACTGCTGCAGGGTGGGAATGAGAGAGAGAAGAGGTTTGGATTGCTTAAAGAATCACCTCCAATTGTATTAGCAATAGAAAAATGATTTAATAGAAATTTATATAAAAGTGTGACTTCACAGAATTCTATGGCAAGGTTCACTCTATTACTTAGTACATGGATGAAATGCACAAAGGAAAATTAAGTTAGAATCAGACTAAATTTATGTATATAAAGACCAAAAATGTAATAGGGTAAAAGGAAATATTACAAAGAAAAATCGAGTTAGAATTACTTTCTTGTGATTTGTGCAAAGATCGGGAATGTGGAAAAGTAGGGGAGATCCTCCCGTTGAGTCACGAGGTTCAGAGAAGACCCCCTTGCTTTCTAAACTCCTGTTGGAGTCTAGGTGCAGCTGGATTGACTCCTAGTCCCAGACTTGGTCAACGGTTTATATCTAAAGGGATTATGAGAATAATAGCAGCCTAAAATTCATTCACAGTTGAATACAATTCACAATGACAATTTAAGTATAAATTTGAAAGTAATAACTTATAATATACTTGCTATAATATGCTTATTATTGACTATTCAGGTTAGTACACGCGCATGCATAAAGACACTAAGAGAAATACATATAAGAGAATAAAAGAGAGTAAAAGAGGTATACCTGTTAAAAATTCCCCTTGAGGTCAGTGAAAATATTCATGTCGAATGCTTCAGCATCTTACTCAACAGGTGAAGAGTGGAGCCTCAAGGAGCAGAGAGTATCAGCCCAGGTCGTGTCAGCTTTTGGTGACAGACCTCCAATTTTCACAAACAGGAAAGTTTGTGAGCTCTGAGAGGCGTCCCACTCAGAGGGAGATGCTGGTCACAGCCCACTGTGGTCCAGGAGAGCTCAAAGGACCCCACTTAGTACTGCTGTTTAGAAGTTCGGGAGATGATTGACTTTTGTCATCAACAAATTGCTGGAATCCCAGCTGTGCTGGTACTGTTTCACATGCAGATAAGGGAAGCTCTGAGGCTGCCTGAGAATACTTAAAACATAGATACGGGATGCTCTAAGATTGTTGGGGAGGACTGTAATGTCTCAAGGTTGTTATGAGAGAGAACTGGCTGTAGGTTGTTATGAGAACTGGTTATTTTTACTCCTGTCCCTTGCCTCTGCTGGGCAGCAGGAGTCCTTGAGACGTACAGCATAACTCCCTGTCTTAGCTGTGTAAGAGTTCCTGGCACAGTCAAGGGTTGCTTAACTGCCCAACTCATTACACTTATGCTAAGGCCTAGCAAGACTTCCTGAGTTTGTAAATCAGCCTGGAGAGGGGGAAGAAATGCACCACCACACCTGTGTTCTTATTTTTGTTGTGAAAGAAATGAAAGAAGAATGGTTGAACTTTTTTTTTAATCTTTATGTATTCTCATTATGTTGCTATTTAAGTTCTTTCTCAAGCAGTTGCTCTGGGGATCCTCCGGCTGTCACAGTCCTGTGGGAGGGGCACTTAGCGATGGAATGAAATTTATGCTTACAATGGAAATACCATCTCTAAATCACAACTCTAGTGTGAATTCTGTGCTTTCATAATATCCATTTCTCCTTGAGGAGAGATGAGAAACCAGTTATGATTTTTAGTAGTAATTGTATTCATAAAGGTATTCACACCTCAAGCAGACAATGGCTCTCCTATAATTAACCACACAAAAGAAAGAGAAGCACTTCAATATTACCTCCCTTCCCCCACATCTTTAGCTGTAGCTTTGGAATGTTTTTTGTTCCTGGAAGATGATATGCATATACTGAAAACATAAAGAAACCCAAACAAACAAAAAAACCCAAACGTTACAAATAATCTGCACTGCTTGCCAAGATTACATTGTACAGAGCAGAAGAATAGTATATAAAATTAAATCTTCCTGTCTTTATGGTTGCTAATTCTGCCTACAAAGATCTCTAGGAGAATTTTCTTATAATTGGAAATATAATCAGCTTCCAACAGGTCTTTATTTCTGCAAATATCCTCCCAACCCCTACAGAATCTCAGCAGCATTTCTACACCAAAATCAGTAACCTGAAAAATACCTTTTTAGAGAGTAAGAAATTCTAACCTCCAAATAGTCCATATCATGAAGAAGCTAAGGACTTCAAATGGAAGAGCGCAGAGGTTTGACATTGTAAACTAGATAATCTGTATCTCCATCTTTCAAAATATAGGGAATCTTTACTATTCCTTCTTTCCTGCTGTTCTGATATTTGCTCCTCCTTTTACCTATGAGTGGGGAGATCAAAGAAATGAAAAAATATGCATCTGCATCTGTGAAAAAATAAGTTTCATTAAACTTTTTGTGTAAAATTTGAATGGAATGCTTGAAGGAGAGTTAGAAATACCCATTAGAAATAGTGGGTATTTTCACTTTAAAGATACCAATCATGATTTTTAGTTGTAACCCTGTTCCTAAAACCAGCCACGCAATGAACAGATAACAGTCACTAGGAAAAGATGGGAGGTACTCATGAGATGAAAATAGCCCTGCTTCTAAGAGCAGAACACTTGCTACCTTCTCTTCAGCTGGGTTAGTAGTACTGAGCTTCATTTTCATTCATAAACCTGTAGTGATTCTAGTTGCATTTCTATGTATATGTGCATACTACCTGGTGTATTATAGGACACAAAGGTAACCTTACAGAACAATCATGCTTTTATCAAAAAAATCATGGAATTACCTGTAAGTACTTCTATGTTAAGTTGGAAGAACACAGTATTTCTGAGCACAAATATATTCACCATGTGTCAGATATTATGATAATACTTACAAGAAAAGTGTATAAATACCCATCCATCTCCAGATGACTTATGAGCAGACCTTAAAATTAAAACAAAGTGTATAAGATGAGAACATGTGCAAATGAGATCTTTCACTTCAATTTCAGCTATAGACTGTAAGTATAGATGAAACCTATGCATAAGTATCTAACAATTATCCTAGCTAAAAGAAATTTCTGATATATTTAGAAACAGAGTAAGGAAATCCTAGTTGGGTTTGATTGATTGATTGATTTTAATCATCATAGTCAGCTGGCTGAATTTAGAGCAGCCTCCAGGGTTGGGACCAATCAAAATGTCAGACAAATTACTGACCAGCATCCTAATGCACACACCTGACCTTAATTTATGCTTGGCAGGGATCTGCTACTCATGGCAGATTGTCCTGGTTTCAGGTGGGATAGAGTTAATTGTCTTCCTAGTAGCTGGTACAGTGCTATGTTTTGAGTTCAGTATGAGAAGAATGTTGATAACACTGATGTTTTCAGTTGTTGCTCAGTAGTGTTTAGACTATAGTCAAGGATTTTTCAGCTTCTCATGCCCAGCCAGCGAGAAAGCTGGAGGGGCACAAGAAGTTGGCACAGGACACAGCCAGGGCACCTGACCCAAACTGGCCAACAGGGTATTCCATACCATGTGATGTCCCATCTAGTATATAAACTGGGGGAGGGGGGGTGGGGGGATTGCTGCTTGGGGACTAACTGGGTATCAATCAGTGGGTGGTGAGCAATTGCACTGTGCATCGTTTGTACGTTCCAATCCTTTTATTATTACTGGTGTCACTTTGTTAGTGTTATTGTTATTAGTTTTTTCTTTTTTTATTCTATTAAACTGTTTTTATCTCAACCCATGAGTTTTACTTCTTTTCCTGATTTTCTTCTCCATCCTATTGGGTGTGGGGGAAGTGAGTGAGCGGCTGCATGGTGCTTAGTTGCTGGCTGGGGTTAAACCATGACACAGATCAATGTTGAACTGGCATTGCTGGTTTAACTTTGAGACTGCAAAATACCAGTAAGACAAGAAAACAAATGAAAGCAGAAAATAAATAGTAAGGAAAAAGATAATGAAGCAGTGATAGATTAGAGAAATGCTCTGTAATATGGAATTATTGTAAGGCTTTCAGATCACCCCAAATTAACCCTTTTTGATCTTCAGCTTATTCTCTCATCACTAAATTTATTTTTTCAGCATTTAATTGTTACAATAGATAAAATTATATCCTTTAAAGTTTGGTTAAAAACATTTTAGCAAATAAAGATTTTTTTTTTAATTTGTAGTAATTTTGCATTGAAAAACCACATCTATAAGCATGCCTGTTTTCTGTTCTCATACAGTAACAAAATATGTAAATACTAGATATTACTTTTTCATTTGGATGTTTTTGTTTTTTTTCCCTGATGGAGTGGTGGGTAGGTTAGTCTTGAGGGTTTTTTCATTCTTCTTCATTACTCTCTATGAACATGTAACTTTTCTATTTCTAGCACCCCTGATTTTTATTAGCTATCCCATTACTGAATTTAACATTCATCTGGTGTTATTTAAAATGTGCAAAGTTCATCACTGAATATTACTGAAATCTTTAAAGAGTAGAATCAAATGTTTTTTCTTTTCAAAAGCTTTTCTGTGATGATGCTCTATGATTTTGTGCTGTTCAATAGTTTTATTGTTCAAAATACACTCGATTGGAAGGAAATTAAATATATTAGAATTTTGTAGGGGTTGTCCTGGAAGGGTATATATTGTCCCTGCATAACGTAACCCCTTCTTTAATTGTCACATCTTCATTGGCAAATAAAAGGCATAAAAGAGGCAGACCAGAAACTGGAGAGAATGGAATTGATAGAATATGTCATAATTTCTCCCTTCACTCTGTTTCCCCCAAGGTAAAATCAAATACAACAGCCAGCTGTGCTGCCAATGGTAATGTGATTACTTGGTGAGCCCCAACACTGAGAAGGCCAGGAACTGAAGAGGCAGAACTGCTGGTTCTACCAGGCAAGAGGCAGGGTGCTGCACCTTAAGGGAATGATCAAATTCCCTGACCTTTTTTTTTGTATAAGGAAAAGCAAGAATAGTTTAGGTCTAGGGCAGACTGGATGGAGGCTACGTCCATGCTGTAAATGACTAAATGATATGGACGTTATATCCATCTAAATACTGTGTGACTGAACCTGTACCATCATGACTGGATAGGTCTTTGTGTCCAGCAGAATACATATGGACATATGGTTGTATTGTGCAGCCTCTCTATTTCTTTATTTGTCTTCGAATTAATGATCCATTGAATGATGCTTTAACTTGTTATGTATTTTCATTTGCATATGTGTAATTCATAGAATCATAGAATGGTTTGGGTTGGAAGGCACCTTGAAAGGTCATCTAGTCCAACCCCCCTTGCAATGAGCAGGGACATCTTCAACTAGATCAGGATGCTCAGAGCCCCATCCAGCCTGACCTTGAATGTTTCCAGGGAGGGGGCATCTACCACCTCTCTGGGCAACCTCTTCCAGTGTTTCACCACCCTCACAGTAAAGAATTTCTTCCTTATATCTAGTCTGATTCTACCCTCTTTTAATTTAAAACCATTACCCCTTGCCCTATCGCAACAGGCCCTACTATAAAGTCTGTCCGCATCTTTCCTGTAAGCCCCCTTTAAGTACTGGAATGCCACTATAAGGTCTCCCTGGAGCCTTCTCTTCTCCAGGCTGAACAACCCCAACTCTCTCAGCCTTTCCTCATAGGAGAGGTGTTCCATCCCTCTGATCATTTTTGTGGCCCTCCTCTGGACCTGGTCCAACAGATCCATGTCTTTCTGTACTGAGGACTCCAGAGATGGATGCAGGATTCCAGGTGGGGTCTCACCAGAGCAGAGGGGCAGAATCACTTCCCTCAACCTGCTGGCCATGTTTCCTTTGATGCAGCCCAGGATACAGTTGGCTTTCTGGGCTGTGAGTGCACGTTGCCGGCTCATGTCCAGCTTTTCATCCACCAGTACCCCCAAGTCCTTCTCTGCAGGGCTGCTCTCAATCCCTTCATCCCCCAGCCTATATTGATACTGGGGGTTGCCCCAACCCGGTGCAGGACCTTGCACTTGGCCTTGTTGAACCTCATGAAGTTCACATGGGCCCACTTCTTGAGCTTGTCCAGGTCCCTCTGGATGGCATCCTGTCCCTCAGGCGTGTCAACTACACCACTCAGCTTGGTGTCATCTGCAAATTTGCTGAGGGTGCCCTCGATCCCACTGTCTGTGTCATTGATGAAGATATTAAACAGTACTGGTCCCAATATGGACCCCCGAGGGACACCATTTCTCACTAATCTCCATCTGGACGTTGAGCCGTTGACCACTTGTGATGGTCTGACAAATTATAGTCAATGTCTCAAACATTTGTTAAAGAACTTTGCTGGATAAAACGGCCTCTGTAAAAACGCTGGAGTTGTGTGAACAGGACAATGTGGCTAGAGGAGATGGCCCCACGGAGGGTGGGACCGCACTTCTCCAAAGCCGCAATACCTTATCTTAAGTGACCAGGAGAAGGAGCACAGCATATGTGCCTAGAGGAGGAGGCACCACAGAGGATGGGACTGTGCTTCTATCTTAAGCGGTCATGCCAGCAGGAAAAGAGAGGCAACTCCGCAATGAACCCCCCCCAAAGCTCACCGACCAATTCCAGAGAACCCTGGGAATGGGAACTGCGCATGTCAAGACCACCGACTAACACACTATAAAAGAAGGGAGAACTTGTTCTTAGCGCGCGCCCTCTGGACCTGGATCTCTAGGCTGGCTGGACCAACGCTGGACCCAGGACTGGTGAAACCCTTCTCTTCTCTCTTTCTTTCTTTCTTTCTCTCATTCTCTCTCTCCCTCTTTTCCTTCTCTCTTTTCCACAGTCCCTACACCTCATCCTTTTAAACATAAACCATTGACCAAGTCTGAGACTAGGAGTGGATCTAGCTGCCCCTGGGCTCCTCTTTGAGAAGGAGTCCAGAAAGCAAGGGGGTCTGCTCTGAACCTCATGACTCAATGGGAGGGCTCTCCTTCTGATACATTTCATGTTCCTTTTTCCGCTTCTTTTTCTACACCTCCCTTCTCTTTTCAAACAGTGGCTTAATGACATGTTGCAAGGTTTATATTGATAAGTTCACTTGTACTTGGGCAAGGTTAGCTAGGTTGAATAAATGTTGATTGTTGTTTGAACTCCCCTGGTGTCGTTACACCTTAATTCTGACAAAGGAAATCCACGAACCTGAGTCGCTCCAACTTTGGGACGCGACATCTTAATTGGCATCATGGACAGGATTTCCCTTGTTGGAAGGGAGTTTCTAATGGGATACCGGACCTCCACTCGGAGAACGGGCGGGGAGGATCTGGGAAGGATCTCTCAACAATAAGTCGGGAGGGATCCGAGCAGTGACAGACATAGAGGCCCGGGATATATCTGTTTCTGACTGTTCCCCAGTTTTAGAGAGGCTAACTGCCTATATGGGATTTCCCCTGTTGGAAGGGAGATTCTAACGGGATACCGGATCTCCACTCAGAGAACAGGCGAGGAGGATCTGGGAAGGATCTCTCAACAATAAGTCAGGAGGGATCCGAGCAGTGGTAGGCATGGTGACCCAGGAAATATCTGTGTCTGACTGTTCCCCTGTTTTAGAGAAGCTAATTGCCTATAAAGCCCACCCTTCCCCACAAGGAGTAGCCTGGGCACGAGACCACTGGCATGACCCAGAAGCCATTGTAGGAAGAATTGAGAAGCTAGCAAAAGAAGGCAGGTTTCGCCCAGGAAAAGGGAAGGCTGTAGTGTGTGCAGTTTTAGGGGCCGCACTCGTAGCAGCCCAGGAAGAGAGACAGGAAACAATGAGAGCTGAGCAGGCAGATAAGGAGAAGATTCAATCCCTGCAGGATTTAGTTAAAGTCCTGCAAGAGCAGTTAACTGCTGAGCGTAATACAACGCAGCGGCTTCATGCCGCCTTGTCTGATGCATTAGATCGGGAAAGAATTTTGCAAGCCGAGGCAGATGAACGATCTGACCCAGACTTAGACCTGCAAGGTCTAGAGGTAGTTCAAGTGAAACAGCAAAAATCTTTATACCCAAATCAAGAGTTAGAATGTACCAGAAAAGTTTTTTACCCTGAGGATGAAGGGATAGCAATGAGGCTATTAATTAAAACAGAAACCATAGACAATGGCCAAAATGGCAGAGCACCACACGTGACCATTAAGACGATACCATATTCCACCACTGAATTATCTAAAATTCAGGAAAAGTATATCCGACTAGCAAAGGAGACCGAAACAGAATATGTATGGAGGGTGTCATTAACCGGTGGCGACCAGATTTTATTGTCAGAAGGTGAAGCCCAAGGATATTGGGGGCCTGGAGTGTTCCTAACTACCGATGATCCTAGGGAACCGTGGTCTCTGACGCAGTGGGTAGCTTACTGGGCAGGGGGAATAGACCAAATGGAACGAGGAGAACCAACACGGATAGACACCCCTTCTATAAATCAGTTAACCGAGAGCTTACAGAAAACTGCTTGTCTCCAATTAATGCATGATAGGTGATTAGTGCCACAACAGCCCTCTCCGATGTTGTTAAATGCCAATCCCGATAGAATGACTCCTCTAATCCAAAGTTTACCAGATTCTTTGAAATTATATGCTGTCCAACTGCAGGATAGATTATGCGATGCAATAGCACCTAGAGGAGGCAGGTGGAATGCAGGAGGGGCCCTGACCTGGGGAGAAGTGGCAAAGAAATTGATTAACTATGGCCGGAGAATGGGTCTCACAAGGGAAGAAAGCAGGGCTAAGCCTGCTATCCGCCGAATGGAAGGACCTGGCCGACCTCCCCCATCTAAGGCTGTAAACACCAAAAAGCCATATGGGGGTCAGCGGAACTTGTTGTGGGCAGAAGGGATAGAAAAGGGAATTCCCCAGGATGTGATGGATGGCATGCCCACCTCTGTCCTAGAAAAGTTGGTCCTAGGGTGGAAAGACAAGAACAAGGAGCCTCCCCATACTGAGTTAGACGCTCGGGGTGATAAGGGGGTGAATCCACAGTTGCTGGCAACTCCCACTCCCTAAATGCCTACTGCCCCAGAGGAAGGTATTACTGTCCGCAGGATGGGAAACTAGACAGGCCGTCCCCAGTAAGTGAGCCAGGGGATGGCCAGTGGGTTTATTTAAGGAGGCTCACTGAAAATAAGACAGGAGACCTGTTGATTACTTTTCCCCTTGGTCCCTTTAAGACCCCAGTAACTTTTTTAGTTGATACGTGAGGAGATTGAAGTAGACAGACACCTGTAAAGTTGAAAGCAGACGACCCTTTATTGCTAAAACACACACATATTTATAGTCACATATTCTGCAAAGTCACTGTACACGCGCACAAGCATAAAATATGATTGGTTATATCAACTCTGTACATGCGCATAAACATAAGATATAATTGGTTATATCAACTCTGTACACACACATAAACATAAGATATAATTGGTTATATCAACTTAAACATGCGAAGCTTGTCTCAATCTAATTGGTCGAGATAAACTGCCGAATTGAGGTTTTTTGTGCCAAGTTCCCTTTATCGTGGAATGCACACCTGTGTTCTTCTAATTGGCTTTATTATCATCTTTCTTTTTTTGTCGTCTTGTTTGTTCTGTTCAAGGTCTTCTAAAGGCGTCTGCAATGCTCTTGCGACCGACGTTAGCTAAATATGTGTCCACAATTCCCCCTTTTTGTTTTTCAACCATTAACACCTGCTGTATTGCCCTTTGCAAAGACCTATGAACAGAATTAATTAAACACGGTAAAAGCAACATTATACCTAATAAAATACATAAGAATAAAAGCCCGATTTTTAACAAAGATACAAACCAACTCCCAAGTCCCCATCCCGCAGCTAAATGCTCTAAGCGAAAAAACCCATCATCTTCTTGCAATTTCTTTGTCTGATCCATTAACTTTTGAATACTTTTATGTATCGATTCTGAATGATCTGACAAATTCATACAACACATTCCATCGAAATCCTGACATCCATGCCCGTGAGCTAATAGCAAAAAATCAATAGCAGCCCGATTCTGTAAAGTGGCGTGTCTGATCGATTGAATGTCAGATGCCAAATCACTCAGTATTCTCGCAGTTTGATCTGTCTGTTTGCCTAACCAACATGACAGCTTTCTTAATTGTGTTAAAGCTCCTGCGGCTGCTACACCAGGGGTTAATAGGCTAGCTGCAATGATCTCTCCCCTATTCCATAAATCCACGTTATCATCACACTTGTTGGTTAAAATATGTCACTTATATCTATGTAAATGAGTATGATTTAAAATCATGCTAGCATTTGGAGTAAGCAAAGTTAATTGTCCCAATGTACAAGGCCCTCCCCTCCCGCCGGAAGGGAGTCCAGGCCAAGCTCTATCTCCACATATCAAAAACACTCCCGGAGGCAGTTTTCGAGGTTCTGCAACTCCTAGGGACTTATTAGTGGCTGTTTTGTTACACCAAAGAGATGGGTTTTTAAACAAAGGCTTTTTGGGAGTTACGTCTTGTCCTTCTGTTCCGTAAGGAGGCTTAAAGTAAATACACTTTGGGGTTCCCACACTTCCTAAAATGTTCAATTCCTGGGGTTCATTGGGCTGCCTTAGGCAGCAAGTCCTTCCATTTGTCCCAATTTTCTACGCATCGTTCTGTAGTGCTACAGAGGCGCCCACATGACTCTGTAGTATTACAGGCCCAATTGCGGGTGGCCGATCTGGACCCATTGACACCCTGGAGCACCATTGCACTGTTCTTTAACGGTACTCCTACCAAACATGTATGAAAAGGCTGTTCAGGTAATGCCAATGACACACAAAAAGAGGTTTTGTTAATAGCTTTAGCCAGTGTCACCCAAACATTCTTACTGTCCCACAGCGTTAAACGATGTGGATCAATCACCGGTGTCACTGTCACGCTGCTTACTACAGTCAGTGTGTTCCATATCAATCTCAGCATAAGGTTTCGTCCATTTAGTTGGAATCCACTTTGGCCCATTTTCTGTAATGACACAAGCATAACCTCGGCCCCATGTTATTACTTTAAAAGGTCCCTCCCATTGCTGACGCTCAATATTTTTAACCCAGACTTTCCACCTATTATCAATATTTTGAATCTCACTATTCATTGTTTGAAAATGCCGAACTACAGGGGGAACAACTGACTCTCCACGCAGAGTCAAAAAATTCATCACATATATTGCTTTCATGAGTCTATTTGAAGGAGGTTCCCCTAATTCCCCCGTTTTTTGTTTTTCCAAAAAATCTTTTAATACTTTATGAGTACGTTCGATTATAGCTTGACCTGTGGGAGAATGAGGAATGCCGGTAATATGAGTAACTCCCCATTGCTGAAAAAATTCCTGAGTCCATTATGCTATAAAACATGGTCCATTATCTGTTTTTATCTGGGCCGGGACACCCATTACTGCAAATGCTTGTCGTAAGTGTGTTTGTAGATGTCGACTTGTTTCACCTGAAAGTGCTGTGGCCCATATCATCAAGGAATATGTATCAACAGAAACATGAACATAACACAATTTTCCAAAAGCTGGTACATGAGTCACATCAGTCTGCCACAATTGCAAGGATTGCAGACCCCTAGGATTTACAGCGCCATCTCCACGCCCAGATAATTTCTGGCACTCAGCACAGGACTGAATGATGGCTTTGGCATCTGCTATAGAAATTTGAAACTGTTTGGCTAATACTTTTGCTGGCTGGTGGAAAAAACTATGATCTCCACATGCCTGTAGAAGTTTATTGGGGGGTGGCCCAGTCCATACAGGATTAGCTAGTAAATCAGCTCGTTTATTGCCTTCTGTGATCCATCCAGGCAAACTGGTGTGACTTCGCACATGCATTATATAATAACACTTTGTCCGTTAGTTTAACAGAAATAGCAACATCTTAAATTTTTCAAACAATGTGACATTATCAATTTCTTTCAAATAAGCATGTCTCAAGCATTTTACTACACCTACCATGTATAAAGAATCAGCAATAATATTGACCTCAACATCCTGCCACTTTTTAAATACTTCTATTACAGCTTGAAGTTCCACCACTTGGGGGGAGCCTTCACATGTGACAATGTGATTTTTTCCATACCTGACCTTCTTTCCAAACTACTACTGCCTTTCCTGTTTTTCCACTGCCATCCGTAAATATTGTAGGACCATCAGTAGGTAACTCTGCACACAATTCTTTTTCTTCTAGTTGTATATTTTGTAGCAAGGTAAACATTTTGTGTGCAGGAAGATGAATATCTATCTTTCCTTCGAAATCTGAGAGTTCCATAGTAGAATGGTTTCTATTGTTGAGACATCCACTCCGGCACTTCCAGCTGTTTGGGCTGGCAATTCTGCCAGACATCCTTCTTGGCGCCATTCTGGGATCCTTTTGGAGCTGTTGGGGTCATCGCACTGCTCCTCACACTCTTCTTGTAGTTTCCCGGTGATGGGGTACCTCGAGGTGGCAGAGCTACACCTTTCTTTGTGAAACGAGATCTACATTGGTTAGCATAATGTCTCCCTTTATGACAACGAGGGCATATTTTAGGCCCAATTTCCACTTTGTTTCACCCCTCTTTACACTGAAATTGCAAATGTCCCGGTTGTCCACATTTATAGCATTTCTTAACATTTTTTGTATCCATTCGCATGGCTACAGCAAAAGCACTGGCCATTAATGTAGTTTTATGCTCCAAAGACCCAACTTTGTTACAGGCCTCTATCATATCTACTAGTGTCACTCTTCCTGGCATCGATTGTAGTATTTTTCTACAGTCTGCATTTGCATTTTCCATGGCCAATTTTATTATCAATGCTTCTTTGGCATCAGCATTATCTATTTGCTTTTCAATAGCATCTCGCAGACGATCAATAAAGGACATATAAGGTTCCGTATTACCCTGCCTTATACTTGTAAATGATTGTTCTGGCTTTCCAGCTTCAGGCAAGGTTACCATTGCCTTCAGAGCTAAGGAAGCTGATTCTTGTAATGCTTCCACCGGTAGCCTTGCTTGCCTATTAACATCTGCAAAGTCACCAGTCCCCATCATTTGTGCAGCAGTGATCATATACCGCAGATCTCCTTCTGGGCAGTCCAAATTTCTTAGTGCTGCTAAATCACATAATTCTGCCCATTTCACCTTCCATAATAGACGCTGAGTCGGGGTTAAAATCATTGTAGCCAATTGTGTACAGTCAAAGCCCATTAAAATTTGACCAGAAAATATATTCTCCAATAACGCCTGACTAAACGGAGCAGACAGTCCATTAGCCATTACTGTTTTCCGTACTTCTTTTATTAAATCCCAACTGAAAGGTTGCCACACATTTGGGGCATTCTGCCTGACTGTAACTGGAAAAGCCACAGGATTTAGACCTTCGGTTAACATTTTATCATTTATGTTCTTCCATTGCTTTTTTATAGCTTCTCCTGGGGATGTATCTGCCTCATAGGGAGGTGCAGAGGGGATAGGTCCCTGCTTGAGAGGCAGGTTACTTAAAGGTTGATCGTTGCCTCCATTAATGACATCTCCCTCAGTGTTTAATTCCTCATCACTGTCCGAATTATTTACCACCTTGCCACACACACTGTTCTTTTTTTCCGGGGTAACTTCAATTGAAATTTTTGCAGCGGCAGCCACCTCCTTTTCTGCCTTAAGGGCTTTCAACGTTTCCAGCACCGATCTCCACGTAGCAGAGATTTTCTGAGCCTTCGCGTCCCCACGCGATACAAAGTCCCAAATTACTTTTCTCATTTCTTCCCAATTTTTAACCTCAAAGACTTCTACATTCAAAGTGGGGGCAACATGGTCCTTAAGCCACTTCAGCATCATACGTAAAGTATTTGAATCATACTTAATCCCTCTCATGGAGAGGATATGCGAAAGCATTCGTACAATTGCCCCTTCTTCTGCAAACATCTGGGCACCCATTTTAATCCTTCTAGCCGCTCACCTTACTTCCAAACAAGCAGGGTGATTGATCTCCCGGGAGAAGGTTGTCCACTCAGTCCGGCTGGCTAGACGATCATTTGGCTAGAGTCTCCTCTGGACAAACTTCCAGCAATTCCAGCATTTTCTCGGCCCACAATCACGTTGGGGTCACCATTTGAGGAGATTGAAGTAGACGGACGCCTGTAAAGTTGAAAGCAGATGACCCTTTATTGCTAAAACACACACATATTTATAGTCACATATTCTGCAAAGTCACTGTACACGCGCACAAGCATAAAATATGATTGGTTATATCAACTCTGTACATGCGCATAAGCATAAGATATAATTGGTTATATCAACTTAAACATGCGAAGCTTGTCTCAGTCTAATTGGTCGAGATAAACTGCCGAAGTGAGGTTTTTTGTGCCAAGTTCCCTTTATCGTGGAATGCACACCTGTGTTCTAATTGGCTTTATTATCATCTTTCTTTTTTTGTCATCTTGTTTGTTCTGTTCAAGGTCTTCTAAAGGCGTCTGCAATGCTCTTGCGACTGACGTTAGCTAAATATGTGTCCACAGATACGGGTGCTCAAATGTCAGCACTCCGGGCGGATGTTGCTAACCACAATGGAATAATTGCAGATAAGAAGCAGATATGGGTCACGGACGTTTTTGGAAACTCCCAACCGCAGCCGACAGCTAAAGTTAAATGCTGGCTGCCAGGGGATTTGTCCCCTGTTGAGGTTACTATGATACTAGGTCCTCTACCCACCAGTATTGTAGGACTCGACCTTTTAAAGGGCCGGTCGTGGGTAGACTCTAAGGGAAGAGAATGGAAATTCGGGTGTCCCGCAATCTCTATGAGGCTTTTGCAGTCGGCACCAACTCTCCCACCTTCAAAGTTAGTTAATGTCAAACCTTATGCTTTGCCTTTGGGAGCAAGGGAAGGGATCACTTCAGTGATAACTGAGTTACGGGAACAGGAGATAGTTATTCCTACACACTCACCCTATAATTCCCCAGTATGGTGTCGTGGTTTAACCCCAGCCAGCAACTAAGCACCACGCAGCCGCTCACTCACTCCCCCCCATCCAGTGGGATGGGGGAGAAAATCGGGAAAAGAAGTAAAACTCCTGGGTTGAGATAAGAACGGTTTAATAGAACAGAAAAGAAGAAACTAATAATGATAATGATAACACTAATAAAATGACAACAGTAGTAATAAAAGGATTGAAATGTACAAATGATGCGCAGGGCAATTGCTCACCACCCACCGACCGACACCCAGCCAGTCCCCGAGCGGCGAATCCCTGCCCCCCACTTCCCAGTTCCTAAACTAGATGGGACATCACATGGTATGGAATACACTGTTGGCCAGTTTGGGTCAGGTGCCCTGGCTGGGCATGAGAAGCTGAAAAATCCTTGACTTTAGACTAAACACTACTGAGCAACAACTGAAAACATCAGTGTTATCAACATTCTTCACATACTGAACTCAAAACATAGCACTGTACCAGCTACTAGGAAGACAGTTAACTCTATCCCAGCTGAAACCAGGACATATGGCCAGTCCGCAAGCCAAATGGGAAGTGGCGATTGACAGTTGACTATCGACGCTTGAACGCCAATACTGGCCCATTAACAGCTGCAGTTCCCAATATAGCAGAATTAATTGCAACCATACAAGAATAGGGTCACCAGATTTTAGCAACCACTGATGTGAAAGACATGTTCTTTATGGTTCCCTTACAAGAAACAGATAGGGACCGCTTTGCCTTTACCTGGGAAGGTATACAATATACATTTACACGGCTTCCCCAAGGCTATTGCCACTTGCCAACCATTGCTCACTATGCATTGGCCCAGGAACTAAATCAGATCACTCCTAAAGATGGAGTAAAGGTATATCAATATATTGATGATGTACTAATTGGAGGACCAGACACCACTGCGGTGGGGCAAACCCAGAGAGAAATCGTTAGCCACTTAGAGAATTTAGGGCTCCAAATTCCTGCTGAAAAGGTGCAACTCCCATTACCTGAAGTAAAATTTTTAGGTATCTGGTGGAAAGGAGGGACTGTGTGTATACCTCCCGAAACTTTGTCCACCCTCGAACAAGTGAAAATGTCTGAAAATAAGAAAGAATTGCATCATGCCCTAGGCTTGCTAGTGTTTTGGAGAAAACACATCCCCAACTTTTCTATCATAGCTCGCCCTTTATATGATTTAACCCGTAAAAGAACTGCTTGGGACTGGACACCTGTCCATGAAGAGGCTCTGAAATTATTAATTTTTGAAGCAGGGATTTACCAGGCCCTAGGGCTGATACATCCAACAGACCCACTCCACATAGAATGGGGTTTTGCAATTCATGGGTTATCTATACATATGTGGCAGCGTGGACCTGAAGGTCCTACTCGTCCTATAGGGTTTTTCTCACGTAGCTTTAAGGATGCTGAAAAACGGTATTCAGTTTGGGAGAAAGGACTCTTTGTGGTTAACCTAGCCTTACAGGAAGCTGAGAGAATTATACGACACCAGTCCATCATCTTGCGAGGGCCCTTTAAGATCCTGAAACCAATATTGGCTGGAACTCCTCCCCCTGTAGGAGTAGCTCAATGAGAAACAGTAAGGAAGTGGTATGCCCAGTTAGACCACTACTGTCACACTAGACAGATAGAGGAGGGAACACCCAAAACACTCCAAATACAGGATCCCCCTTCTGATCACCCAGATACAGAACCCCCTCCATCGTACATCAAAGTGGCTCCTCATTTTAAACCCCATTTAACAAATGTGTGGTTCACTGATGCTTCCGCAAAAAGAGAAGGAAAGACGTGGAAGTATCAAGCAGTAGCATTGCATATTGATTCAGGGGAGCATGTGATAACTGAGGGAGAGGGTAGTGCCCAAGTAGGGGAGTTAGTTGCTGTGTGGAGCGTAGTCATTAAGGAAGCTGAGACAACAGAACCAGTACACATTTATACTGACTCCTATGCAGTGTTTAAAGGATGCACTGAATGGTTACTGTTTTGGGAACAAAACCAGTGGAAAGTAAACCAAGTGCCAGTGTGGCAACGAGACAAATGGGAAGAAATACTGAATATCGCCAAGAAGAGATCTTTCTTGGTAGGCTGGGTTGCTGCACACCAGACAGGAGATAACCCAGCTCACCTCCTAAATAACCAAGTAGATTCCTTAACACATCTTGCCATCGATGGTGAAGCAGAGAAATGGGAATTCCTTCTGGAGTGGCTGCATGTGAAGCGTGGCCATTCAGGGAGTAAAGACCTGTACAAAGAGGCTATTAGTAGAGGATGGGCCGTTACACGAGAATTATGTAACACTTATTTCTGCATGTGGTCAATGTTGAGTTCGTTTGGAAAAATATAACCCTTTAAAAGAGCAACCCCTACATTTAAGGACAAACAAAGGTTTATGGCAAACGTGGAAAATTGACTATATTGGCCCCTTTCGGGTAACAGAGGGAAAACGATATGTGTTAGTAGGAGTTGAGGTAGTATCAGGACTAACACAAGCTGAAGCTGTATCCAGAGCAACAGGAGAAAATACAGTGAAAAGTCTTAAAGTATGGTTTAGCTGCTTACCCAAGCCTCAATCAAGTCAATCTGATAATGGGAGCCATTTCACTGCTGGAGTAGTGCAAGAATGGGCTAAGGGTGAGGAAATCCAGTGGGTTTTCCACACCCCTTACTACCCTCAAGCTAATGGTATTGTGGAGAGAACGAACGGACTTCTAAAACGAGCTCTGAGGCCCCATGACCCAGGGTGGGCCTCACGAGTACCAGAAGTAGTATACCGAATCAATAGCCGGTTGGGGGCAAATGGCTGCCCCCGACTCCTAGCATTCTGTCCCACACCTCCTTCTATTGTTCCAGGGACGAAAGGTGACAAAGACCCTGTACGCTTGCTCCACTATGCTGGACAACCAGTGTTAGTGGAACTGCCCACCGTGGGGCAAGTGCCCCTAACCCTAAAGATGCCCCTTAACCTTTATTCCTGGGTGGCCACAGATGCCCATGGGAAGGAGCATTGTATCAATAACTGATGGATTGTCCCATCCTTCTAAGTGGGCCTTCATGTCCTGAATTAAAGTTGTTCTGATGTTAAATGGCTGATGGGAATAGGTTTTTTTCTGTATCCCACTAACTGGATTCTAAAAAGCATATCAGTTAAGATGCACAATATAAGCCCAACCCTCTGCTATAGTGCTAAGACCATAGCTGCTTGGTTGCTTGCTTATGTTTTTTTTACTTTTGTATTTCTGACTAGTGATGCTGTGTTGACTTCTCAGGATTCCTGAGTTGGGGGGAGGACATGGGGAGCTTGGCAGCAGACCGCGTTGGAGTTCTTGCAGCGGCACCTACGCCACGTAAGAGCAAGAGGTCGCTTTTTTACCTGGTTAGGATGTGGTTCCTTCACCACAAAGTTCAGGCAATGTTCCTTTGATGCCACACAAGAGCAAGAGGTCGCTATAAATTTATTAGCCTTTTTATGCACAATGAGCACATTCTGCTGATCTACGGATGCTTTAATCAGAGCAATTCCAGTCAAGAGAGCTTGAAGTTTAAGGCTAGTTTGTATGCATCTATAATAAGTAACACATCCTGCACATGGCCTGTATGAGGTTGTTTTACAGAAGCTGCATGAGCACCTCGGAGGGTGCACCTCAGCCTCTCGGATGGATCCCAACCACTAGCAGCACTGCTTGACATCTCCTCCAAATCCCATCCCTCTAATCATTGTTTATTTTTGTATATATTTTGCAGGTTATCAGAAGCCCACAGCACGACTTATGTTTTCACTTGATGAGTGGGCCATTACCTGTATTGTTTGTTTGATTTTGGTTGTGATATTTTTATGGTATAACAGGGAAAGATGGTTTGGAACTCCTTCCTCCTTGCCTTTCTTACCTTTGGTGCATCTGGACAAGGAGAAAGGACCTCCAGTTTAGCTTGGGAAGTGATACAAGGATTCATACATGTCTGGAATAGAACGGATCAGGGGATCTGTATTCAGATTCCTACTTCTGCCGAGCAGGGGATTAGATTCAGTTTGATACCCATGAGGCACAATATTGGAAAATATAATATGAGCAATGGCATTATAGGGTTAGTAGATGCTCCGTTTGAGTATCAATATCGAAGTGATTATACCTCTTCCGGCAGATGGTGGCGAGATGAAGCAGCCTTCTATGAGATCCCTCGGGACATGGGGTGGCCTGACTTAATAAACAAAACTTGTAAGTGATGGAGATTGGAGGTCAGTCGCGAAATTGGTATTAGTCAAAGCCCACTGTGTCCTCCAGGATTCAAGGAAGCCTATTCCAGATGATTCCCACCTTCTCCATCCTGGTGGAGAATAACAGGCTGCCCTTCCTATCAGAATATATCTTGTAATCTAGTGCCCTTTTGGCCTGCTTCCCCAGAAATTACCCCTTTTGAATTACAATATAATGTAAGATGGGATTCAGCTTGGTGTGTTCACATACCTGACAGGAAGGGACAATATCTTTTAATGAATAACGTCCACACCGCTTGGGGATGGTCAGTGAAACACATGTTAAAAAACCAACCTCTTCACTTATTAAAGAAAGAATTTGTGGGCACGCCCAACCCCAATGATGCCCATTTGTTAAACTGTACCCACATTATAGATTGTACCACAGGTGCTGGCAACCTCATCGAAACGTAGATCAGTTTGGAAGTTAGAACCTTAATTCGAGATATGTGCACCTGTTGGGGATATCCTAATTTTGGATACCGAAACCGAGATAGCCAATGTAATCAGATGACCAATAATGTTAACATCTGGCTAAAATGTGAAATTCCCATTAACCACTTCGTAAGACATAAGGTGGGGGAGGATAATCAAATACCCCAGGGAGACACAGCTACTTGTCAAAACGCTTTGTATGCTGCCCCTGAGGGGACCATCTGGGGATGCTCAGATGGGAAAATGTACTCGCACTTGAATGTTATCAAACAGGCTGGATTGCGGTGTGGTTTGGGAATTCCTACTATGTGTCCCAGGCGAATCTTTGAATATACCACACCACCTATTCACAGGAAAAAAATGAGAACTTGATGACCCAAGTAGCACCCAGAAGTGGATTCAAAGCATTCTAAAACCTGATTATTATACCTGGGGACAAAAGGTATCGTTAGAGCTAGAAGCATTCTTTGCACCATCTGGGTATATTGTTCGGCACCAATGGGTGCTAGAAAACCTAACTTGGCAAGTACATGTATTAAGTAATTGGACTCGATATGCCTTTGGGGAACTAAATCTCCAAGTGCAACAGGTATCAAAAATGACATTACAGAATCGTTTAGCCTTAGATATGTTATTGTTAAAAGAACAAGGTGTGTGTGGTATGTTGAACTTGACTGAATCTGAATGTTGTATTACCATTCATAATGCCACGACCTCAATTGAAGAAGCCCGGGCAAAGATGAAGGAGATTGCCGACCAGACAGGGGATCTCTTCCATGCAATGCAACCAGCTGACTGGTTTGATGGCTGGAGTCCAAACTCATGGCTACATTCCATTTTGGGATCCTTGGGACTGACGGGATGGGGAAAATGACTTGTAAATATTGGACTTATGATATTAATTGGATTTATATGTTTAATAGCAGGCCTTGCCATAGTAAGATGTATGATTAGCCGCTTGCTATCCTCAGCTGTCTCTCTCTCTTCTCCTAATGTCCGCTATATTAAAATCGCCACCGAAGAAGATGATATGAACGAGAATCAAAGTCTAGTGACTGTTTGAGCCACGGGGTGGTGTGACGGTCTGACAAATTATAGTCAATGTCTCAAACATTTGTTAAAGAACTTTGCTGGATAAAACAGCCTCTGTAAAAACGCTGGAGTTCTGTGAACAGGACAATGTGGCCAGAGGAGAGGGCCCCACGGAGGGTGGGACCGCACTTCTCCGAAGCTGCAATACCTTATCTTAAGTGACCAGGAGAAGGAGCACAGCATATGTGCCTAGAGGAGGAGGCACCACAGAAGATTGGACTGTGCTTCTATCTTAAGCGGTCATGCCAGCAGGAAAAGAGAGGCAACTCCGCAATGAACCCCCCCCAGAGCTCACTGACCAATTCCAGAGAACCCTAGGAATGGGAACTGCGCATGTCAAGACCACCGACTAACACACTATAAAAGAAGGGAGAATGAGTTCTCAGTGCGCGCCCTCCAGAACTGGATCTCTAGGCTGGCTGGACCCAGGACTAGTGAAACCCTTTTCGTCTCTCTCTCTCTCTTTCCCTCTTTCTCTCTCTCCCTCTTTTCCTTCTCTCTTTTCCACAGTCCCTACACCTCATCCTTTTAAACATAAACCATTGACCAAGTCTGAGACTAGGAGTGGATCTAGCTGCCCCTGGGCTCCTCTTTGAGAAGGAGTCCAGAAAGCAAGGGGGTCTGCTCTGAACCTCATGACTCAATGGGAGGGCTCTCCTTCTGATACATTTCATGTTCCTTTTTCCGCTTCTTTTTCTACACCTCCCTTCTCTTTTCAAACAGTGGCTTAATGACATGTTGCAAGGTTTATATTGATAAGTTCACTTGTACTTGGGCAAGGTTAGCTAGGTTGAATAAATGTTGATTGTTGTTTGAACTCCCCTGGTGTCGTTTCACCTTAATTCTGACAAAGGAAATCCACGAACCTGAGTCGCTCCAACTTTGGGACGTGACACCACTACCCTCTGGATGCGACCATGTCCTGGTTTCAGCTGGGATAGAGTTAACTGTCTTCCTAGTAGCTGGTACAGTGCTATGTTTTGAGTTCAGTATGTGAAGAATGTTGATAACACTGATGTTGTCAGTTGTTGCTCAGTAGTGTTTAGACTAGAGTCAAGGATTTTTCAGCTTCTCATGCCCAGCCAGGGCACCTGACCCAAAGTGGCCAACAGTGTATTCCATACCATGTGATGTCCCATCTAGTTTAGGAACTGGGAAGTGGGGGGGCAGGGATTCGCCGCTCGGGGACTGGCTGGGTGTCGGTCGGTGGGTGGTGAGCAATTGCCCTGCGCATCATTTGTACATTTCAATCCTTTTATTACTACTGTTGTCATTTTATTAGTGTTATCATTATCATTATTAGTTTCTTCTTTTCTGTTCTATTAAACCGTTCTTATCTCAACCCAGGAGTTTTACTTCTTTTCCTGATTTTCTCCCCCATCCCCCTGGATGGGGGGAGTGAGTGAGCGGCTGCGTGGTGCTTAGTTGCTGGCTGGGGTTAAACCACGACAGACCATCCAGGCAATTCCTCATCCACCGAACAGTCCACCCATCAAATCCATATCTCTCCAATTTAGAGAGAAGGACGTTGTGGGGGACCGTGTCAAAGGCCTTACAGAAGTCCAGATAGATGACATCCATAGCTCTTCCCTTGTCCACTGGTCTAGTCACTCCATCATAGAAGGCCACTACGTTGGTCAGGCAAGAGTTGCCCTTGGTGAAGCCATGCTGGCTGTCTCAAATCACCTCCCTGTCCTCCATGTGCCTTAGCATAGGTTCTAGGAGGATCTGTTCCATGATCTTCCCAGGCACAGAGGTGAGGCTGACAGCTCAGTAGTTCCCAGGATCCTCCTTTCTACCCTTTTGAAAAATGGCTGCAATGTTTCCCTTTTTCCAGTCGCCGGGGACTTCACCTGACTGCCACGACTTTTCAAATATCATGGGGAGTGGCTTGGCAACTACATCAGCCAGTTCCCTCAGGACTCTAGGATGCATCTCGTCAGGTCTCATAGACTTATGTATGTTCAGGTTCCTCAGGTGGTCATGAACCTGATCTTCTCTTACAGTGGGAGGGGCTTTGCTCCCCCAGTCCCCATCTTGCAGCCCATCCACTTGAGAGGTGTGGGAAGAGAGATTGCCAGTGAAGACTGAGGCAAAGAAGTTGTTGAGCACCTCAGCCTTCTCCTCGTCCGTTGTTAAGTTTGCCAGTCGTGTTCATCGGCAGGGGTACACTTTCTTTGACCTTCCTTTTCTGGCTGACATACCTGTAGAAGCCCTTCTTATTATTCTTTGCATCCCTTGCCAAGTTGCGCTCCAGCCACACCTTGGCCTTCCTGACCCCACCCCTACACAACCGGGCAGCGTCCCTATACTCTTCCCAGGATACCTGTCCCTGCTTCCACTGCCTGTGCATTTCTTTCTTGCTTTTTAGTTTGACCAGCAGATCTTGAGTCAGCCATGCCAGTCTCGCCTTCCTTTCCTTATTTCTTACACCTGGGGATCAAGAGCTCTTGCACTCTATGGAAAGCGTCCTTAAAGATCTGCCAGCTCTGTTCTGCTCCCTTGTCCCTGAGGGCAGTTTCCCAGGGGGTCCTATTGACTGACTCCTTGAACAGCTGGAAGTTTGCTTTCCTAAAATTCAGGGTCCTGACTTTACTCTTTGCCTGTCCCTTATCCCTCAGGACTGTGAACTCCACCAGTGCATGATCACTGCAGCTCAGGCTGCCTCCAATCTTGCTGTCTCTGATTAGCTCACTTGTGTTGGTGACCATCAGGTCCAGTAACACATCCCCTCTGGTAGGGCTGTCTATTACCTGGCTTAAGAAGTTATCCTCAATGCATTCCAGGAGTCTCCTGGATTACCTGCAGCTCACTGTGCTACTTTTCCAGCAGATGTCGGGGTGGTTGAAGTCCCCCAGCAGGATGAGAGTCTGCAAGGATGATGCCTCCTGTAGCTGGAGTAGGAAAGCTTCATCAATAGGCTCCCTTTGATCGGGCAGCCTGTAGTAAACACCAACCACAAAGTTCCCTTTGTTGCCTTGGTCTCTAATTCTTACCCATAAGCTTTCAATCTGCTCGTGGCTATTCAGAGACAGCTCTTCACAATCTATCCATTTCTTGACACAGAGGGCAAGCCCTCTGCCCCTCCTTCCTCATCTGTCCCTTCTGAACAGCTTCTAGCCATCGATAGCCGCACTCCAGTCATGAGATTCATCCTACCAAGTTTCCGTAATGGCAACTAGGTCATAGCTTTCTAGCAGCACAGTGGCTTCCAACTCCTCCTGTTTGTTGCCCATGCTGCATGCATTGGTGTAGAGGCACTTCAGCTGGGCTGTTGGCCGTGTCACCTTTTTTAGAGGAACACACCTTAATTCCTTTGAGGTATTTCCCTGGTGTTTCCCTGTTGGCTCGTATTACCTCAGGAGCCCCTGGCTCCTCTCCATAAGACTTCAAATGTGCTCCAGTGTAACCAGCACATTGCAGAGCAACAGGCTGAGGGCCCTCGCTAGCACCCCATCCCTCAAACCTTGGCATGTCGTCCCACAGCTTGTCATGGGTGAGCCTCATATTATCCCCCTCCCCTTTCAAGTCTAGTTTAAAGCTCTGTCAATCAGCCCCACTAGCTCATGAGCAAAGACCCTCTTCCCCCTTTGAGAAAGATGAATCCTATCTGATGCCAGCAGGCCTGGTGTGTAAAACATCCCATTATCAAAAAACCCGAAATTCTGGCGGTGACAGCAGCCAGTCAGGCATTATTATTCTGATTCCAAGATTTCTATCAGCTTAAGCTCCGTGGGTTACAGAAATATATGGGACAGAAGAGAAGCAGTTTAAGAGATTAAAACTGGGACTAACCTGAGGAGGGTTCTCCAAATGAGAAATGCATTGACAGAGATTATTGCTTTTATGAGGACTGTCACATGTAGAAAAATTCTGACAGAAGCTGGCAAGTATTCAAGAACAGGAAAGGGTGTTAGCTCATAAACAGTACCTGTTTGTGGGGTCCAACTCAAAAAATAATTGGAGAAAAAGAGAAATTATTGGTATTTGTAGTTCATGTATGTTATGGATTTGTGTGGTGGGGTTTTTTGGTAGCAGGGGAGGGGCTGCAGGGGTGGCTCCTGTGAGAAGCTGCTTAGAAGCTTCCCCAGCTCCAAGTCTGACCCGCCTCTGGCCAAGGCCGACCCAATCAGTGACGGTGGTAGCGCCTCTGGGAGAACAGATTTAAGAAGGGGAACCTGCAGCAGGGGAGGAGATTGGAATGTGAGAGAAACACCTATGCATATACCAAGGTCAGTGAAGAAGGAGGGGGAGGAGGTGCGTGGGAGGAGGTGATGCCCCTGAAGCCCATGGTGAGACAGCAGCCTGTCCCCCTGCAGCCCATGGAGGTGAACAGTGGAGCAGATGCCCACCTGCAGCCTGTGGAGGACCCCATGCCAGAACAGTTGGATACCCCCTTTAAAGATGGCCATGAGTCCATGGGAAAGCCCATGCTGGAGCAGTTTCTGACTGAAGATCAGCCCACGGAAAGGACCCATGCCAGAGAAGGTCGTGAAGGACTGCAGCCTGTGGGAAGGTCTCACGTTGGAGAAGTTCGTGAAGGACTATCATCTCCCGTGGGAGGGACCCCACACTGGAGCAGGGGAAGAGTGAGGAGTCCTCCCCCTGAGGAGGGGGGAGTGGCAGAGACAATGTGTGGTGAACTGACTGCAACCCCCATCCCCTGTTCCCCTGCTCCGCTGGTAGAGAAGACCGGGAGTGGAGTTGAGCCGGAAAGGAGGGAGGGGTGGGGGGAAGGTGTTCTAAGGTTTGGGTTTACTTCTCAGTATCCTTGTTTTGATTTGATTTGTAGTAAATTAAATTGATTTTGTTTCTTCCCCAAGCTGAGCCTGTCTTTTGCCCGTGACCATAAGTGGTGAGTGATCCCTCCCAGTCCTTGTCTCGACCCATGAGCCTGCCTTTATATTTTCTCCTCATCCCACCGGGGATGGCCGGGGAGGGGGGAGTGAGCGAGCGGCTTCATGGTGCTTTGTTACTGGCTGGGCTTAAACCACAACAATGTAGAAATAGAATTCCCTTTATGCTATTGTGCACTTTATGTCCTTTAAATGTCTCTTCTGATGCTTTTGAGAACAGCTCTCCCTTTCTCTCATGTTAGCTGTTTATAATCCTCCCATTATTCCTTTGCAGACTGTCATAAAAAACAGCAGGTAATTTAAGAAGCAAAACTAAATATGGGTTTTGTAGACCAAGTCATTCTACATGTACAGCTAGTGTAAACAAAAGTGCCAGTGAGAGGCACATTTTGGAAATTCTGTAACTTTTATGACTTATATCAAACTTAAAGGAAAAATCTTACTTTGGGTAAAAACTGCCATGAGGAGAAATTTAGGGGGATTGATTTTCTTTGCAACAGAGAAAAAATTGCTTATTAAACAAAAATAAAGTATGTTTTAGAAGGAGAAATACAATTCAACTATAGCTATGGGCTCAGAAAAAAGAATAAGTTACCATGAGACAAAGAATATCTATACATCAGGCAATTCACAGAAGCTGTCTGGGAGCATGCTTCTAGCCTGTAAGAAACACAAAGTAATTTGAATGAGCTTTGATGTCTTTCACTGGCAGCTAAGCTAGCTTGAATGACCTCTCCTGGTAATTTTCTGCTCTCAGCTGGCTAGAAGCACATAAATGAACAGTTTGCAAATATAAACCGATAGGGTTTAACTAGTTAAATCACAGTAGCTTGTTTGCAACTTTAGTTATTATTATCTAAAATTATTGATAGTCACAACAACAGTACTGTTGTAAAGTAGTTTTGTACAATTGTTTTAGCAATACAAAGACACATTATTAGTTATTAGAATTAAAATAGCCTCTAATCATGCACAGCTTGATATCAATGACATAAAAGCAATTACAGTGCAATCATGCAAAATAACATTGTTGGCAGTCTCCACTTACAGTTTCCTAAATCACCACATTCCAAAAATCAAGTATTTATTAATGTTATCATTAGACCAATCATATACTGTATTGCTTTCTTCCCTTTAGTGCATCTATAAGTCTTAAAAGAGAGCATGGCAATTTTATTGCCTGGTCTTTTAATGTACCTTTTAACTCAAATAATGTCATCAAAAGCTAATTTCTGTGGATCCAGAATGATATTACTTTTGTTTTATTTAATCACTTTTTATATATTGCAATCCACTGAACTCACTTCGGTCTCAACAACAGGAGTTATACTGGAGCTTCCAGTTTTGTAAACATATATTTCTAATGAAATAGCTGGATTATGCACCTACTCAAAATAAAAGGAAAATGGAAAGATTTTTGACTGAACTGTGATTTGACAGTGTCCTGGTTTCAGCTGGGTTAGAGTTAATTTTCTTTCTAGTAGCTGGTATAGTGTTGTTTCAGATTTAGTATGAGAATAATGCTGATAACACACTGATGTTTTTAGTGGAAACACTACTCAGCAACAACTAAGTCAAGGATTTTTCAGCTTCTCATGCCCAGCCAGCAAGAAGGCTGGAGGGGCACAAGAAGTTGGCACAGGACACAGCCAGGACAGTTGACCCAAACTGGCCAAAGGAATATTCCATACCATATGATGTCATGCCCAGTATATAAACTGGGGGGGAGTTGCCTGTGGGGGCGGTGTGGATCACTGCTCGGGAACTAACTGGGTGTCAGTTGGTGAGTGGTGAGCAATTGCATTGTGTATCACTTGTTTTGTGTGTTCTAATTATTTTATTATTATTTTTGTCATTTTGTTATTGTTATTATTATCATTATTATTATTTTCTTCCTTTCTGTTATATTAAACTGTCTTTATCTCAGCCCACAAGTTTTACCTTTTTCCTTCTGATTCTCTCCCCTGTCCCACTGGTTGGGGGAGGAGTGACCAAGAGGTTGCATGGTGCTTAGTTGCCAGCTGGAGTTAAACCAGGATGGACAGAAACTGGCATCACAGTTTCTAAGATTTGTGTCACATATTTTGAATTTAAGAAGTTAAAATTTAAAATATGTGTTTTATCTTGCGTATTTAGCCTATATAAATGTAAAGATGATGATAACAGGAGAGAGTTGGCTGGATTCTCTAGTCTGCCTTGCATGGCCTATCACTACAACTGCCTTGCAGTTTTGCATAGCACTGCCTGTCACCGCAAGTGCATCTAACAGAGTATTGATGGGATCCTTTTATCATGATGTGGTAAAAACTATAACAGGCAGGCACTACCAAAAGCTGAATATCAACAGATTCAGAAAGAGAGGTGGCATAGTATTTGCTCTTGGGTTTAGGGATATTTTAGGAAAACATTTATAAAATCATAGAATGATTTAGGTTGGAAAAGACCCTTAAGATCATCAAGTCCAACCGTTAACGTAACACTGCCAACTCCACCACTAAGCCATGTCCCTAAAGCACCACATCTACATGTTTTAAATACCTCCAGGCATGGTGACTCAACCTCTTCCCTGGGCAGCCTGTTCCAATGCCTGACAACCCTATCGGTGAAGAAATTTTTCCTAATATCCAACCTAAACCTCCCCTGCCACAACTTGAGGCTGTTTCCTTTTATCCTATCACTTGCTACTTGATAGAAGAGTAGCCACCTCGCTACAACCTCCTTTCAGGTAGTTGTAGAGAGCTATAAGGTCTCCCCTCAGCCTCCTTTTCTCCAGACTAAACAACCCCAGTTCCCTCAGCTGCTCCTCATAAGACTTGTGATCCAGGCCCCTCACTGACTTGGTTGCCCTTCTCTGGACACGTTCCAGCACCTCAATGTCTTTCTTGTAGTGAGGGGCCCAAAACTGAACACAGTACTCAAGGTGCAGCCTCACCAGTGCTGAATACAGGGGAACAATCACCTCCCTGCTCCTGCTGGCCACACTATTTCTGATACAAGCCAGGATGCCGTTGGCCTTCTTGGCCACCTGGGCACACTGCTGGCTCATATTCAGCCGGCTGTCAACCAGCACCCCCAGATCTTTTTCTGCCAGGCAGCTTTCCAGCCACTCTTCCCCAAGCCTGTAGTGCTGCATGGGGTTGTTGTGACCCAAGTGCAGAACCCAGCACTTAGCCTTGTTGAATCTCATACAATTGGCCTTGTCCCATCGATCCAGCCTGTCCAGATCCCTCTCTAGAGCCTTTCTACCCTCAAGCAGATCAACCCTCCCTCCCAACTTTGTGTCATCTGCCAACTTGCTGAGGGTGCACTCGATCCCCTCATCCAGATCAATGATAAAGATATTAAACAGAACTGGCTCCAATACTGAGCCCTGGGGAACACCACTTGTGACCGGCCGCCAACTGGATTTAACTCCATTCACCACAACTCTCTGGGCTCATCCAGCCAGCCAGTTTTTTACCCAGCAAAGAGTATGCCCGTCCAAGACATGAGCAGCCAGTTTCTCCAGGAGAATGCTGTGGGAAATGGTGTCAAAGGCTTTACTGAAAGGATTTACCAGAGATAGTACTTAACTAATCAGCTAAATTAAGGCTGTTAGCTAGGTTGTGCTTAAGTTTTTCAAGCTTTTCAAGGAAACTCAGACTCATCAGTTGAATTCAGGACCATTCCAAATAATAGAAAGGCATATCCCCTTGACCTGAAATACAGGTAAATTGGTAGACTACTCTTCACTAAAAATTTACTTAGACTAGTCATGACCCCTGGTGCATCCCATGGTCCTCTCCTTTCATTTTCCTGTGACTTCTCCTTACCTCAACCAGTATTTTCCTTTGTCAGAAGTGATGATAACAAATGAACACTGTGGTTGGGAGATGGGAGAAGTCACCTCTGACTTGGCACATAACTCCTGTGACCTTATTGATAGACACTATTCCATTCTGGCCATGAAGGAGTCAGTTTCCCCACCTTACTTTTAAAATTATTTTTAGTACCACATTTTATCCTTGTTGATTTCATACTTTGTAAACTGTTGGGGAATGCAGCGGGTCTGCAGAATGCCTGACGATGCATGAGCAGCGTGACCTTGAGCAGCTCGTAGTGTATCCTTGACAGTCTGGAAAGTCCCGAGAAGAGCTGTGTAAACAAGACAATGATAAGAACCGTCCTGACGACTCAGCAGGGAAACTGTTACCCAATCATGAACTGTTAGTTACTAACTAAACCAATCATATATGAACACATACTTTGAAGAAAGTTATAAAAAGGTTTGTTAGAACAATAAAGTAGCCATTTTGCACAATCTGATGTTTGTCGTGTCCGTCTCTACTGCGACAGTAAACTACTGAAAGATTGCATGAAAGAATATCAGAGTTCTTGGAGAGAGAAAAGTAACATTTAAAGTTTTAGAATATTGGCTCTAATGATATCTCCAAGATTTAAAGACTATTTATTCTTTGTTTGCATCATATTTATTTTATATTAATCTCATGCTTCAAGAGTCATTGCAAGAAAAATTTTCTTTTCCTCTCTGTGCATAATTTAGTTTAGGGAGATTTTTTTTTTTCTGTCATCCTCTCTGATATTAAAGATGATCACAGATAAAGGTGCGTGTGCATGTGTGTACATGCATATATGTATGTTGATATTTGAATAACCTACAGATAGCTGGTTGATGTGTGCTCCTTGTACATTCAGGGTTAATCAGCCAGATTTGGGATCAGCTGGAAATTCCTTCTGTTCTTATCAGATCAGCAACAGCCATTAGCCTATTTTTGTTCCCCATTGTAACATGGAACACGATCCACTTTTTAGGAGTATTTAAGCATGTTTTTCTTCCAAACATCCTCAATTATGGGATCTAGGACATTGGAAATAGCTTCTTCTTCCTTCATCTGGAACATTATAGTTTTTCTACAGATCTTAAATTAGTTGTACAGTGTTAGAATCATTTTTTTAAGCTAGGTTTGTGGAGTAGATGATTTTTGGGTCTTTTAAAAATAAACACCTGTTTCCTCTTTGTCTGCATTTTCAGGACTTGCTGATACAAGGTGTGACTTAAGTCTGTGTGCCCTTTTTCCTTGTTAAACAATGCTTATTTAGTTGGCTTTAATGCTTACTTACTACATGTTATGCTGGGAAGGCAACACTTCAGCTCTTATTTTCCTATTAGACTCCTGAGAGTTTGGTTGTGACCTCTACACATTAGGGCTATATCATTGTCAAAATTATATGCAATAACATTTTATTTCTAATTGTTTTCAATTTCAACTGACAGCCTGATACTTAGGACTTCATTCAGCCAGAGCTAATAGACTTAGTGCTGCAGAATAAAATTCTGTTGTCTCAGAGATCTGCATATACCTATGACAAATACAGACCACTTCAGAGACAAAAGGAATATTTCTAGTTAGTTTAATTAATAAACTGCCTGTCTGTATAGTTTTTTTTTCAACTTCTAAATGTTGCTATGTTTTCTTGAAGAGTAGAGATACAGGGCTTGGTTTTTAATTGAGTCATCAGCATGGAATGGAATCATTGTAAATATTTTCCTCCTATTAGTAGCTGTTCAGATTTCCAGACCATACATCAGATTTTTCTTTTACAGATGATGATTCCTTCTTGCTTTTAGTTGATGGTATTACTAGTTTGGGGGTAGAAGGTTTGTTGATGCTTTACAACAGTTACAGTAGTTTACAACGGCTTATTGTACAGTCAAAATGAAGTCATCAAAAGAAAGGGGTCTAATTTCTGTGAAAAGACATGTTTTTTTCAATTCATGTTAATAGCTGTGATGAAATAGACAATATTTTGAGTGCTGATATTTCTTCAAATTGTCATTTTCCAGTGAAGAATTGTTATGTTGGAAACTCATTCACTAGCCCTGCTCTGAGTCACTTAGCCTTCCATATGGGAAAACTTGGCAAGATATCTGGGACACTGTTGGCGTTGGCACCACTTGTCTGAGGTTTCTTGTTTCCTATAATATGATTCCATGCTACATGATAGAATGTTTCAGGATAAATGATGTGTCTGAAGTTAAAAGAAAAAAAACCCACCACAGTGTTAAATTGACTTGCCTCCATGGAACTATAAGGCAACACTGTCAAAATAAAAAACTACAGGTTTTATTACCTCTCTTCTTGGAAAGAAAGGAAAAGGCATATTCAATCTTTAATTCTAAGTGTGCCTAAGGAAGAACTAGTTAAAATGCGAATGAGGTGGTATAAGAGGGTCTGACACTGTGAATACATTTCTAATACACATCATAATACAGTGTACTCGAGCTTTGAAAGAGCTAATTTGGGAAGTAAAATAGTATAGTGCCAGTAGCGTGGAGTTCTATGCTACCATGACTAGCTTGTTGGGTGCTAGCTATGATATCATTACACTGCTTCTCAGTGAGGAATGTGGACATATACTTTTTTCAGGAAATAAGTAGAGCCCCAGAGAGCTTTCATTCTTAATACAGAGGTGCATTTTTCTTGTTAGTTCATAAGGGCAATTGTTATTGTTATTACTATTAAATATCATAATTCTGTAGCTATGTGAACTTGTCTGTCATTAATTCAGCACTCTAGTCCTACATTATTATTATAATTAAAAATGACTCATGGAGCTGCGGAAATAACACTGTAGAATAAATGTTCTTTCCCAGACTAAATGTTACTCATTCCATCATGTAGGGAACCTACATTCTCTGATAAGCCTCAAAAAAAGGCCATGTTCTGATCTCAGTTTCTGTAAGTTCTGGCTTGACCTAACATCACAAGCATATTTCCCTCTCTTCAAGGTGTCTGGCAACTAAATTAAACCCCATGTGTAATTCTAGTGATGTCCATTGAAACTTACATGACACAGGAGAAAAAAAGCAATTTAGTGAAAACCACAAATTACACATATATGTTAAATAACTTACAGACAATTTTAATTAAACTATTGACAGACTTCACGTATTACCAATACTCTGTCTTGTTTACTGACCTGGCTATCAGGTAGACACTGCAGAATTCTGGAAATCTCTTCCTTGAAGAGTATTGTCATGGTTTAACCCCAGTCAGCAACTAAGCACCATGCAGCCGCTCACTCACTCCCCCCACACCCAGTGGGATGGGGGAGAAAATCGGGAAAAGAAGTAAAACTTGTAGGTTGATTTAAGAACAGTTTAATAGAACAGAGGAAACTAATAATGATAATGATAATGATAATGATAATGATAACACTAATAAAATGACAATAGTAATAATAAAAGGATTGGAATGTATAAATGATGCACAATGCAATTGCTCACCACCTGCCGATCGACGCCCCATTAGTCCCCAAGCTGTGATCCCTCCACCCCCACTCCCCCCAGTTTGTATACTAGATGTGACATCACATGGTATGGAATACCCCTTTGGCCAGTTTGGGTCAGGTGCCCTGGCTGTGTCCTGTGCCAACTTCTTGTGCCCCTCCAGCTTTCTTGCTGGCTGGGCATGAGAAGCTGAAAAATCCTTGACTTAGACTAAACACTACTTAGCAACAACTGAAAACATCAGTGTTATCACCATTCTTCTCATACCTAACTCAAAACATAGCACTGTACCAGCTACTAGGAAGACAGTTAAGTCTATCCCAGCTGAAACCAGGACAGTATATAAACAAAAAATGTCTCAAAGATTCACTTACATGGCAGAAGTGGTCATGAACAGCTGTTCTTTTGAAAGATCTGACTGTGTTTCTGATCTGGCTGAAAGATGGGTGTCCCATTTTATTCTCCCAATGACAGGTCTTTAATACATCTTTGCCAGTTTGGTGCAGCTTTGACAGTTTATGTATCACCTCCTCCTTTAGTCCAGGACTCAGTACTTTGATTCCTTAAAGTACTTATACAGAAGATGGAACCCAATGCAGTGCTGTATCAAGTACAACTCCTGCTGGAAAGCAGACGTTTGACTCTTAGGTTATAGCAATTCCCTTGGTTTCATGGGGATCAATACAGGAGTGCACAAAAGACAAAATGTAATTCCTAATCTGTAATACCCTTCTTGCCTCATATATCTTGTCACTTCATGATGCAGAAGAAATGAGGAGGAGGAAATAAAATATCATTACAACTATATTTTCCATCTTGTTCTCCCTTTCCAGCATATCTCTTACCATTATACTCGTTCACCAATATCTGTTGTATCTACTAAAACAGGGTACTTTGGAGGAGAAATGCCAGCAGATGGTCTTGAGCCATGAAGTGGGAGAAAGATAGGAGGAAATTGTTCTGCAACTTTTGCTGAGGAGCAGGTTTGTTTTTGTTGGAAAAGTCACAGAGAAAGTAAGTAATGGGAATAGAAAACAGAAAAAGGTAAGTCTGCGATGCAAACTGAAGCAGGAATAATCCAGAATACTCATTCATGGTTAAAAAAAAAAAATAATAAAAAAATCAAGCTTTGTATGCTTGTAAGCAATGTATAAGAAAACCCACAAGTATGTACACAATTCCTTATTGAGGCCTTATTAATGAGATGTAGCCCAAACACCCATATTATCAACCATTTGATAGTTCTTGACTCCTTATGAAGGTTTTTCCTCTGCATGTTAAAATCCCTGATTTATATTTTAGGGTAGATCATAACTTTACAGTCTTCTCTAAGTAAGGGCAGGACATTGTTTTAGGACTACTGTATAATGAATGTTTACATGTATTAAGGATGCACAACTAACCAAATCCAACAGGTGTTAAAACTCAGATTTATTCTTCAGCAAAAGTTAGAAGTCTGGTAACATTTTATAAAACCACAGGCTCAATGATGTGAAGAGAATTAATACTACACAGCCGACTCAAGAATCCCCAAGATTTAAAGTGATGGCTCCAAAATGCACATATCACTCACCTAAAAGCTGAAGGCTCTCTCCCTTGAGGAGTTACCTCGGGCGGTGCCCCGACCCAAGGGGGAGCCCCCGACTGCAGACCCGCTGCTCCGAGGAGGACTGCCAACATGTCCTCCGGCGGGACCCCATTTATATCCCTGTCGAATCTGACTTGTGGTCATTTAATCCCTATTGGCTAGGAGGGTCACCTTGGTGTACCTGGCGCATCTCGATTGGCCAGTTCAAATTTCAACCTGTGGCCTCCAGGGTTTCCTTCCTCTTCTCCCTTCCTGGAGAAGTTTCGTTTCCTGCTGGCAGGATGGGGGTGGGGGGGAGGAGCGGGGTGAGTGTACTGCTACAACATGGAACATCAAAAAGTTTTCCTTCTTGGTCTTTTGCTCTGGGCAATGTCAGCTTTTTGCACCTCTGTGGAGCAGCTTAGGCCCCCTGGACACTTGACCCACAATGGCAATAAGGTAGGGAACAATGCAAAGACTGTTTCTTCTTTAGTATGCCTACATGCTCCTCTCAAAGCAAAGTTATAAAGGGCCCAGGAGTAGAGTAGAGAAGCAGTCTTTATTGGGACAACATAATCTAGTTTAAAAATGGGACAGACTGTTTTCTGATGTAAAAATATCCAGAATCTGTCTCTGGTTTTCTAAATATAAAGGAATAATAAGATAAGAGGCAGAGGTATATGCCAGGGGACACAGAAATAAAATGCTCATGCTAATTTTTCTTCATTCCTTCAGACTGTAAGATTTCAAATCTTTTAAACAATATTTTTAAGGCAGATCAAGATTTTTTTAATATAGTGCCCTGGCTTTTCAAGCCCTTTTCAAGTTAGTGGCCAATACTCAAACAATGTCAACCAAAGTAACGCTTATAGCAGCAGTTTTTTGTGACTAGTCAGACAGCCCCTTCTGTGTGAAGGACTGTGGGAATTTAAAGAAAAATGAAATGGTATTGAAATTCTGTAAAAGACAAAGAGTAGTTTGCAAGGGCTATACAAATGTAAATTTTATGTATACTCTGGTTTTTTAATCTGTTCAAAAATAAGCTCAAGTCATAGTTTGTAGGCTCCATTTCAGTGCACAGGAAAGTGTTATCTAAAATGCAATGTCTTAGAATTCCAAACAGCAAGGCAGCAATGGAGGGTTTCCCTGGTGAGCTGGCAGTGTCAGAGTGGGTAACTGGCCAGCTAAATTCAGAATCAATGAAAGGACTGAAAAAGAGACCTACGAGAATGAGACATCTAACAGAGTAACAGGGAAAGTTTTAAATACAGCACGACAGAAAAGCAATATCAGAAGTAGGTCACCACAAATCTAGCAAAAGGCATCCAAATAGGAGAGGTAGGTTTTATCTGTGATTCTGTCACGGACACTGGATAAATCAGTTAACTTCTTTATAATGTAAGAGTACAGACAGAGAAAACAATTAACTAGAATGTAAACTTGATATTAGCTATTCTGACTTTATTTTCTGGTACATGAGGCAGCCTAACTCTTAACAGAGGAGAAAGTACACAGAAGCACTTTACCTTTACTTCCCTCATCTGTAAAATGGGTGTAATAACTCGTTACTTATAGGGAGAGGCTGAGGCCTAATACCATTATGCTTACCACATGGTCTGAAAGTCTTAGAATTAATAAGGTCCATGTATACTATTATTAATTATATCTGTTATACTGAATAAGATATTTCTTTTAAGAAATGCCTACTGATGGTGGTAAAGTTTGGAACAGAAGTCATTGACTGATGTTGAAAATTTGGGATTTGATTATTAGAATTTCCTGTTTAAAATATCCAATTCAAATTACTTTGCATTTACAACTTTGCTAGAAAATTTTGGCTATAGGGAACAGGGTTGACCCCCTAACTATATTATCAGGCTTTCTAAATGAAGTCTGATACTTTTCTGTTGGAGTTTTTTGATCAAAAGGTGGTATATCTGTTTATAAGTCACATTACTGTTCTGTTGACTATATTCAAACATGTATGGCTGTAGGGTATGGCGTTCGGAAGATCTCGCGATGTCATGGAAAGATGGAGGGTTAGTCGCAGCCCTATGACGCATCTGTAATCCCGCCTACCCTTGTTAGTATAAAAGGAATTAACTGTGCAATAAAAGGCGGAAGTTGACGCTCACACCGTGTGTGTTATCTGTCTCTTTCCCTGGTCTGGGACGACCAGTGATCTAATCACGGCACCTTGATATGTAGCAAACGCTACATAGTGGTGACCCCGACGTGATCGGTCGCACAGGCGACGATGGAACTTGCGCAAGTGATTAAGGTATTAAAGGTATTGGCTGATGAGGTGGGTGCCCACGGATCGATTAGGAAGGGCCCCACGGGCGAATGCATCCTATGGATGCTGTGCCGGGGAGACATTGGGTCTCCTAGAGAAGTTTTAAGCCCTCCCAAATGGGGAGAGATTTGGGAGTCTTTGCTCCAATCTGCGCTCGCAGGCGAGCGCAGAGCTGCTGAATGATTGCAAAGTTGGGGAAAAGTGGAGAAGGTGGTCACGGCAGGACGGAAGGCTGGGGCGTGCTGGTCGGCGGTGCGAGCTGCTATGTTTGCGGATGAAGCGCCGCCTCAGGAACAGCGGGAGATAGTGCCCTCGGGGACAGTGAGTCAGACTCAGACGGAGTGGGCGGCCGTGGAGCGGGGTTCACAGACCGGTCCATCTCTGATTGAGGGCATGGACACGGAGGGTACAGCAGAGACGGAGGTTTTTCCTGTAGGGACGGCACCAGCGGGGCCGGATGTGCCCCCTCTGCAGTATCCATGGGAGGAGTTGCGGCGGGTGGTTCGGAAGGACTTCGAGGAATGCCTCTTGGACTGGGTTCCAGGCAAGGATGTCAAGGGAGATTTATACCGTCAGTTGAGAGAGTGGGAGGAACGGCCACCCGCGGAGGTGATAACTGGGAGGCAGCGGGGGTTGGAGACTGTGGCAGAGGAGGAAACACCCCCGCGGAGGAAATCAGGCACCCTTGCCGGGAGAGCGGACTGAGCCTCCTGAGCCTTTGCCTGAGCCTATGCCTGCTGAGCCGTCATCTGCACCCCCTCCGGCGCTCCCTTGGCCCCTCCCTTTCCGCCCCCCCCTCCACCCACTTGCAGCGGCGCGTGTCAACCGGCCATGGAATGGCCGCCGCCAGCCGTGGCCGTGGCCGGCCCCCGGGCAGAACCATCCGCGCCCCCGCCACCGCCCTTTCATCCATCCTGCCTCTCGGAACCAGAGACGGTGAAACCAACTGCGCCTGCGATAGACGTGGAGTCGCCTGCAATAGCCACTGCAGAAGAAAGGCAGAGACATTGGAGGGGAGTAATAAAAGATGCCATTATAGAGGGGACTATGCTCCAAGCATTCCCAGTTATTGCATCCAATGGACAGAAAAAATGGGAGGCGTTTGACTGGAAGGTCATTGAGAAATTAAAGAATGCTGTGAGTCAGCACGGAATCCGCTTATTGATAAAGCCAGTAAGAAACCCTCGGTCAAGTGTTTTAATTGTGGTAAACTTGGACACATCAAGAGCCAATGTAGAGTTTCTGCTAACAAAAAGACGGTGCAACAGTTGTAAGAAAGATAACCATACCACCAAGAATGCAGGAAGAAGGGAAACCTTACACCGAGCGCGAAGGCCCCTCGCACGACGACACAAATGCAAGGGGTTTGGGCTGCCGGCCCTCAGGCAGCCTCGCAACTGCCAGATCTGCCACTGCAGGGAGCTCCGGAGTGGACGTGGAAACCGCAGTACACATTCAACATAAAGGGACCATTGGGGTTTGGGCTTAGTGCATTTTTAATGGGGCGATCTTCAACAGCTCTAAAAGGAATTCTGGTAGTCCCAGGGCTTATTGATGCAGACTATTGTGGGACTGTGAAAATTATGATTCATGTTTTAATTCCTCCTGTTTCTATTCCTAAAGGTACCAGAATAGCACAATTAGTTCCATCCAGGTCGTGTGTTCCGAACCCAGGTGAAGTACAACGTGGAGATGGTGGATTCGGCTCCACAGGGGAACCGCAGGTATACTTTGCCATGGACATAACAAGAGGTAAACCAGAAAAGGTAGTGCAATTGGAAGGGCCTGACGGAGTTATCGTCAAGAAACCGATGACAATCAATACAGGAGCTGATGTTACGATTATTTCACGATGCATTTGGCCTCCATCATGGCCATTGATCAATCCAAATTTTGGCATTGCAGGGATAGGGGGCACACAAGCCACCTTAGTCAGTCAGCTACCCATTACCCATTTGTGTTCCCCAACCGTGAGCACATTACGACACGTCCGTATGTCATGACTACCCCAAAGGAATTGCTTGGCCTCATAGGCTGTGATTTATTGAGCCAAATGAAGGCAATGTTAGTGACCCATCCTTTTTAGGAGCGGCCACTGAGGGGCAGCCAATCCTGAAAATTAGCTGGAAAACAGATGAGCCTGTTTGGATTGATCAGTAGCCGCTAAATTCTGAAAGGCTGCTAAAAATACAAGAGTTAGTTGAGGACCAATTGAGAGCGGGACATGTTGTTCCTTCTACCAGTCCATGGAATACACCAATATTTACCATTCCCAAGAAAAGTGGGAAATGGAGACTGTTACATGATCTCAGAGCTGTGAATGCAGTGATGCACACTATGGGAGCCCTGCAGCTGGGTTTGCCATCTCCAGTTATGCTTCCAGAAGAATGGGATTTGTTAATTATAGATCTAAAGGATTGTTTTTTCACCATTCCCTTGCACCCAGATGACGCTGAACGGTCCGCCTTTTCGGTACCATCGATTAACAAGGCAGAGCCCTATAAGAGATACCATTGGGTCGTGTTACCGCAAGGAATGTGCAATTCCCCCACGATGTGTCAGGTGTGTGTGGCCTGGGCATTAGAGCCTGTAAGAAAGCAGTTTCCTCAGTTAATTATTTATCATTATATGGATGACATTTTGATAGCGGGAAGGAACTTGCCGCAGGATGAAATTTTAACTCAATTGCGGGACATCTTAAGCCATCGCGGAGTAATAATTGCTCCTGAAAAGGTGCAAAAGGCAGCACCTTGGAAGTATTTGGGGTGGCACATAGATGCTAGCAATGTTAAACCTCAGAAGGTTCAAATAACTTCAGAAATTTTAACGGTGCATGATGTCCAGAAGCTTGTGGGAGATATCCAGTGGGTGCGGAATCTTTGCGGTATCACTAATGACGATATGGCCCCTCTGGTAGAACTCTTTGGTAGGACCGCACGTGCAGATGAGAAATGGGAAATGACAGAGCTGACCAATTGGTTGCAGCGGCATGGGAGCCTCCTCCAGGGAATCATTTTCAACAAGCATGGCAATCACATGCGTTCTTGCACCAACCCGCTAGGATGTTAGCAAAGCAATTTGACTTACCACTCACTGATGCCCAAGGTATCGTTAAAGCATGCCCCGATTGTCAAAAGGAAGGGCTGGGCCTGGGCTGTGGGGTTAACCCACGAGGTCTCTTGCCATTACAGTTGTGGCAAATGGATGTCACCCATGTCATGTGGTTTGGTGCAAAGCGTTATGTGCATGCGTGTATTGATACCTATCCTGCTGCCATGTGGGCCACGGCACAAACTGGAGAAAAGGCCTTACATATTGAATGACATCTTCATGCTTCTTTTGCACTGCTGGGTGTGCCTAAAGAAATTAAGACGGACAATGGCCCGGCCTATGGTTCTACACGATTTGCTCGATTTTGTAATTTGTGGGGAATTCACCATGGTACGGGTATTCCACATCTTCCCACAGGACAGGCTATTGTCGAACGGGCCAACCAAACCTTAAAGAGCATGCTGCAAAAACAAAAGGGGGGAACCCAGGGCTTACTCCCAGAGGAACCATTGGCCAAAGCCTTATTTGTGCTAAATTATCTTAGATTGACAGGTGATCACAAAGACCCACCAATGGTAGTGCATCATGCTCTTTTACAGGCGGAAAGGACGCAACAAAGTACAGGAATCAGGGTAATGTATAAGGACCCAGAATCCGGGAAATGGTGCGGACCAGCAGAAGTAAAACTTACTGGGAGAGGGTATATGTGTCTGCTTACAGATCGAGGCCTTCGCTGGATCCCGGCTAAGTGGGTCAAGCCATGGCTTCGCACTGATGCTGGACCCGGAATCGTCCCAACGGCAACTGGCACGGCACCGGCGGGTGCTGGAGCCACTGATCCGACAGATTCTGACTAATAGAGTATTACACTTTAGAGGACTAGCAGACATTGAGTCCTTCAGAGAGGTTTTTAGAACAGCGTGCCTTATTGTATATAGAACTTGCTTTAGGTAAAAGGTGTGTTAAGCATAATTTGATTAAACATAGTGTGATTACAGGAAGACAGTGTGGGGTAAACGTAAAAGTTAATTAAAGCCAAAATTAGGGGTAAGGTCTATTTCCATTAATAACCTGGGAACGAGGTTGATTGTGTTTCCACAGATACAGGCCCACGACGGACTCCTGTTGAATTTGCACGACCATCATCATCTGGAGCATCATAGATGGTGTGGCAATATGAATACCACCTCAGTCAAAAACTAATGTATAGGTCACCTTGGTTAACATAACAGGTCAAGATTCTCTGTGCACCGCAACCGCATCATAAAGCCCACGAACCAATAGACAAGATGGCTATGCCTCGTGCAGCGCGCCTGGCCAGCGAGCGCATGCGTCATAGATTGCAACCGAGGCAGACTTTTGGCACCCGCTGGCCACGTGTGCCAAAACCCGTTCCTCTGCAAATGTATAAATACCGGGATTTTCCGAAGAGCATCGGGCTGGTGTACAGTGAGGCCATCGTTGCCTCTGTGGGGATGCCCACAGAAATCTGGCACCTACCGATTGCTGGGCTGAGTTCGCGGAGCAAGATGACACAAGAATGTATGGATGGTTCATCTTCCTCATAGTCCTCATGGTTTGGGTCATTAGGGGTAATGGGTTGGCTCAAAGAATTATGGGCATTATTGTAGTTATTGTGATTTTAGCTATTGTAATAATTTTACCTTGTTCAGCTTGTTAAGTAAACATGGCATCCCTCATATAGCACCGGCCAGGCCATTGTAGAACGAGCACATCGAACTTTAAAGGCCTTACTCGATCGGCTTAGGGAGGGGGGAGCAGGAGGAGCCCTCCTGGTTACAGGAAAACACACCTGCTCTCCGTACACAGCGTCTTCTGTTAACTGGGTTAACTTCACTAAATCAGACAGTTCGAGGGGATCTGGAAGAGACGGCGGCGCAGCGACACTTTACGAACACGGAAGAGAAAGGTCCCTACCCGTTGGTCCGCGTGCGTGACCTTCAGACACGCCAATGGGATGGGCCGTTTGAGTTGCGTTGTCTTGGGCGAGGGTATGCCTGTGTACAGACACCTGAAGGGCTACTGAAATGGGTTCCTAGTCGTATGATTCGTCCTGCCTTAACCTCGTAGTGTTTGAGTGTTTTTCCTACAGGTTGCTGTCATCCTTTCCTGGCTTGTGACACCTTGGGTATCTGCTACAAACTTCTGGCAGTGGATGCAAAGCCAACTGGGGGACCCTGATGTGTATCCGGACGACGTCCCTCTCACAGTCCATCAATATGTGCCTTTATGGGATCCGGCTGTCAGAGCTCGCAGCCAGGAATCTAGGTGCCTCAGACATTAAGCCTTAACATCAGCGCACCAATGATAAACTTTATAGAGTAATAGAAGTAATTCTTTCCAAGCCTCATGATGTATCTGTATAACTTTCAATCTACCTCCTGTGTGAATTTCTACAAAGGAGCTCTTTGCTCTGCAGGGTAAATGGGACATTTACGGGTGTTTAAGATAGAGTGTTTCAACTTAGTTGTAGAAATATGTTTATACTCATAATACTTTACTTAGTTATTTCTTGGTGTGGAATTGTTCATAACAATAGAGGCGAACTCGTCATAGAGAGGGGGGAGATGTAGGGTTCGGCGTTCAGAAGATCTCGCGATGTCACGGAAAGTTAGAGGGTTAGTCGCAGCCTTATGATGTGTCTGTAATCCCACCTACCCTTGTTAGTATAAAAGGAATTGACTGCGCAATAAAAGGCGGAAGTTGGCGCTCACACTGTGTGTGTTATCTGTCTCTTTCCCTGGTCTGGGGGGTGATCAGTGATCTAATCGTGGCACCTTGATATGCGGCGAACGCTACAAATCCCTGCAATAGAACAAATATTACAGCATTTCCTGGTTTCTTTTCTTCTCTTTATTTGGCATAGGAGGGACAACAGATGAAACATAACTGTTTTGTTTGTATGCTGAATTTGCTGATTTTGTTGAATTTACTTCTATTCTCTTAAATAGCTGTGTTATCAAACACATCCTGGAGAAACTTGCCCTTAGACCTACTGGCATAGTAATACTTTCTCTAAGCCACTAGCATAAGCCTGAATTTATTACACAATACAGGTTTTCTGCTCTCTGTTCCAGCTATATTAACCCATAGTGGGAAGACTGCAGTGGCCAGTAAAACATTTAACTCTGCTGAGTATTTTAACTGTAGGTATATTCATATTGGAGGCAGTGAAAATAACAGCAGTGTTAATTAAACTAGCTTTAAAATAATTAGTCCTGGTAACAGTGTAGCCACCACAGGAAGTGGTGAAACAAGGTAAATAAATGTGTCCTGTAACTTCACTGTGGATCTATAGAATTAAATTCCCTACAGTGGCATTTAACACAGCTCTATCATCTATATTCACTGTGATGTCTAATTTTAAGAGAGCTTATGGTGTACAGCTCTCTAGTAGGTAGACAACAGGACCCAAAACCTAGCAACACTGAACAGTTGTCAGTAGATGATATGAATTCTTCATTGCTCTGTCAGATTGTGGGACCTAAGTCCACCTTGCCTGTCCATAGTAGTCAGTCTAAATGTGGTCTTTTATTTATCTCATTCTGCATAGGATAGACTTGTGTCATAGTAGAATAAGGAAAAGGAAAGATGGAAAATATTTTCTTCTCATCTCAGAAATTCGAAGGAAAATTCCTCATTCTTTTTGAGAGACAGAAAGAGCAAGATCTTGGAGTGGCTTCTCCACAGCTGTTTGTGGTAGACTTGTCATTAGTGTTGAATTTCTCCTCATGGGTTCCTGATATCATAATTTCTTTAAAGAAATTGTCTATCTTGGGAATTGCAGCATAACTTCTAGAGGCTTGTGCCTATATGTAACACCAAAATCTGTCTCTTTTCCAGAATTAGCATTTCTTGAAATACTGAGCTGCATTAATGCCATTAGGTCCTTCCATAAATGGTGAGAAAATAGCAACAGTGAATTCTCACTCTGAATTCCCACTCTGAGTTAATTTCCACTTTGAATCACTATCCTTGCAGGTAGTCTGTTTAATGCCAGATACTATCCCCTGCTCTTTAAAGGTTAAGAAATCTGCAATGTAACTTTACCGCTTTTGACTTCTGATTCTATCCTGTGTTAGAGGACTCATGAAGTGCAGAGAAAGGAAAGTTATATTTATACCCTTATTAGGCATATTTATAATGCCATTTTGCTTAGCTGGCAGAGCTGAACAGTTTCTCATAATCTATCTGACTGGCTAATTGTACAAATGCAGTACATCTGCTTTCTCTTCTGAGTAGCTGTGGGTGGGCACTAAAAGCAATATATTACGTCTGCTGGCATTGCACAAAGAATGATTTCAGCAGTAGTGTAACAGCAAGTTTGTCTCACAATTTGGCAGTGAGGTTTATTTTAGTACAGCATTGTTCTCAGAGTGCTATAATTATGGGTCAGACAATAATTTTGTTCAAAGTTTTTCCAGTGATTTATGACCTCCCCAAAATTCCTTTTTCAACTGGCATTTTTCCTGCTTGTTCTTCATAAAAAGTGATTATTTTTAATGGGAAAATTTTAAGAGACTCCTTTCAAATTATTTGAGTTATGTGAGCATAAAAAAGGAGTTCCTCCTGCCATTAAAAAAATTAAACTTTTTTACGCTGGAATCCTTTGAAAAGCTGTATATATTTTTTCACTAAGAATGTTTTCTTCAAGATTCAACATTCACAGTTCAAGGAAATGTAGCCTTGAATGAATGGTTTGACATAGACATAGGTGTCAAATATTAATACATTCCCTTATTTCTCTTCTTTAGGACTGCCATTGACTTTTCCATGAGAAAAACTGGAGGTGAAGAAGAAAAGACAAATTGCACATCATTAGCAAAATTCAGCTCTTCTGCATGGCAGTTCAGCCACCATGTAAATAAAGACCACAAATTCTTCTTATCCCACTAAAGATAGGAAAAATGATCAGTTATGAAAAAAAAAATTCTTCAGTAAAAACCCTCAACAGATCCTATCACAAAGATGACTATAGTTGATAGTAACATATGATTAAGTAGGGATGACCAGAAGAAGAGCAGATCGTAAGCTAACATAATGAAAACTTTTCTTTAAGTATAAACCAAGAGTTAATAACTGAAAAATCTAGAAGCCATACAGGTCTTCAGTTAAATTATTTTTCTTCCTCAATTTATGGAAATGAAATCTGGAAATCCACTATAGTGGTAGATAGGCCTCTACATGCCTTAGAAAGGAAGTGTCTAAGAAAAACAATTAGTATTAAATGGAATAAATTCATACCATGATAGGATCAGTTGGAAATTTCAACATTCCTTTTTCTCTTAAGTTATCTTTAAAAGAAGATGGAAGTATCTGGGATATGCTTTAAAAATAGTAGATATACCATAAGGCAATTGAAGGAATATGTAAATGGGGCTGAATGAAAGAGCCTTCATGTAAAAAACACATTGAGAAAGAAACTTAGCAGCAGAGAGGAAGTGCTAGGAGCAGTCCAGCTGAGATATAGTTTTGTTAATACCCTTGAAAAGCTTTTGGAAGCCTGGAAAAAGTTCAAATTCTCATTTAACTTTGCTTATTTACATTTACGTATTCTTTCATGTTACTTTTGTGGATTTTCTTGAATTATGCTTTCCAATTTCAGAGCCAGGTATTAAAAATGAATACAATTTATGAGGTACAGAAAATTTTAATAAACATAACTGGACTCTTAGTGCTGTCAACAGAAACAATGTTAGAATGATGTCTTGCAGGCAATATGCTGCTTTGGAAAACAACTACCTTGCAATGTTATTGAGATAACTTAATAAAGTGAGTATTATATTAATAATAATTACAATATTAACTCTATTTGGAGGCTAGGGGAAACAGTCAAAGGCAGTTGCATTTTTTGCAGTATTGGCAAATGCTGCTAACCCAGTGAAATTCTGATTTTCCAAAGTTCTGTGGCAGATTTGCACTTACTCTGTTGAATCCATGCTTTCACCTTGCTGGTCCAAGGTTATGTATCAAGAAATCCTGAACATATACTTCACTGACAAACCAATTAGGGCTGAACTTCTGTCAAGATGTTAAATACTCTCAACTTCCATTAAAAGGCATGAGAGTTTACACATTCATTGATTATGAAGCCAGATGGTACCTTTGTAGTTATCTTGACTGACTGTCTCCATTCTGTAGGCTATGAGTCTTCCTTTAATTAATTGTTATGCAAATGTGAGTATATCTTCAGAACAATGTCTGAGCTTAACCTAAATATGTCAAGGATGGAAAACCCATCCTAGCTTTTTGAAGTTGCTCCAACCATTAATTATTCTTCCTGTTAAAATGTTATGCCTATTTGTCTAATATTATCTAGTTTGAAGCTTTAGCCTTTGGTTCATGTTGTCGCCATATGTCAACATTAATTAGATCACACACCTTCCTTTCTGATGACAGATTGATCTTTTGTAGTCTTTCATGAGAAGATGTGGGGTTTTTGACATTTTAAGGACTTCTATATGTTTTTTCTCAAATTTTCAGCACTACTGTATATGAGAGTCACAACATTCATGTCTTTGCAGAAACTTTTCCTAGGCAGTTCATAGCCTCTCTCATGGGTAGTGAAAAGGCTTCACTTTCTATTAGAACAGAAGCAATTGCTTCTATTCTGACTACTTCTTATTCAGAACTCTAAAACTGCACTAGTGCATACCACTGATAAAAATAAGATATCCAATCCTATTATCTATAAACTATTAAAAAATGCAGTATATTTTAGAATATGGAAAAATGCACTGGTTAAAAAGTTGATGATCAGTATAGTTTTGTAATGTGTTTATCTAAATAGGACGACCACTGAATAGGACTATCACTGAAAAAAAAAAGAAAAGAGATTTTAATCTATATTTTAATGAAGTGTGTGGCTTAGCTTGATTGTAAATGTTTTCCTGTTTATAAGTTCCTATGTTGTTATTATTAAATTTTGTTATTATTTTTCTATATACAACTTAGCGAAATGACATATTTATATTTGTTTTATTTTCTAGTGTTTAAAGACAACTACTTAATTTAATCTGCATTTTTAATTAAGCAGTTATTCATTGGTAAAGATAGTCTGTGTTCAGATTTCAGTAGCTGTTTATTTAAAAGAATCATTAAGAAAAATGCACTGATTACAAGAATCTCTATGATACAGGATGCAAAGATGTGGTTTTTTTGGGGAAGAGTCTTCTGTAGCACAGTTTTTGTTATATCTGATAGTAGCTCAGATGAATATTTGCCTACTTTTAATAGACATTCTGTTCACAAATTCGTGGTTGAATACCCAGATGCTTGAGTCGCTTCCCTTCTGACCAAGGTGAAAACTTATTTCTAAGACTGCAATTATTGATGCTTCAGGCCTTTATCCAATCCCTCTCTTGATGGAGTTTGTCTAAGAAACAGGACAGCCTGAGTGATAACAAAAGCTAGAATAAATCAATTGTAAGACTACTAACTGCAAAGAAGCTGGATCAAGGCCTTGGTCATAGCCTGAGTGACACACATAATGGATGAGGTTGGAAGGGGTCTATGGAGATTGTTGAGTCCAACCCCTGGCTCAAAGCAGGATCAGCTAGAGCAGATTGCTCAGGGCCATATCCAGTCAAGTTTAAAATATCTCCAAGGACAGAGACTCCACAACCTCTCTGGGCAACCTGTTGCAGGGTTTGACCACCCTCACAGTTGTCGTGGTTTTACCCCAGCCAGCAACTAAGCACCACGCAGCCGCTCACTCACTCCCCGCCACCCAGTAGGATGGGGGAGGGAATAGGGAAAAGAAGTAAAACTTGTGGGTTGAGATACGAACAGTTTAATAGAACAGAAAAGGAAAAACTAATAATGATAATAATAACAATAATAAAATGACAATAATAGCAATAAAAGGATTGGAATATACAAAACAAGTGATGCACAATGCAATTGCTCGCCAACCGATGCCCAGTTAGTTCCCTAGCAGTGATCTCCCCAGGCCAACTCCCCCCCAGTTTATATGCTGGGCATGACATCACATGGTATGGAATACCCCATTGGCCACTTTGGGTCAGCTGCCCTGGCTCTGTCCTGTGCCAACTTCTTGTACCCCTCCAGCTTTCTTGCTGGCTGGGCATGAGAAGCTGAAAAATCCTTGACTTGAGACTAAACACTACTTAGCAACAACTGAAAACATCAGTGTGTTATCAACATTCTTCTCATACTGAATCCAAGACATAGCACTGTACCAGCTACTAGGAAGAAAATTAACTCTATCCCAGCCAAAACCAGGACAACAGTAAAAAAAGTTGCTTTTTTTTTTTTTTTTAATTGAAATGGAACAGGTTTTATCCATCTCTTGGTTTGTTCTTTGTTTTCTTAATGGTAGTGGTGGAAATATCTCATCTTGCTAAGTAGAACTGGAAAGGACCTCAGGAGATAAGTTTTAGCATTGCCTTGCTCCAAGGCAAGATAAATTCTACTTAAATCATTCCTGAAAGATATTTGTGTAAGCAAAATGTTTTTCAAAAATCCTCCAGTCATGAAGATTTCGCAGTCTTATGCAATGTTCACCATCTTACCTCTGAGAAGCTTTTCCTAGTGCTTAAAGTAATCTCACTTACTGTGGTTAGCCCATTACTTCTTGTCTGTTTCATAGGGCCATGGAGAAGCTGTTATTTCATTGTGGAATTTTTTTTGCATATTTTAAGACTATTCTCCTGATCCTGTCAGTCTTCTCTTGACTATATCAATCCAGTTCTCAGTCTTTCCTCATATGTCATCTTTCCGAAGACTCTGATCATCCAAGATACCCTTCTTTGAGCTTTATTTTCTGAAGGAGTCATGTCTGTCTTCAGATACTACTTGCAGCATTCAACATGGTACTCCAGCTGAAGCCATACTAGTAATAAACAGAATTATTTTTTTCAGCGCATAATGCTTTGGTTTACTCTTCTTTATGTGCATGCATTTCATATGCTATTCATGCATGTGATTTTGGATTTAATTTGAGGATCAGGAAGGCAAGGAAGAGGGTTGCAGTTTACACAAAGAGCTCAAATTTGCCTGTTTATGGATAAAGGAGCATCAAAGGAGAGATCATTAAGAGTGACTTCATGGTGGGTGTCTGCTACAGACCACCTAATGATAATAAGTAGATGAAGCTTTCTTTAGACAACTGGAAGAAGCCTCACAGTTGCAGGCTTTGGTTCTAGTGAGGAACATGAGCTACTCCAACACCTACTGAAAGACGGCTGGGCAGAAGCAATCTGGGAGATTTCTGGAGTATGTTTAAGACAATTTCTTGATGGACAAGCTGACTAGGGAAGATGCTCTACTGGAACTTTTACTCAGAAAGAACTGGTTGGGAGTGTGAAGGTTATGGCAGTCTTGGCTTTGGCAATCATGAAATGGTAGAGTTTAAAATACTGAGAGAAGTGAGCAAGATTAATAACAGAATTGCAACCATGGACTTCAGGAGAGCAGAAACATGATGGACTAAAAAGATAAGACAGGCTTCTTTTACTACAGACTTACTATGTTAACCTGGTAACAAGCACCAACTTTCTGTGGGGTCATTCATTCTGTTTGGCTGTGTCTGTGTTTGTGTAATTTATCAAACAGACAATTAGAGCTAAAGCTTTAGATTCAGGCTCCTTCTCACATTTCTACAATTGAATATATCCACTAAACACAAGGCCTCTTTGAAACTCATCTCTTTATTACTTTTTTCCTGTTTGCAGCCAGTACTTTCCTGATTTCTTTGTAAATTTATTTAAAGATAAATCATTTCATCCCCAGTGTGAAAAGGGGACATGACTTCTTAGAATTGATTTTTCTAGTTCCAAATCATGTGTGCACTATATAATGAAATGTCACTGACAAGAATGAATGAAGAGGTCAATAGGTGAAATGTGGAAATGAAGTGCTATAATCCTGAGGAAACCACACAGTGAATTTTGCTGGTTTATGAGACTGTCATAACTTCTAACATTTGGAACCAAACTATGTGAGATCAAGTGCTGATTTATGTCAGATTTACTCCATAAAGAGTTGCACGTGCTTTGTTCCAAACCATTTTTTTCCACAAACTTTTCTTATTGAATGATGACAACAAAACCTCACTTTAAAGCCCCATGAATTTTCTCTTTCTTTCCTGATCTCTAATTTATATTTAAGAAGCTGAGGCAATGAGAACTTTGGAGGTGAAGCAGTTAACAGTTACAAGCAGGGGAATTTCAGGCTTCATCATTCTGTCTTGGCACATAGATCTTACGATCAGACTTTCAAGTATACTTAGGGCACCTTCACAGTCTTCTGCTAGCATACACTGCTTTTGTGTTGGTGCTGCACCACTGAAAAACTTAACCTAATTTTTAAATGCCTTCTTATGCCCTGGAATTCAACCCCCAAGTTAGATGCCCTCTCTCTCTATACAATGCTTGGGGAATGTCAGGTGTTTAGACATGGTATTCATGAAGACATTGTACTAACATGTTAAGAGTATCATAAGGCTGATGTACAGACCTATGTTTAGGCTACATTTCTAAGACAAAGATTTATATCCAGACAGAAGAAATTTCAAGATAGCTCTTCTAGCTTCTGAATGGGTGCTCTATTTGGCAGTAGAGGATGAGAAGCAGGGTATTGCTCCTTTTTGACTGTGCTTTGTGGCACAATTTGTCATTTTCTAAGGAATACTGTAGGCTTTGGACCTCAGAGGTAAGATATGTGGGGAATTCCTACTATGTGAGTCTTGTTTGAGCTTAGCATGAGATAAACTGAGCATGCACAGTTCTTAGGTGGCTCTGTAGTTGCCCAGTAGCAGAAATTTAGAGTCCTGAGAACTATAATGAGAAAACTCACAGGCCTCCAGTTTTAGATGGTGAATTTTAAGGAACATATTTTGGACCTAAATGCCCACAGTGTCATATAAATACCTTTAGCCTCCCTATGACTATAACCTGAAGTGCAGAGAATATTCTTTCTAATTTAAGAAAGATAAGATATCTTGGAAAGGTAAGAGAAAAGAAGGGCAAATGTGATTTTCAGATATCTGCATCTTTATGTTACTTTCTTCTAGTCTGAGCCACTTACAGGTATTATTAGTGTTTCTTTTTTTTTTTTTTGTTTCTCTAAAGTACATTCCTATGTAGGACAGGGAAAAGGCTCCAATTTGCTGAGGGCAAATTCTGTTGCTAAGAGAAATGTAGTCCTGATACAGTGATTCAGAATTCTGTGCAGCTCTAAGGAACTGTAGCAAACTGTCAACTTCAAGTGATTCCTTCCACCCACATACTCACTATTGTCTATTGTGGCACAGAGGGAAGAAGGATAGGGCTAAGTGAGCATTACAGTAGGGTTAGATTTGCAGTATGATGCTGCAACCTCGTGATCTCTGAGCTGTTTCTCAGATGCTACTTTTGTGGTGGACTGGCTTTTTGGAATAAATTACATATGCTTAAGAAAGAAAAAGAAAATATTAGGGCTTTTGACCAAAGGAAATGAAAATAAAATTAATGCTTTTTGACTGAATGTTAGGTACGTGCTGTGGCATACCTTGGAGTCCTGATGCTCTGAGGCATATTGTGGCTCTCTTCTGGCACACATCCACATTTCCTTTCCATAGAAGGCAATGTCTGAGGAGAAAGGGGTTTGTATCCCTGGTATCTGATGGTTCTGCAACCAGGATAGGCATTTAGGCTCAGGAGCTAAGAAATTGTGGGTACTTTAGGTGTTGCTGAAGTGTTCACTGTGTTAGCTGGCTTGACTGAGTCTTTTGTCAGGGAAAAGCCTAATAAACTCCAGGCTCAGCTTTCCTCCCAGTTCTCTGCAGGCTGATAGAAAGAAGATACTGATCTTCTGAGAACACACAATCCCTGATCCAGAGGCTCAGGTCAGGTCCACCAAATGAGGTAGGTACAAACTGTATTAACTCAGTTGAAATGCTTCAGATTTTCAGTAGTACAGCCAGAAGAGATTTAAACCTGTTTGGTTTAAATTTATTTCATCTGAAGGAATGATGAAATGCAAGCTGAAATTATAAAATACAAGGTGAAGTTACAATAACCAAAGAAGTAACCAAGGCTAACTGTTGATGTGAACCTGATAAGTGACTTGTGTAGCCAGTAAAAGTAACATTATTATTGTCCTGGTTTCATCTGGGATAGAGTTAATTGTCTTCCTAGTAGCTGGTACAGTGCTATGTTTTGAGTTCAGTATGTGAAGAATGTTGATAACACACTGATGTTTTCAGTTGTTGCTCAGTAATGTTTAGTCTAAAGTCAAGGATTTTTCAGCTTCTCATGCCCAGCCAGGGCACCTGACCCAAAGTGGCCAACAGGGTATTCCATACCATGTGATGTCCCATCTAGTTTAGGAACTGGGAAGTGGGGACGGGGAATCGCCGTTCGGGGACTGGTGGGGTGTCAGTCGGCAGGTGGTGAGCAATTGCCCTGCGCATCATTTGTACATTCCAATCCTTTTATTATTACTATTGTCATTTTATTAGTGTTATCATTATCATTATTAGTTTCTTCTTTTCTGTTCTATTAAACCATTCTTATCTCAACCCACAAGTTTTACTTTTTTTCCTGATTCTCTCCCCCATCCCACTGGGTGGAGGGGGAGTGAGTGAGTGGCTGCGTGGTGCTTAGTTGCTGGCTGGGGTTAAACCATGACACTAGGTTGAATAAATGTTGATTGTTGTTTGAACTCCCCTGGTGTCGTTTCACCTTAATTCTGACAAAGGAAATCCACGAACCTGAGTCGCTCCAACTTTGGGACGTGACAATCTTGCAGAGCTGGAACTAAAACCAAATCTCAGAAGATAATGAGAAATAATGGTTTTAATTCTTTATGTCAAAAGGGTATGTAGACATTTCAATAAATAAATGACTGGCTTAGGATAAAGGAGCAATACACTGATTTAGAAGGCCAAAGTGGTTCTGTTCTTCTTTCCAGGCATATCTATAATTTAATACATATTTTGGACATGAATATATCTGAGTAGATTTCTGTTCTTGAAGGCATTTTCTTTTATATTTTTTACAGACAGGTGGAACTTTTCTTACATTCCTTCAGATTTTCCAAAGCTTTTGGTTTTTTATTCCATGCTAGCTTCTGACATGTATTGATTTTGTTCTGTTTTTCAGTTCTCTGTAATTTCGGCCTTTGTATATACTTACTGTAAGCTAAATACACTTCTATGTAAGCTACATACATTGTTTTCAAAGCAGTGATTTTTTCCTCTCCCATTTGTTTTCAGAAGAACTAATATTTATAGCTAATATGGCTCTCGCTCAAAGTAGACATTTGTGTGATGATTATGCTTTACTACTTCTTAATTTGAGACTCACCAGTCCTGACCACAATGTGTCTGTTTTTACTGAGAGATTAAATCTATTTTACTTGTCTTTGCTATAGGGGACTTCTTAGTCATCAGGCATTACTGTGTTTTTCAGTCCTTTTTTGGCTCTGCTAACCTTACAGTTTTCAGGGAGACACAAATGGTCTTTTTGAATGGTCAGCAGTGGAAGGTCATTATCCAGCCTCATAGGCAGCATCACAAACTACAAAAGCAAAATAAGCTGTCTTTTTAAACAAAATGTAGAGGGGAAATATCAGATTCTGAATCTGATGTCCTATGCATCTCTCAGCTCATCAACAACAGTATATGGATGTTTAAGGAGAGAATGTTTCTAGCTGTTATGACTACATTAGTATTAATAATTACAATGAATATTACAAAAAATCTTTTCCACCCTTGAGAAGCAGCTTTTGCGGTGGTTGTGTTTCAAAAAGCTGCAGATTCAGCATCTTAAAACTTCCAGTAGCTCCAGTTAGTCTATTCTGGTTCTCTTGTCCAATACAAGAAATATGAATTATGAATAGGGCTAATACATTAAGAAGTGACTGAATTAAAATGTGCACTTCACCATAGTACAGGTTTGCAGTTTTACAATCCTATAGCAAGTTATACTTGTGATTCTGAGTCTTTAGACAGAGAACTTCAAGAGATCTTTTCTGTGAGTAAAATACTGATGCAATCAGACACAGATGTAAAACCCTCACTGATTTGAAGAGGCAGGGGTTTCACTTCACAAACACCACATTAACATTCTTCTTTTCTTATGGGTATTGAGCCACTTCAAAGGCATCTGGACATTTGACAACAAAATTATACTGATATCCTATATTACTACAAGTATAGGTTATCTATTTCAGACATCTAGGGAAATCTAGGGGCTTTTTTCTGTCCATATAATGGAGATTAATAATAACCACTTGGGCTTACACAAGTTTATGTGGTGTAAATATGTGTAGTGTAATTGTTTGGGATTTGTTTTGCACATATACAGAATGCCTTTGTTATGGACCTGAGCTTTCATCAGTTTTATAAGGGTAGTCCTAACTATATCAATCTAGGTATCCCACTTTCAAAGCCATTTTAGAATATTCCAACCTAGCTATCTTTAAAATTACGAATTAATCTTTTAAATAGGAAGATCTATTTTTGTGATGTAAGAGGAAGGGTAAAGGCATAAAGACATTTAAATAAGATGGAAGTTCAAGAGCTCTTAATTAAACAGGCAGCCTGAGCAAATACAAAAAAAAACCACCCCTCAAAAATAAAAGGATGATGGTGAACTTACAACTACACTTGTTCTAATGAGTGCCTGTCTTAAAGAAATATGAAATTGTTCAGGTTCAAAAACAGAACATTCAGATTATGAGGACCCAGTTTTCTCTGTCTCTTTGGAGTGTGTTCGCTGGGCTGCTAAAATGAAAATTCTGAAATACATGAAATGGTTCTGTAAACAGAATTTTGGTTAAGGGCACAGAGTTCTGCTGTTAAACGTTTGTTCTTCACAGCAGTTAATGCAATTTTGGAGAAGGTATATTGCCAACAGAAATGGTAAATAAACAATAAAAAAACCACCAAATGGATGAGCATCTCCTTTGTCTTGTTTTGATTTTACCCTAGCTCTTTCTCCAAAGCAGTAAAGAATACTGCAGCCTTCATGTTAATGTAAGCTAATTTTATTCCACATGCTGTAGCTCTTATTTGGTTGCAGTTGCATTGGTTGTCAATTGCTTCAGGAATTAATGTGTGTTGTGGTTTAACCCCAGCCAGCAACTAAGCACCGCGCAGCCACTCACTCACTTCCCCCCCACCCAGTGGGATGGGGGAGAAAATCAGGAAAAGAAGCAAAACTCATGGGTTGAGATAAGAATGCTTTAATAGAACAGAGAAGAAGAAACTAATAATGATAATGATAACACTAATAAAATGACAACAGCAATAATAAAAGGATTGGAATGTACAAATTATGCACAATGCAATTGCTCACCACCCGCCTGCGGCGGAGGATCGACAGGGGACATCACACACAGACCAATGTGATCAAGTGAAGCCCATTTACTACAACTTTTAGCACAGTTAGATACCTTATGCGCTTATGCACGCGCCTTATACAATACTCTAATTGGTACAATACCCCGTTTCACGTGGCGCTATCTTATCCTCTATTGGCTGCTCAAGCTTCTTCACAAGGCGTCCAGCGGTTACTTATCTCATTCTTCGGCATCCAGGAGTTGTTTGTCAGGCTCTTCTTATCTTCCTTTTCCCAGCGTACAAGGACACAGTGTCCTTGTCCGCTTCAGCACTTTGTAAACTTATGCTTTGTTCCCAGCTAAAGGCTGGATTGCTCACATGCCCTCGTGTCATGGTTTCAGCTGGGAGAGAGTTAACTGTCTTCCTAGTAGCTGGTACAGTGCTATGTTTTGAGTTCAGTATGCGAAGAATGTTGATAACACTGATGTTTTCAGTTGTTGCTCAGTAGTGTTTAGACTAGAGTCAAGGATTTTTCAGCTTCTCATGCCCAGCCAGGGCACAAGAAGTTGGCACAGGACACAACCAGGGCACCTGACCCAAAGTGGCCAACAGGGTATTCCATACCATGTGATGTCCCATCTAGTATAGGAACTGGGAAGTGGGGACGGGGAATCGCCGTTCGGGGACTGGCGGGGTGTCGGTCGGCAGGTGGTGAGCAATTGCCCTGCGCATCATTTGTACATTCCAATCCTTTTATTATTACTATTGTCATTTTATTAGTGTTATCATTATCATTATTAGTTTCTTCTTTTCTGTTCTATTAAACCGTTCTTATCTCAACCCACGAGTTTTACTTTTTTTTTCCCGATTTTCTCCCCCATCCCACTGGATGGGGGGGAGTGAGTGAGCGACTGCGTGGTGCTTAGTTGCTGGCTGGGGTTAAACCACGACACCTCGCTCAGCCAAGAAATCCTCAACACCCGCCGATCGACACCCAGCTAGTCCCTGAGCGGCGATTCCCTGCCCCCACTCCCCCCAGTTTCTATACTAGATGTGACGTCACATGGTATGGAATACCCTGTTGGACATTTTGGGTCAGCTGCCCTGGCTGTGTCCTGTGCCAACTTCTTGTGCCCCTCCAGCTTTCTCGCTGGCTGGGCATGAGAAGCTGAAAAATCCTTGACTTTTAGTCTAAACACTACTTAGGAACAACTGAAAACATCAGTGTTATCAACATTCTTCGCATACTGAACTCAAAACATAGCACTGTACCAGCTACTAGGAAGACAGTTAACTCTATCCCAGCTGCAACCAGGACAGTATCCACCCCTTATTCTATACCATTGACTTCATGCTCAGTTCCCATACCTTTAGTTACATCCTGGTCAATCATCATCGCCTTTTCCATCCCTTTGAGACATATGAACAATGAGATATATATATATGTATACATGCACAGAGATATCATTCCTTTAGTTCATGGGTCGTGTTCATAAAATGTTTGTTGAGTTCATTTAGTTTCCGACTCTGGGCTCCATCTGTCATACCAGTCTTTCTGGGCAGGAGGGTTGGGGCAAAGTCATCTCAGTCGGTAGAGCAGAATTGGGCTTCAGTGCGGTGTGACGAGCAGATGACATTGGACGCAGCAGGAGGATGGTGTGCACCATTGGATTGTTGCATGCTGGAGTCAGTTCTGGTTCCATCACTACTGCGCTTTGCTCAGTTTTATCACAGTTCATTCTTGCTTGATCTAAGTGATTCTTACTGTAGTACTATGGATATAGCATATAACAATTATAGTAATGATAACATACAGTAGCAGGGTTATATAGCAACTAATATCATACAGTTTAATTCTGGCTATTTTCACCTAAAATCAAATCCCCTTGAGGCACACATCAGACTTCTCCATCTTTTCGCATCACCCACCAAGTGCACTCAGGCCCTTGAGCAAAAGCAATCCCACAAATGGGTTTGCCTTTGCCTGAGGCAGGAGTAACCCAGACTTTCTTCCCTAACATATTTTTTATGTGGATTACAGGGACTTTATCCCCTTCTACAGTATGTAAAAATTCTGACTGGGCAGGGTCACTCCGATTGGCAGATCCTCTGGTATTGACTAACCAGGTGGCTTTTGCTAAATATTGTTGATGCATCAGATTCATCACTATCTTTGTCCCATGGTGAATGTTGAGTATCAGCATATTAGTTAGTACACCATGCTCATTTGATTCATGTCTTCTAAATGTTCCTTGGGTTCATCTTCCCAGTAAACCCTTTGAATATACAGAATCACATTTCTCTTTGCTAGAAGGAACTGACAGTAAAAGGATACTTTGTTTCTAAAAGCTTATTCAGTGTAATATTTGTTTTAATTATGTTTTTATGTGGAGTACCTGGGGATGTACGCATTACAGACACTATGAAATAGAGATTGGGTTCGACTAGCAGGAGAGTGACAGCAGTTTCATATTTCAGCTATCATCTGTAGTGAAATCAGTGCAGTAAATGGCTGGGGCAGTTCAGTTTTTTTTATTATCTCTTTTATCTGTATTAGCAGAGAGAGTGGGAGAAATATGACAAAGTTCCTTTCTTTCATGAAGGATATTAGACAGCAGAGTTGTGTCAATGACCCAGTTGTAATTTCTCACTGTCCTGGGTTCAGCTGGGATAGAGTTAATTTTTACAGGAACCTGGGAGGTGGGGGGCATAGCCGGGGCAGCTGACCTGAACTAGCCAAGGAGCTATTCCATACCATCTGACATCATGCTCAGTATATAAATGGGGAGCGGGCCGGGGGGTGGTCTCGACTTTCGGTGGGGGAAGTGGTGGAGCGTCAGGTCCCGGGTGGTGAGCAGTTGCACTGTGCATCACTCTTTTTGTATACTCTTTCATTAGTACCGTCGTTGTTGTAGTAATTTCTTTGTGTTGTTCCAGTAAACTGCCTTTATCTCAACCCTCGAGGTTCCAGGGTTTTTTTCTTTTCTCTCCTCCGTCTCCCCCCTATCCCACCAGAGGGGGGCGGGAGGAGTGAGCGAGCGGCCGTGTGGTCCCTTGTTACCGGCTGGGCTGAAACCACGACAGTCCTTTTTGGCGCCCAACGTGGGGCACGAAGGGTTGAGATAACGACAGATCTGGCCAGAGTGCGTTGAAACAAATTTGTCATACGCATTTCTTATACTAGATAAATAGATGTGAGTCACAATGTTGATTCATTTGTTTACATGGTGGCGTTTTGTAAGTTCTTATATGCTCTATGTATTGCCTGTAGTTGCGTATTTCATCTCTGGGAGAGTGATTGGGATTATCATTTTGCTGTACTGGGCAATGTCGACTTGTGAAATGATTACATCACTGGTCATGAGGTTAAGCTGGTATCTGTATGAGGCAGTGATATCATTTCCATACTTTGGGCACCTTCTGTCGGATTTTATTGGTAATTACACCCAATCCATGGGGAAGTTAGGGGGGGATACTTCCCCCCGTCCATTTGCCTCCCTTTTCTCCTTCCGAATAATTACAACAGCTTTTGAGAATTTTGAATATCCTTGGGATGCGCAAGCCAGTGTGCTGTTAGTGCTATGCCTCCTGACTATGTTTCAGGTCTTGTCTAGGGCTACAAAAAGGCTCTTTAAGAGTACCACCCAGAGATCTGCCCCAAAGCTGGATATTTATGGGTGGCACAGCATGTGGGAGGATATGGGCAGGTATCTAGAGAACTTCTCACCTCCAGTGACTTGGAAGTTCACTCCCGAACAACTACAGAACCCTCATGAAGTGGTAGAATATTTGAAAGGAAAATGCTGTGGCTATTCCAAAGACATACAACTTGCTGCACTGTGCTGAGCCCTGGCCAGTATCTACCAAACACTGCTTGATATTATGCAGCACCCTCAGGGGGAAAAGATGGAAAACAGGACAACATGCACCGTGGCTGCCCCAACCCCGACAACAGGCACCGTGGCTACCCCAACCCCGACAACAGGTACCGTGGCTACCCCTATCCTGGTGACAGGTACTGCAGCTAAACCAGAGAACCAACCTGTGCCAGTATCAGTTGCCCCTATACAGAAAAAGAAACACACAAAGAAATCAGTTCGCTTAGTGAGAGATGAAGATGAACCAGGGTCATCACAAGAACAGGAGGAAGAGGCAGAACCTGAAATAATTACCCGATCTCTATCCCTGAGTGAGTTACGTGACATGCGAAAAGATTTTAGCCGCTACCCAGGTGAGCACATTGTTACCTGGCTGCTCCGATGCTGGGATAATGGGGCCAGTAGTGTGGAATTAGAGGGTAAGGAAGCCAAGCAGTTGGGATCTCTGTCTAGGGAAGGGGGCATCGACAAGGCGATTGGGAGAAAAACACAAGTCCTCAGCCTCTGGAGGCGACTCCTGTTAGGTGTAAAGGAAAGATACCCCTTCAAGGATGAAGTTACATGTCACCAAGGCAAGTGGACCACCATGGAGAGAGGTATCCAGTACCTGAGGGAATTAGCCGTGCTGGAGGTGATTTATAATGATCCAGAAAATGGGCAGTCACCCACAGATCCAGATGAAGTCCAATGCACACAACCGATGTGGCGGAAGTTTCTACAAAGTGCACCACCAACCTATGCCAACTCATTGGCAGTGATGTCCTGGAAAGAAGGCTATGGACAAACGGTGGATGAATTGGCTGTCCAACTCCGGCAATACGAAGGAAGTCTCTCTTCCTCCCTACGGGCCTGTGTCTCAGCTGTAGAGGAATTGTCCCGAGAGTTCCAGCAATTCAAAGTGGATATGTCCTCCTCCCCACCTGTACAGGCCCGCATTGCAGTTATTGGGAGTAAGCGTTCCACTGCCCAAGAGAGAGGAGATAGAAAGTACACACAACGGGCTAACCTGTGGTTTTACCTGCGTGACCATGGGGAGGACATGAGGAAGTGGGATGGAAAACCTACCTCAGTCTTGGATGCACGGGTACGGGAGTTGCGAGAAAAAGCAACCAGAAAAGAGGATTCTTCTTGGAAAACTGCTGCTCCAGTTTCCCGTGAGCAGTCCCCCAGACGCAGTAGATGGGCCGATCTCATTTCTGATCCTCTTGAAGGGACTTCTGATTCACGTGTGCAAAAAGTGAGTAACGGATATTCTAACCAGGGTTAGAGGGGCCCTGCCTCCAGCCAGGTGGAGGAGAGGGACAACTGAGTCTACTGGACAGTATGGATTCGATGGTCTGGCACATCAGACCCACAGGAATATAAGGCTCTAGTAGACACTGGTGCACAATGTGCCCTAATGCCATCAAGTTATAAAGGGGCAGAACCCATTTATATTTCTGGTGTGACAGGGGGATCCCAAGAGCTAACCGTATTAGAAGCTGAAATGAGTCTAACCGGGAATGAGTGGCATAAACACCCCATTGTGACTGGCCCAGAGGCCCCGTGCATCCTTGGTATAGATTATCTCAGGAGGGGGTATTTCAAGGACCCAAAGGGGTACCGTTGGGCCTTTGGTATAGCTGCATTGGAGACGGAGGAGATTGAGCAGCTGTCTACCCTACGTGGTCTCTCCCAAGACCCTTCGATTGTGGGGTTGCTGAAGGTTGAAGAACATCAGGTGCCAATTGCTACCACGACGGTGCACCGGCGGCAATATCGCACCAACTGAGACTCCCTGATCCCCATCCATAAGCTGATTTGCCAATTGGGGAGCCAAGGAGTGATCAGCAAGACTCACTCACCCTTTAATAGTCCCATATGGCCCATGTGGATAACTAATGGGGAATGGAGACTAACAGTAGATTATCGTGGGCTGAATGAAGTCACGCCACCGCTGAGTGCTGCTGTGCCAGATATGTTAGAACTTCAATATGAACTGGAATCAAAGGCAGCTAAGTGGTATGCCACAACTGATATCACTAATGCTTTTTTCTCCATTCCTTTGGCAGAGGAGTGTAGGCCACAATTTGCTTTCACTTGGAGGGGCGTCCAGTACACCTGGAATCGACTGCCCCAGGGGTGGAAACACAGCCCCACCATTTGCCATGGACTGATCCAGACTGCACTAGAAAAAGGTGAAGCTCCAGAACACCTGCAGTACATTGATGACATCATCGTATGGGGCAACACAGCAGAAGAAGTTTTTGAGAAAGGGAAGAAAATAATCCAAATCCTTTTGAAGGCTGGTTTTGCCATAAAAGAAAGTAAGGTCAAGGGACCTGCACAGGAGATCCAGTTTTTGGGATTAAAATGGCAAGATGGACGTCGTCAGATCCCAATGGATGTGATTAACAAAATAGCAGCTATGTCTCCACCGACTAATAAAAAGGAAACACAGGCTTTCTTAGGTGTTGTGGGCTTTTGGAGAATGCATATTCCAAATTACAGTCAAATTGTAAGTCCTCTCTACCAAGTTACCCGGAAGAAGAACGATTTTAAATGGGGGCCTGAGCAATGACAAGCCTTTGAACAAATTAAACGGGAGATTGTTCATGCCGTAGCCCTTGGACCAGTCTGGGCAGGACAAGATGTTAAAAATGTGCTCTATACTGCAGCTGGGGACAATGGCCCTACCTGGAGCCTTTGGCAGAAAGCACCTGGAGGGACCCGAGGCCGACCCCTGGGGTTTTGGAGTCGGGGATATCGAGGATCCGAAGCTCACTATACTCCAACTGAAAAAGGGATATTGGCAGCATATGAAGGAGTTCGAGCCGCCTCAGAAGTGGTTGGTACTGAAACACAGCTCCTCTTAGCACCCCGACTGCCAGTGCTGGGCTGGATGTTCAAAGGGAAAGTTTCCTCTACACATCACGCGACTGATGCCACGTGGAGTAAGTGGATTGCACTGATCACACAACGGGCTCGCATAGGAAACCCCAGTCACCCAGGAATTTTAGAAGTAATCACGGACTGGCCAGAAGGCAAAGATTTTGGAATGTCGCCAGAGGAGGAGGTGACACGGGCTGAAGAGGCCCCGCTGTATAATAAACTGCCAGAAAATGAGAGGCAATATGCCCTGTTCACTGATGGGTCCTGTTGCATTGTGGGAAAACATCGGAGGTGGAAGGCTGCTGTATGGAGTCCTACACGACTAGTCGCAGAAACTGCTGAAGGAGAAGGTGAATCGAGTCAGTTTGCAGAGGTGAAAGCCATCCAGCTAGCGTTAGACATTGCTGAAAGAGAAAAGTGGCCAGTGCTCTATCTCTATACTGACTCATGGATGGTGGCAAATGCCCTATGGGGGTGGTTACAGCAATGGAAGAAGGGCAACAGGCAATGCAGAGGTAAACCCATTTGGGCTGCCACACTGTGGTGAGATATCGCTGTTCGGATAGAGAAGCTAGTGGTAAAAGTACGTCACGTAGATGCTCATGTACCCAAGAGTCGGGCCACTGAAGAACATCAAAACAACCAGCAGGCAGATCAGGCTGCCAAGATTGAAGTGTCTCAGGTGGACCTGGACTAGCAACATAAGGGTGAGCTATTTATGGCTCACTGGGCCCACGATACCTCAGGCCATCAGGGGAGAGATGCAACATATAGATGGGCTCGAGATCGAGGGGTGGACTTGACCATGGACACTATCGCACAGGTCATCCACGAATGTGAAACATGTGCTGCAATTAAGCAAGCCAAGCGGCAAAAACCCCTGTCGCATGGGGGGGCGATGGCTGAAATATAAACAGTGGGAAGCCTGGCAGATTGACTATATCACACTCCCACAAACACACCAAGGCAAGTGCCATGTGCTTACAATGGTGGAAGCAACCACTGGATGGCTGGAAACATACCCTGTGTCCCATGCCACTGCCCAGAACACTATCCTGGGCCTTAAAGAGAAAATTTTATGGCAACACAGCACCCCAGAAAGAATTGAGTCGGACAACGGGACTCACTTCCGAAACAACCTCGTAGACACCTGGGCCAAAGAACATGGCATTGAGTGGGTATATCACATCCCTTATCATGCACCGGCCTCCGGAAAAATCGAACGATACAATGGACTGCTGAAAACTACATTGAGAGCGATGGGGGGTGGAACTTTCAAACATTGGGATACACATTTAACAAAAGCCACCTGGTTAGTTAATACTAGAGGATCTGCCAATCGGGCTGGCCCCGCCCAACCAAGACTTCCACATATTGTAGAAGGGGATAAAGTCCCTGTAGTGCGCATGAGGAGTATGTTAGGGAAGACAGTCTGGGTTAGTCCTCCCTCAAGCAGAGGCAAACCCATTCAAGGGGTTGTTTTTGCTCAGGGACCTGGGTACACCTGGTGGGTGATGCAGAAGGATGGGGAAGTTCGATGTGTACCTCAGGGAGATTTGATCTTGGGAGAGAATAGCCAATGAATTGGGCTGTATGATATTTAACTGCTAAATAACCTGCCAATGTATGTCATTGTATCTATAGTGTCTATATGCCATATCAAGGGTATTACTGTAAGAATTACCCAAATGACTGAAGGATGGACTTTGAAACTGAGCCAAGTACAACAGTGATAGAACTTGAACTGGCACCCAGCAATTTCCTCAAGATCAACATCTTTGACCTGCAGACCAAGGGCGTGAGTTGCACCAAATGTACTAACCACAAGTTCCAGAGGCAGCATACAACAACCCAACATCTCACACCATTTCTCTTATCCTGAAGAACTGTTACAACAGATGGAGCCCCAAAGTCATGGACTAAATAAAATCGATGGACACATTAGAGGGATAGCCCATAGGCTAAAGGAATACCGTTTGCATGTGTGTGTGTGTGTGCGCGTGCGTGCGGGGGGGGGGCGAGTCCATATACTTATATATATAAGACAAGGAAAGTGGTAGTGGTTGATTGGAAAATGTAAGATCTGGGCATGATGTAGATGGTATAGAATAAGGGGTGGATAATGTCCTGGGTTCAGCTGGGATAGAGTTAATTTTTACAGGAACCTGGGAGGTGGGGGGCATAGCCAGGGCAGCTGACCTGAACTAGCCAAGGAGCTATTCCATACCATCTGACATCATGCTCAGTATATAAATGGGGAGTGGGCCAGGGGGTGGTCTCGACTTTCGGTGGGGGAAGTGGCGGAGCGTCGGGTCCCGGGTGGTGAGCAGTTGCACTGTGCATCACTCTTTTTGTATACTCTTTCATTAGTACCGTCGTTGTTGTAGTAATTTCTTTGTGTTATCCCAGTAAACTGCCTTTATCTCAACCCTCGAGGTTCCAGGGTTTTTTTCTTTTCTCTCCCCCGTCTCTCCCCTATCCCACCGGAGGGGGGCGGGAGGAGTGAGCGAGCGGCCGCGTGGTCCTTTGTTACCAGCTGGGCTGAAACCACGACACTCACTTGGTACCTAATACAACTCATTGATCTAATATAAATCAGTGCAATCAACTCTCCCCTTCTGCAATTTGAGCTTGTCATTGGGAACAGGATGAGAAGTAATGAACTCAAATTGTAAAGAAGGGGACTTTGGTTAGATGTTGGAAAGAACCTTCTGTGGCAGGTACACCTGCCCTGATAGAGTGCAAAACTTCTCGGCTGTGAAAAAGAGAAAAAAACCTAGAAGCTGCGGTTTGGGGTGTTGAGCTGACCTGCCTGCATGGTGGGTTTGGGTTATGACCGCCAGGTACAGGTACACACTTTGGTCAGTGTGGTGGGTTGACCCTGGTTGGATGCCAGGTGCCCACCAAAGCCGCTCTATCACTCCCCCTCCTCAGCTGGACGGGGGGGAGAAAATATAACAAAAGGCTCGTGGGTCAAGATAAGGACAGTTTAATAAAGTGATAGCAAAGGTTGCGCGCGCGAAAGCAAAGAAAAAACAAATGATGTTATTCTCTACTTCCCATCAGCAGGTGATGTCTAGCCGCTTCTCGGGAAGCAGGGCTTCAGTACGCGTAGTGGTTGCTCCGGAAGACAAAATGCCCCCCCTTCCGTCTCCCTTTACTTAGCTTTTATATCTGAGCTGACGTCATATGGTATGGAATATCCGTTTGGTTGGTTTAGGTCAGCTGTCCTGGTTATGTCCCCTCCCAAGATCTTGCCCTGCCCCAGCCTGCCATTGAGGGGGGGGCAAAAATGTTGGAGAGACAGCCTTGATGCTGTGCCAGCACTGCTCAGCTGTAGCCAAAACACTGGTGTGCTATCAACACCTTTCTAGCTACTGATGCAGAGCACAGCGCTATGAGGGCTGCTATGGGGAGTATTAACTCCATCTCAGCCAGACCCAATACAGTCAGGAATAATGACGTGCGGAAAACAGACTCCACAATCAGTGAGATTGTAAAGTAGGTATGTTCATTCAGCGCTGGGCAGCACGGGGGGTAGTCCCACCAAAGTCGTGCGTGCCTGGTTTGGCAGTTCGCTTTAAATTTATACAGTCAAGTGTTACATATACATGGAGTTTCGCAATACGCCTATACATAGGCATTACCTATCCCTGCTTCATATTAAAATTAGCTCTAGGAAGTCATTTCCATAGTCTCCTCTCAACTGCACTTGCGCAGTGCCTCCTTATGGTGGTCGTGAAGATGAAGGCTGTATGTCTTCTTCACGGTGAACTCTTAACCTTCTGTCCCTGCGCAGACTCAGTTGTCCCTTGGCATTTGTCCAAATCACAAGGTCGGTCTTGGCTGGTTCTTGGAGCCACTGCTGCTTCTTATCAGGGACTATCTCCTGTCCCAGCCAGCCTCAACAATGCAAGCGTTAAACATCACTTCTCATCCCCTTGGGCCATGTCTACCTCTATTGAAACTTCTTTAACTTCATTATAAGCTAGATAATTATTAAACAATTCCTATCCACATTCATATATCTACTATATCGGCTAAGGTTTCTTTGGTTCCCCGTCTCAATAAGGAAGTGTTGGCCCTCAGCCAGTGAGGACTAACATGACCTTATTTGACCACAGGTCAGATTCGACTAGGGTATAAATGGAGCCCTGATGGAGGGAAATTGTGTCGGTCATCCTCGGAGCAGTGGGTCTGCAGTTGGGGACTCTCCCCTTGGGTCAAGACGCTGCCCAAGGTAACTTCTCAAGGTTGAGAGCCCTCATCTTTAAGCTTAAGAATTCTTAAGTCGGTTGTGTCATATTAATTTCCCCTTACATCATTGAACCTGTGGTTTACTAATGTTGTCGGAGTTATAAACAATTTTGATTGAAGAATACATTTTGTTGAGTTTAACACCTATTTAATTTGATTGTGTGAGCCTCTGTGACACCTTCTAACTCTTCAGAGTGAATTGTATAGGGAAATTATGACTACTATAAGAAAATAGGCAAGACATGCATGCTGCCAGCTATGATGTAGAAATATTTTGGTTCAGGATGGTGAGTAGGATGATCTCCTGAAATCTCTTTTTTAGCAGGTGCTTTAGGAATATTTTCAGGACAGGCTACTAAGGGGTTGCCCAAATAGTATCCTTTAAAGTTTTCACTTTGAATTATTGTACTGTGTTACAGAAGCTAAAGTTGCAACTGGAAATCAGAATAAATCAATCATCTCTGTAAGGCAATAAATCAATGCCGGATTCTGCTGCTTATTCACTGGATAGCTTTTCCTCTCTGACATTATTCAAGGGGACACAGATTTCTAAGGCCATCAAGATTGTTTGCTGATGATACCAAACTGGGAGGTGCTGTTGACACTCTTGAGGGACGAGAGGCCTTGCAGAGGGATCTAGATAGATTGGAGCATTAGGCAATAATCAGTGGAATGAAATATAACAAATCCAAGTGCCAGATTCTGCACCTGGGATGGAGTAATGCCAGACACAAGTATAAATTGGGAGAGGAGTGGCTGGAGAGCAGCCCTGCAGAAAGGGATCTGGGGGTGCTGGTCAACAGCAGGCTCAATATGAGTCAGCAGTGTGCCCTGGCAGCCGAAAGGGCAAACCACATCCTGGGGTGCATCAAACACAGTATAACCAGCCAGTCAAGAGATGTGATTATCCCACTGTATTTAACATTGGTGTGGACTTACCTTGAGTACTGTGTGCAGTTCTGGGCCTCACAATTTAAGAAGGATGTTAAGGTACTTGAATGCATCCAGAGGAGGGCAACAAAGCTGGTGAAAGGGCTGGAAGGAATGTCCTATGAGGAGCGGCTAAGGACTCTGGGTTTGTGTGGTTTGGAGAGGAGGCGGCTGAGGAGCGACCTCATTGCTCTCTACAGCTTCCTGAGGAGGAAAAGTGGAGAGGGAGATGCTGATATCTTCTCCCTGATATCCAGTGATAGGACACATGGGAATGGTTCAAAGCTGTGCCAGGGGAGGTTCAGACTTGACATTAGGAAGCATTTCTTTACTGAGAGGGTGGTCAAACATTGGAACAAGCTTCTTAGAGAGGTGGTCAATGCCCCATGCCTGTCAGTGTATAGGAGGTATTTGGACAGTGCTCTTAATAACGTGCTTTAACTTTTGGTCATCCCTGAAGTGGTCAGGCAGTTGGACTAGATCGTTGTAGGTCCCTTCCAACTGAAATATTCTCTTCTCTTCTCTTCTCTTTCCTTCTAAGAGCAACATCAGCCAGAGCCATGTGTTAGGAGTGGATTTTCAGCCTTGTTACCTCTGCAGATGAGGCTTCAAACTATACAGGGCCATTATTCCACACAGCACATTAAAATACTTGGGCAGCAAATATAAGTCAGTTGCCAGGTAACCAGAGAATTCTGATTTCAGAGTTTGGCAATGGGAGAGAAGGGTTCAGGCTATTCATCCATTCTATCATGAACATTATAATTTCCTCTTTAATAAGATTGGAACAATTTATGGGCTTTTTTTTGTATCAGTAGAAGCCGCCTTGGCAGGAGAATGTTTTCACACAGTGATTGTCTTACTATTTGTACAAATTCTCTCAGTGGCTTACTTTAGTAGCCCTTTCCTAGTAATCTACAGGAGCTGGTTATTTAAAAGCTCTTCAGGAATTCCTCTGGTTCTAGTTTTGAAGTTGTGTCTGTAAAAAGAATCATGGATGGCCACTGGTGAATCTCCTGGCATCCAGGCCTGAGTTGGTTTTCCATCTGCAGAAATAAACATTTTCAAATGGAGGAAGAATCACATCTTCAGTGTCTGTCATTCATAGTTCACTGCAATATGTGTTTTGATCTTTTTTCACAATGTAGAATTAATGAGAAAGATATACTTCCTCAATAAAGAACTATATGAAGGCCAAAACCTGAGATTTCTCCCTTCAACTTTAAGGACCATCAAATCAAAACCTCCTAGCTGTTGTTCTAGTTCCTGGCAGTCATATCATGTACAAGGGACACTGCTGAAAGAGAGAAAAATCTAGATATTATGCTACATTGTAGCAAGTCAAATAATTTTTCACCTGATACCACTTACCACAAAATACTGTTTCAAAATCAAGCTGCTTTAACCAGAAAAAACAAATATCAATACAACAGTGCAATACTATCACTCCAGCCACTCTACTAGAAGTTAGGACCAACAGTATTATGGATACTAAGAGAGCAACTTATTTTATTTTTAAACAAAAGCAAAAGTATCAGCAGAAATGTAAAATTTGTCTGCAGTTTTGTACAATCTGGGAGTGCTACAAATGCCGCCAGTTTTGCAGAGGAATGGAAATTAATTTCTGTTTTAGTTTATCTCCTTTAAGTCACTGTCTTTCTACAGAACTAAAGGAATTTTTGCAGCTTTAGTACTATAGATTTCATAAGCTAAGTAGCATTATTTCTGTTAAGTATTGCAAAAGACTCAAACTTCTCCTTATGCATTTCACAAAATTCATGTTTTGGAACAGTTTTATCTTGGTGTGGGCTTCCCTCACGCATGGTGACTAGTGACTCTCATACATTCTGTCCCTATCTGGCTTCTCACAGAGGCATGGATATTTCAGCAATGACTCATAATCATTTTTGTCTTCCGTGTTTCTTACTGTCTCAGTGCAAAGAGAGATATTTTAGGCATTTTTTGCCTACCGATCTAAAAATGCTGGGCTTTTGTTTCCTACTTATTTGTACAAAGCATATGGTATCTGAATTGTACCTGCCACAAAATGCTGTAGAGTATAATTCATAAAGTGTATGAGATATTCTCTCATGTTCTTGTTTGCTGAAGTTTCTCTTCCCTTGACTCAACAATTTATTTTTATGATAGTCCTTATGATAGTTATATCCTAGGAATGGCTTCTTCTCAGGCTGAAATCAACTGTTCCTTTTTCAGACCTGGACATGGGACAGAGGCATAACGAGTCCCATTTTTGCTCAGACTTACTTCTTCCATTTCCCCATAATATTTGCTCTATAAATATATGTAATTATAGACCCCAAAAGCACCATACATTAGCACTTCCTCCCCAAACTGCTGTTAAGAAGTGGCTATATTATGTGGTGGAAATAAGCTCTGGTTTGGAGCACAGGAACATTGTAACACGACCACCTGTCCTAAGGGAAAGATGCATGATCATTTGTATTGCAGTGAAAGTAAAAGCACTGCTATGCACCAAAATGGAGACATGTACGTGTACCTGTTTTGTGGAGTTCACTGCTCTTCTTTAGCAGTCTTATGTTTCAGGAAAATGTATATGAATTTCCCCTCTTCTCTTCCTTTGTACTTTTATTAGATTTTGGAAGGGATGGATGTTTCTGGAAGAATAACCTTTGAAACATGAGCCTGCAATGGAAAGGTAAGGAGGGTGAGGCAGAGCTGTATGTTAAGGTAGGAAAGCTGAGTGATCAGTGATGATCATTTTTATATGTTATCTTAGCTTATTTGCAAGGCACCTCCATATATAGTAAACACTTCTCTAAATAAGTTACTGTTCTCCGTATACTCAGTGAGTGATATCTCAGTCAAGTACTGTCCACACAGTAACTGTAGAGGATTTCTGCCTAAACTGATTGGTAGCTAAATACTACCAGGTCTGAAAAATTGTACCTACTGTTCAAAAAATCTGTCTGACTTTTGAATATTGGAGTCACTACTGATGAAGATAGATACACTGACAATGTAAATATTTTTATAAGCCAGTTAAAGTCCTACTAGTCTGAGGCAAAATAACAGAAAAGCTGATACAGTGTTCAGATGACAAAGGATTAGAATACAATTATCTCCATAATTTTAATTTAATGAAAATAAATCTTGTCAAGCATGATTTCTTTTTTTGAGAAGGCTGTAAGTTAAATTAATAAAAATAATGGCATAGTTGCAATAACTAAGCTTTTATAAAAGATTAATTCATTATTGCATAGAAACCTGTTTAAAAATGTCACTGTTCTTTAATATTGACATATCAAAGAACATTAGGAACTCACTGATGGATCTCAAAAAAATATTGGGAGATTCATCATTTGAAAGGGTTCTATTGCTTTTCAACATTTCTATCAGTGACCTGGAAGTAGGTTATAAATGTTTAACACTGTGGGATTATTTAAAGTGTGTGGAAAATTAAAATAGTCACCTGCATCACTTGGTAAAGTAGGTCCTTTCAAACAAAGTGTGGTTTCACTGTATTGGGTTTGTGTGGCAAGGTTTTGGTAGCAGGGAGGGTTACAGGGGTGGCTTCTGTGAGAAGCTGCTAGAAGCTTCCCCTGTGTCCAACAGAGCCAATACCAGCCAGTTCTAAGATGGACCCGCCGCCGGCCAAGGCTGAGCCAATCAGCAATAGTGGTAACGCCTCTGTGATAACATTTTTAAGAAGGAAAAAAAGTTACGGTGGGCACAGAAAAGGCAGCCAGAGAGAGGAGTGAGAACATGTAAGAGAAACAACCCTGCAGACATTAAGTTCAGTGAAGAAGGAGGGGGAGGAGATGCTCCAGGTGCTGGAGCAGAGATTCCCCTGCAGCCCCTGGTGAAGACCCTGGTGAGGCAGGCTGTCCCCCCTGCAGCCCATGGAGGTCCACGGTGGAGCAGATATCCACCTGCAGCCCGTGGAGGACCCCACACCAGAGCAGGTGGGTGCCCAAAGGAGGCTGTGACCCCGTGGGAAGCCCGCGCTGGAGCAGGCTCCTGGCAGGACCTGCGGATCTGTGGAGAGAGGAGCCCATGGAGAAGGTTTTCTGGCAGGACTTGTGACCCCGTGGGGGACCCACGCTGGAGCAGTGTGCTCCTGAAGGACTGCACACCATGGAAGGGACCCATGCTGGAGCAGTTTGTGAAGAACTGCAGCCTGTGGGAAGGACCTACGTTGGAGAAGTTTGTGGAGGACTGTCTCCCATGGGAGGGACCCCACGCTGGAGCAGGGGAAGAGTGTGAGGAGTCCTGCCCCTGAGGAGCATGAAGCGGCAGAAATAACGTGTGATGAACTGACCGTAAACCCCATTCCCTGTCCCCCTCCACTGCTGGAGGTTTGGTAGAGAATCCGGGAGTGAAGTTGTGCCCGGGAAGAAGGGAGGGGTGGAGGGAAGGTGTTCTGAGATTTGGTTTTATTTCTCATTACCCTACTCTGGTTGATTGGTAATAAATTGAGTTAATTTTCCCCAAGCTGAGTCTGTTTTGCCTGTGATGGTAATTGGTGAGTGATCTCTCCTGTCCTTATCTTGACCCACGAGCCCTTTGTTATATTTCCTCTCCCCTGTCCAGCTGAGGAGGGGAAGTGATAGAGCGGCTTTGGTGGGCACCTGGCATTCAGCCAGGGTCAACCCACCACATTCATACATCTAGTCACAGTGTCATGGAGCTGGAGACAAAGAATGGGGTTTATATATGCACTATGCAGTCTCTAATTGGGGAATTTGTATGGAGCATCCTATTATTTTATTGTGAAGAAGGGTACGTAAGAATGCTGAAACAAACTGCCCTGCTCTTCCTGTGAAAACTGATGGAGATTTTAGTATAGATGGAGGTCTTAGCTTCAGGTGTAGGGGTTTTTTGGACCCATGTATAAGCTAGAGGACAGAGAGGAAATCATGCCAAAACAGTGATGATTTTCAAAATCTCTTCTTTAGTCATGGCTGACTGTAGGCTATTATATGAAAAACTGCACTAATATTTATGACTTTTGAGCTTTGACATCTTAAATTTAAACACTGTCTCTGAGCAAAAGAAAGTTCTTTTTTCATATTTTGATTTTCAAATGCAGTTTCAATTTTGTTCTACTTTACTTCAGTAGTACAGATTCTAATATTTAAATACTGTTCTCTGGCTGTTGGACCTTTACATCAGGACAGGATAGTATACTGGCCTATAAAGTACGATCTGTAGTCCGTTGTCAGTCACTTATATCAATGAATGTTGTAATTCTAATTCAGATTCTTTAGTCTGAAGTCAGCCATGTTACTTATTCTTTTAGAACAGCTACACAATGAAACCTTCTCAGCCTAATGGATTCAGGCATATCTTTCCTTGGCTGATACCCAGAAATTGATTGTTAGTTTCTTCTTTTCTTCTCCCTTTAACTGAGAACTGCCTTAGAACAAAAAAATTGCAGAAATTTTGACTGAACATTAAATTAGTGAAGCCAAGTGTGTGCTTCTTTCCTCTCCTGCATTGAAAAGCTGTGCCTTTGACCTTTGGTCTCCCTTCCACTGGGAGTTATTTCTCCATTATAGAGAGAGCACTTTCTTCTATTAGAATCACTCTCTCACCAGTATCAAACTGATGGATTTTTCCTCTCTCTCACGTGCCTTCATAACTCCTCATGTTAATTTGTTCTATATATTTAGCCCTACTTTGTGCACCAATGCTTAGATCTACAAATAAAACTTAGGTGCTCAAGGGCAAAACATGGTTCCCCAAACTCCAGTTCAGCTACTTCTGAACTCATGAGTACCTGGTGGACTGGGCCACCAATGTTTTCCTCAGAAAACTGCAAAAGTGCTTGAGTAGCTGTTAATGAGCATGCACAAAAGTACTTCAGGGCTTGCCAGTGTGAAGCAGTTCAGTTTCTGGCTCTTACCCAAGCTCACTCAAGTTTGAAAGTAAGTATTTCTCTGTGTCTTAGACTACACTTCTCTGATTCAGCATAGTACCAAGAGGAGTGACCATACTTTTCCACAAGACCCATGATAACACTACTTATTGTGGATGTGTGGGGCCCAATTTCAATTATTTTCTGTCTCTAGAGAGACTGAAGTTTATGTCTCCTACCTCTCAAATGAATTCTCTGCCTGTATGATTAGTAGGATGTTTGAGGGTAAATATCTCTAAATCCTTCTTGCTGCTCTTCATGAAATAATGGAACATTTAACTGTACAAGAAAGGAGGCCTCTTTCACCCTTCTCACCTTTCAGTGCCACAAGCACTTGATTACAAAATCATTGTCTCACCAACTGAAGCCACTTCTGAAGGCCTAAGAGATGTCAAGTGTGCATCCAAATTCATACTTACTCTTTTAAGCTAAAACCAGTTTCCACAATTGCTCCTAAAACTTATGTACATTTTTTAATTATTTATACAGGAAAATGTAGCACTGAGGAAGGAAATTTGGCAGTTTGGCTAGCTTTCCTTTTGGCCTGGTGCATCTTAGAAACATCAAAGTTACACTGTGATGATGTATAGAATCATATAAAAATTTAGACCAAAAGGGGCCTCTGGAGCTCATCTGATCCATCCTCCTGCTCAATGCTTGGATCAGATTGTAACATAAATCCTATTTCTCGTGTTGCAGAAGACTCAGATTACTTCATCATGAGTTTCGGCTGACAGTTATAGGGAAAAAAAGTATAACTGCAGACAGATTTGGATTCTTTATATACAAAAATTGATTAATAAATTAACTGTAGTGATTTTTCATGAACTAAATGAAATAAGAACAGTGTGAACTCTAATATTGTGTGTCACAAACATAAAAACACAGCCAGTGAACTGCGACTCCAGTGACTTGCTGGCTTTCCTGGCTTTGGAGTTAATGTTTATTGCTTAAGTGTGACATATATTGAGTGTTTTCTAGTAATTTCTTCTAAATGATAATATCCTAGCTCTCCCTCTTGATGACTGCAGACTCTAGCACCACTTTCCTGAGACTGCTGAGTTGTAGCAGTGCGACTTCTCCATGCCTCAGACTGTCCATAACTTGCTTCTTCCTTCATTATGAAATCCAGAAAGACCAATGTGTGCTTAGGCAAACAATTTCATGGAGGACTTTTGTAACTCTAAATAAGTATCCTTCCACAATAGCTTTGTGAAGGATACTATTTTATTTAAAAACTATTACTGTTATTTTTGTTGCATGGGCAAAATGTACACAATTACTTGAATTGATTTGGGGCTGGGTGTATGTAGAAGTTTTCATATGAAAATGAGAGATACATTATTCACTGTAATGTTTTAAATAATTTATTATGCACATTTATTAACCCCTCTGTCTACAAAAGTCACGCCAGGTATAATTTAAAAAGTAATCTGCTCCAAGATTGCTCTAAGGCAATCAAGTTTTTATTGTATTAACATAATTTAGAGTCTACCTGTTTTGAAATTTTTTCTTTTTTGGAAGGATAACATTGATCAGTGACATCTTAATGAACATTTGTAGAGTTTCATGCTTCTATTACCATATAGCAAGCACATATTCAGATTAATCTGAACTGAATATATTCCCTGTTGTGCTGTGCATTCTTTCTAGAAATGAGAAATGTCATACACCCATCTGGAATTAGAAAAGGAAGACATAACTGAGGGGTTCTTTCTTTCTGTCTGTCTTTCTTTACAAATAGTAAGCACAAATATGTTAAATGACCTAGAGATGAGATAAAACAAACCATCTGGCCATAATAAAGATCTATGTCTGTCTTGAATTATTGCCAAATGTAAATGTGCACATAGCCTCCAGGTCTTGTTCTGCAGCTTTTCTGGTATCTTCCAGACATCAATTTACTAAAGCAGAAATTCTGTTTCATAGCATGGATCCTTCAGTGTCTGATAATTTGTAGGTGAAAATAGGCCATCCTCAAGGGGCATATCAGAAGTGAGAGATTTCTCTACTCCTTACTCCAAAACTGATAAAATCTGTTTTGCTAAATTTTCTTAATTCTTTACACACAATTATTTGTTCTTATTTTATGGAAGTTGATTTTTTTTTTTTTTTTTGTAACGTATTATGTTTCTGTGGCAGGGTTTTGGTAGTGGGGAAGGGGGCTACAGGGATGGCTCCTATGAGAAGCTGCTAGAAGCTTCCCTGGCTCCAAGTGAGACCTGCTTCTGGCCAAGGCCAAGCCAATCAGTGACTGGTAGTGTCTCTGTGATAACATATTTAAGAAGGGAAAACCTGCAGCAGAGAGGGGAAGTGGGATGTGAAATACCTATGCAAGCACCAAGGTCAGTGAAGAAGGAGGGGGAGGAGGTGCGCTGGAGGAGGTGACTCCCCTGCAGCCCATGGTGAGATGGCAGGCTGTCCCCCTGCAGCCCATGGAGGTGAACAGTGGAGCAGATGCCCACCTGCAACCTGTGGAGGGCCCCACGCTGGAGCAGGTCGATGGCCCCAAAGAAGGCCGTGACTCCATGGGAAAACCTGCGCTGGAGCCATGTGTTCCTGTGTTACAGATGCACAACTAACTAAATCCAATAGGTGTTAAAACTCAAGATTTATTCTTCAGCAAAAGTTAGTTAGAAGTCCGGTAACATTTTATAAAACCGCAGGCTCAATGATGTGAAGAGAATTAATATTATCATCCAGATCTTCACCATCCACGCCTGCCACTGTCATCACTGTCAGCAAAAAGACTGGAATGACTCGTTCCTTCATGGTCCTGTAAGAAAGCACAAACTAGGCCTCGGTCTTAAACTGAGTCACAGGGTTAGAAATCCGGGATTATCCACCGGGCACTGATGCTCCCATCTAAGGCTTCCCAGGCATACAAGCCTCTGGGTTTTGCTAAGGTCATAGGAACAATACCAATGGAGGGCAGCTTGCCCTATCTGTTCCTTGTTATCCCCACCAACCAGGATATCATCTATGTATTGATATATGAGGACACCTGATGGTACTTCCACAGCATCAAGAAGCTTGGCTAAAGCATTGTGAGCAATAGTGGGGGAGTGCTTATATCCCTGGGGAAGTCGATTGAAAGTGTATTGGGTCCCTCCAAAGTGAAGGCGAACTGGGGTTTGTCCTCTTCCAGTTCCTCTCGCAGTGCCGCGAAAGGGTCCCGTTTCTCTTCCCGAGGGGGCGGGGTTGCTGGCGCTTCCCTTTGGTCTCTAGCTTTGCCCTCCAGCAATTCCACTCCTGGATGTCGCCAGCGGACTGCCCATGCAGCACGGCTCGGGGTGTCCCCAGTGCTAGTGCCTTCCGCCAGAGAGCGTTCCTTCCGGGATCATAGTTCCGACCAGACCGCCCGCGAGTTCGAGACCGCTCGGGGCGGGGTTTACAACCGGCTGGGCGGACCTTCCTGCTGCCCTCCGCACCACCGCTCGGCTCTGCCCATCCCAACTCGCTCCCGTGAACTACTATGCTGTGCTGTACTTCCGCCCAAATCATCACATGCGCGGGCGGCCTCTGGGGATTCTGCTGGTTGTACTCAATGCCCCCCAGGATTCTTTCGCTGACGGTGAGGGACTGGACGTGTATATTTAAAAGATCCAGCAGGTCTCTAATAAAGGGTCTAAGGTGGTGGGGGTCCACCGGGGCAATCATCGGTATCCCTTGCTGCCCTCTATCATACATGGCCTGGACACAGGCGGCTTTCTGCACTCCCTCCGTTAACTCTGACAGTCCCTTTACCCGGATAGTAACAGATTCTCCTCTCTCCCTCGGGTCCACACCCCCAGCCCAGTAAGCTACTCGGGACGTTATCGACCAATCTCCCGCTGGTCCATCATTCAGAAATACTCCCGGTCCCCAGTAATTTCTTGCTTCATCATCACTCAACAGTATCCAATCCCCCCCCCCCCCCGTTAGAGAAACTCTCCACAAATACTCAGTTTCGGTTTCACCCGGCTTGCGTGAAAACTTAGCTTGTAACTCACTGAGTTCAGGTCCCGACCAAGGGGCCATGAGAACAGCGCTCCGGGGGCTCCCACCGTGCGGACCCGTGTGCCCTTCTGTTTCAATAAGGGGTCGCATGTCCCTTTCCTCCAGTTCCACCTTCAGGCAATCTATTTTCCCTTGCTTTTTAGCAGAATCACTCTTTCGGTTCTGTGCTTGAATCAAGCAGGCGCCCAGGAGGGCACACGCACTGTCTTTGCCATCTTGACAAGTTCCGCGGCATAGTTCTACTCTCTCCACGACTGCTGCTGGGTCGGACCACTTCTCCTTCGCCCAGTCCAGACCTGGGGTAGAAGGGCTGCAGCCGTGTCTCCATAATAATTCCTCTATTAACACCATCCTGCCAACTACGCCAATTTAAAATGTTACGGATGCACGACTAAGCAAATCCAAGAGGTGTTAAAACTCAGATTTATTCTTCAGCAAAAGTTAGTTAGAAGTCCGGTAACATTTTATAAAACCACAGGCTCAATGATGTAAAGAGAATTAATACTACACAACCGACTCAGGAATCCCCAAGATTTAAAGTGATAGCTCCAAAATGCGCATATGACTCACCTAAAAGCTGAGGGCTCTCTCCCTCGAGGAGTTACCTCGGACAGTACCCCAACCCGAGGGGGAGTCCCTGAGTGCAGACCCGCTGCTCTGAGGAGGACTTATTCCAACATGTCTTCCGGCAGGACCCCATCCCTATTGGCCAGGAGGGTCACCTCGGTGTACCTGGCGCATCTCGATTGGCCAGTTCAAATTTCAACCTGTGGCCTCCAGGGTTTCCTTCCCCTTCTACCTGCCTGGAGAAGTTTTGTTTCCTGTTGGTAGGATGGGGGGGGGAAACGTACTGCCACATCCTGAAGGACTGCACCCCATGGAAAGGACCCATGCTGGAGCAGTTAGTGAAGAACTGCAGCTTGTGGAAAGGACCCATGCCAGAGAAGTTTGTGGGGAGCTGTCTCCTGTGGGAGGAACCCCATGCTGGAGCAGGGGAAGAGTGAGTAGTCCTCACCCTGAGGAAGAAGGAGTGGCAGAAACAACCTGTGATGAACTGACTGCACCCCCCATTCCCCATCCCCCTCTGCCGCTCGGGGGGGGGGGGGGGGGGGAGGAGGTAGGGAATTGGGAGTGGAGTTGTGCCCAGGAAGAAGGGAAGGGTGGGCGGAAGGTGTTCTAAGGTTTGGTTTGACTTCCTAATATCCTTGTTTTGATTTGATTTGTAGTAAATTAAATTGATTTTGGTTTATCCCCAAGTTGATTCTGTCTTTTGCCCATGACAGTAATTGGTGAGTGATCCCTCCCTGTCTTTGTGTCAACCCATGAGCTTCGTTATATTTTCTTCTCTCCATCCCACCAGGGGGGAGGAGTGAGCGAGCGGCCATGTGGTGCTTTGTTGCCAGCTGGGCTTAAACCACAACAGGTAAAAAGACTAGTAATTCTTTCAAATGATGTCTGAAGCCAAGTTTTACTCTTTAATAAGTTTATATGGAGGCACAGAGCCATAAATATGTGTGTTTGTGTGCCAAATAAATTAATCTAATTTTTAGGAATTTCAAGGCAAAGTCTGGGATTAGCAAGATCTAGTGTTCTAAAATCATTAGGTGAAATATTATCACCACTGAAACCTAAAGGATTTTAAAATATCTTCTCATTAAAAGTTGCTCATTTCTGTAATAGGAATGCTGAGCTGGAAAGACAGCTTGTGTGGTGTCCAACTGCTTACAGTAACAGGTGGCCCTGTTATAGAGGGCATCATTGTTATCATGCTTGGGCTGCTCAGGAAAAGAAAATTCAGAGAATGTTTTTTATATTTTTTTCCAATTCATCAAATTATAAGGAAAAATGACTCAATGGCAAAATGAAGCACTGCCACCACTGTCTTTCCTTAAGAGCTGTTAACTGCTAGCAATGGGTGGATAAGTTTAATCACTATGAATAGTAAGCTTGTTCTAATTTTTTAGATCCTTGATTCCAAAATATTTGATTTTGTCTGGGGAAGTGAGGAACTTTGATGTTTATACTTTCAGATATGGTTAGATTTAACTTGCCTCCGGGTAGTTGTATGTACTTTTGTATGCTGAGAGAATTAGGTAATAAAATTCAATAGGTCATCTGTACAAAGTGTAACCCCACATTATTTTTCAGTGATTTTTATGAGAATTTTGAGATTTGTTGTTACTGCCACACATTATTATTGATGTTGTTGCGTTAAAGCGTAAAGAAGTTTGGCAGAAAATAAACCCCCTTGCATTCCAGCTTGTCCTCAGGTATCAGAGGGGCTGGGTGTGGCTAGGCTTAGATTCTGAGTGATGCCAAATTCAGCACTATAAGTCCAGTCATGTTCAATATATTGAACTATCACGATTACGGATGCACTAATAGCGCACTGTACTTTCAATTTAGCTGTGTTCAATGAACTATCATGGCCAGACTTAGGGAGTTTGGTTGTGTTCAATGAACTATCACGGCTAGATTTTAATGACTAGTACAGTTTATTAAAGCAACAGGAGTACAGGTTCTTTTGGATTGCCAGTGATAAATACACTGTCTGCAAAGCACGTGCAAATGATAATACAGTTGACTACCAGCACACTAAATTATGGAAAAACTCTATAGAGATTTCTAAGTTTCCCAGGGAAGCACTCGGTATAACGAAGGGTTCGAATCTTACCCAATGGGTGTCCCTATGGGGGGGAAGAGAGGTTCAGCCCGTCGACTGATCCCAGAAGTTAGCGATGTCTTCCTGACTTGTCTATGATGGTATCTTCCCTAGCATTCCTCCTCTCTTAATCCCTTTTATATTTTCTTATTTTTAGGTGGAGCTTGAGTGACTCTAGTCATACATACCTTTATTATGATTGGTGTAAAATCTCCTTGCTTTACTTTTAAAGGTATATGCTAGAGAAAATTCGGAGCGCATACTCAGTGAGGGGTGGTCGCACCTTGGAGGCAGGTAGCTTTTAGGATGGAGGTGTGTTTTGCTATTATAATGATATTATAATGAGCAAAGTTCACCCAGAGGACATGATTTAGCATGTCACTACTCCAGAACTGGGCACTTATGATATAAATTGGAAGTAGGGCGGTAGGTCGACAGAACCCCCATTATTTCACCTCCTTGCTTCAGTGGATTCAATGCAGGGACCTACCATTCTTGTTCCTATTGTTCCAGCTCCCTATTCCTGCGATGATATCACAGAGCCTGGCTGCAGTGTCTCCACTCCACTCCACCCTCTGTTTTGCTTCTCTGAGTCAGCATACCAAGCTTCCCTGGTGTTGCTAACATCTAAGGTTGCAGGTTATGTCTCTTAGGGAATTATTATGGAACAGCTTCCTTGCATATCCACTGCATTCCACCCTGGAGGTTCACCTCCCCTTAAGGGGGGGAAACAACATATCGATAAGTCACTTCTGGTAATCATTCCACAGATGTCCATGTGTATTATACTCCCAAATTCTGTAAGTTTTGGGTTGTTGTCCTGGTTTCAGCTGGGATAGAGTTAACTGTCTTCCTAGTAGCTGGTACAGTGCTATGTTTTGAGTTCAGTATGCGAAGAATGTTGATAACACACTGATGTTTTCAGTTGTTGCTAAGTAATGTTTAGACTATAGTCAAGGATTTTTCAGTTTCTCATGCCTAGCCAGTGAGAAAGCTGGAGGGGCACAAGAAGTTGGCACAGGACACAGCCAGGGCAGCTGACCCAAACTGGCCAACGGTGTATTCCATACCATGTGACGTCCCATCTAGTGTAGGAACTGGGAAGGGGGGGCAAGGAATCGCCGCTCGGGGACTAGCTGGGTGTCGGTCGGTGGGTGGTGAGCAATTGCCCTGTGCATCATTTGTACATTCCAATCCTTTTATTATTGCTGTTGTCATTTTATTAGTGTTATCATTATCATTATTAGTTTCTTCTTCTCTGTTCTATTAAACCGTTCTTATCTCAACTCAGGAGTTTTACTTCTTTTTCCTGATTTTGTCCCCCATCCCACTGGATGGGGGGGAGTGAGTGAGTGGCTGCGTGGTGCTTAGTTGCTGGCTGGGGTTAAACCACGACAGTCCATAAGTTCTGTTATGTATCACCTCGCTTGCTGTATGTAGTCCCTCTTCTGCTGCTTATCATCCGTGGGAGATGGATTAAGGTTTTCGCTTTGATGTATTGTATAACACTGGTTTATGGTATGATAAAGTCATCGGGTGTGGGATTAATCCGGTATTTGCACTTAGCATTGTCACCTTTATACTGCGGGAGCCATCTCTGGGAAACTATTAATAATTACACCATTTACCTTTCCTCCATGGAAAACCAGACTATGGGTGGGGTACCTTTCTTCCCCTCTCCTTTCTCCTTCAGTCCAGTTGCAATGGTGTTTGAGAATTTTGAAAAATTTGAATACTCCTGGAATGTTGGGACTAGCACGGTCCTAGCCCTACTGCTAGGAATTAGCATGCTTCTGAATGTGGTTCAGCTCTCGTTTAAGGTTAAACAACTATTTAGGAAGATCACCCAGAGATCTGCCCCAAGGCTGGATAATTATGAGTGGCAGGGTGTGTGGGGTAGTATGGGCAAGTACCTAGAAAAGTGGGCACCTCCAATGTTTTGGAAATTCACCCCTGAACAAGTGCAGGATCCAGAAGAACTAGTAAAATATTTGGAAAAGGTATGCTGTCACCCCGGCAGCTCCAGAGAGATACAAATCACTGCAACGTGCTGGGGCCTGGCCCATGCCTATCAAGCCCTGTTCGACACCACTCAGTACCCTCAAGGGGAAGAGAAAGTCTCTGGACCTAACAAAAAAACAATGAGCACCGCAGCCACCCAAACCTTGGCAACGGGCGCTGTGGCCTCTCCAGCCCCGGCAACGAGCATCGCAGGCACCCAGACCTTGGCGACAGGCACCGTGACCCCTCCAGCCCCAGTGACAAGAACTCAGGCTACCCAAACCTCAACAACAGGCACTGCAGCCCCTCCAGCCCCGGCAATGAGCACAGCAGCTACCCAAACCTTGGCAGCGGGCACTGCGGTCCCTCCAGACCCAGTGACGAGCACTGCTGCTACCCAAACCTCGGCGACAGACACTGCGGTTATCCAAAACCCGGTGAGCGATACTGCAACTGAACCAGTGGACCAACCTGCACCTTTATCAGTTGCCCCCGTACAGAAAAAGAAATATACAAAAAAATCAGTTCACTTTTAGCAAAGGATGAAGGTGAACCAGGGTCATCACAGGAACCAGAGGAAGAGGCAGAACCAGAGGTAATAACCTGGTCCCTATCTTTGAGCGAGCTGCGGGATATGCGAAAAGACTTTGGCCGCCGTATAGGTGAGCATATTATCACCTGGCTCCTCCGATGCTGGGACAATGGGGCTAATACCTTGGAATGAGAAGGTAGGGAAGCCAAGCAGCTGGGATCGCTTGCCAGGGAAGGTGGCATTGACAAGGGAATTGGAAAAGGGACACAAGCCATCAGCCTCTGGAGGCGACTCCTGTCAAGTGTGAAGGAAAGGTACCCCTTTAAGGAAGATGTTATATGTCAGTCAAGCAAGTGGACCACCATGGAAAAAGGTATCCAATATCTGAGGGAATTAGCTGTGCTAGAGACGATTCATCATGACTCGGACAACCCACAATTACCCAAAGATCCAGACGAAGTCCAATGCACACGACCCATGTGGCGGAAGTTTGTATGGAGCGCACCATCGTCCTATGCCAACTCACTGGTGATAATGACCTGGAAAGACAAAGAGGCACCGACAGTGGATGAAGTGGCTCGCCAACTCCGTCAATACGAAGAAAATCTCTCCTCCTCCCTACAAGCCTGCATTTCGGCTGTGGAGAAGCTGTCCGAGGATTTCCAGCAATTCAAAGAGGATATGTCCTACTCCACACGTGTAAGGACCAATGTCTCAGCTATTAGGAGTGAGCGTTCTTCTGCCCAAGAGAGAGAATATAGAAGGTACACACCGCGAGGTGCCCTGTGGTTTTACCTATGTGATCATGGAGAGGACATGAGGAAATGGGATGGAGAACCTACCTCGGTCCTAAATGCACGGGTCCATGAGCTGCGAGGAAAAACCACCACAAAAGGGGATTCTACCAGGAAAAATGCCGCTCCAGTTTCCAAACAGAGTAGAAAGGCTGATTTTATTCCCGATCCTCTTGAAGGGACTTCTGAGCCAATTTTACGAGAAGGGAATACTGGATACTCTGACCAGAATTAGAGGGGCCCTGCCTCCAGCCAGGTGGAGGAAAGGGATAACCGGGTCTATTGGACTGTGTGGATTCGATGGCCTGGCACGTCAGACCGACAGGAGTATAAGGCTCTAGTAGACACCAGCGCACAGTGCACTCTAATGCCATCAAGTTATAAAGGGGCAGAACCCATTTATATTTCTGGTGTGACAGGGGGATCCCAAGAGCTAACCGTATTAGAAGCTGAAATGAGTCTAACCGGGAATGAGTGGCATAAACACCCCATTGTGACTGGCCCAGAGGCCCCGTGCATCCTTGGTATAGATTATCTCAGGAGGGGGTATTTTAAGGACCCGAAGGGTTATCGATGGGCTTTCAGTATAGCTGCCTTGGAGACGGAGGGCACTGAACAGCTGTCTACCCTGCCTGGTCTCTCTCAAGACCCTTCGATTGTGGGGTTGCTGAGGGCTAAAGAACAACAAGTGCCAATTGCTACCACGACGGTGCACTGGCAGCAATATCGCACCAACCGAGACTCTCTGATTCCCATCCACAAGTTGATTCGTTGACTGGAGACCCAAGGAGTGATCAGCAAAACTCGCTCACCCTTTAATAGTCCCATATGGCCAGTGCGGAAGTCTAATGGGGAGTGGAGACTAACAGTTGACTATCGTGGCCTGAATGAAGTTACGCCACCGCTGAGTGCTGCCGTTCCAGATATGCTAGAACTTCAATACGAGCTAGAGCCAAAGGCAGCCAAGTGGTATGCCACAATTGACATTGCTAATGCATTTTTCTCAATCCCTCTGGCAGCAGAGTGTCATCCACAATTTCCCTTTACTTGGAGGGGTGTCCAGTACACTTGGAATCGATTGCCCCAGGGGTGGAAACACAGCCCCACCATTTGCCATGGACTAATCCAGACTGCACTGGAAAAAGGTGAAGCTCCGGAACACCTGCAATACATTGATGACATCATCATATGGGGCAACACAGCAGAAGAAGTCTTTGAGAAAGGGAAGAAAATAATCCAAATCCTTCTGAAAGCTGGTTTTGTCAAAAAAGAAAGTAAGGTCAAGGGACCTGCACATGAGATCCAGTTTTTGGGAATAAAATGGCAAGATGGACGTCGTCAGATCCCAATGGACGTGATTAACAAAATAGCAGCTATGTGTCCACCGACTAATAAAAAGGCAACACAGGCTTTCTTAGGTGTCATGGGGTTTTGGAGAATGCATATTCCAAATTACAGTTTGATTGTAAGCCCTCTCTATCAAGTGACCTGGAAGAAGAATGATTTTAAATGGGGGCCTGAGCAACAACAAGCCTTTGAACAAATTAAGTGGGAGATTGTTCAAACAGTAGCCCTTGGACCAGTCCGGACAGGACAAGATGTTAAAAATGTGCTCTATACTGCAGCCGGAGAGAATGGCCCTACCTGGAGCCTCTGGCAGAAAGCACCTGGGGAGACCCGAGGCCGACCCCTGGGGTTTTGGAGTCGAGGATATCGAGGATCCGAGGCTCGCTATACTCCAACTGAAAAAGAGATTTTGGCAGCATATGAAGGAGTTCGAGCTGCCTCAGAAGTGGTTGTTACTGAAACACAGCTCCTCTTAGCACCCTGACTGCCAGTGCTGGCCTGTATGTTCAAAGGGAGGGTCTCCTCTACATGTCATGCAACTGATGCCACGTGGAGTAAGTGGATTGCACTGACCACACAACGGGCTCGTATAGGAAACCCCAGGAATTTTAGAAGTGATCACGGACTGGCCAGAAGGCAAAGATTTTGGAATGTCGCCAGAGGAGGAGGTGACACGGGCTGAAGAGGCCCCATTGTATAATAAACTGTCAGAAAATGAGAGGCAATATGCCCTGTTCACTGACGGATCCTGTCGCGTTGTGGGAAAGCATTGAAGGTGAAAAGCTGCTGTATGGAGTCCTACACAACAAGTTGCAGAAACTGCTGAAGGAGAAGGTGAATCGAATCTGTTTGCAGAGGTGAAAGCCATCCAGCTAGCATTAGATATTGCTGAAAGAGAGAAGTGGCCAGTGCTCTATCTCTATACTGACTCATGGATGGTGGCAAATGCCCTGTGGGGGTGGTTACAGCAATGGAAGCAGAGCAACTGTCAGCACAGAGGGAAACCCATTTGGGCTGCCACACTGTGGCAAGATATTGCGTCTTGGCTAGAGAATCTGGTTGTAAAAGTACGTCACGTAGATGCTCACGTACCCAAGGGTTGGGCCACTGAAGAACATCAAAACAACCAACAGGTGGATCAGGCTGCCAAGATTGAAGTGTCTCAGGTGGACCTGGACTGGCAACATAAGGGTGAGCTATTTATGGCTTGGTGGGCCCATGATGCTTCAGGCCATCAGGGAAGAGATGCAACATATAGATGGGCTCGTGATCGAGGGGTGGACCTGACCATGGACACTATCACACAGGTTATCCATGAATGTGAAACATGTGCTGCAATTAAGCAAGCCAAGCGGTTAAAGCCCCTGTGCTATGGAGGGCGATGGCTGAAATATAAATTTGGGGAAGCCTGGCAGATTGACTATGTCACACTCCCACAAACTCGCCAAGGCAAGCGCTATGTGCTGACAATGGTGGAAGCAACCACTGGATGGCTGGAAACATATTCTGTACCCCATGCCACTGCCCGGAACACTATCCTGGGCCTTGAAAAGTAGGTCTTGTGGCGACATGGCACCCCAGAAAGAATCGAGTTGGACAATGGGACTCATTTCCGAAACAACCTCATAGACACCTGGGCCAAAGAGCATGGCATTGAGTGGGTGTATCATATCCCCTATCATGCACCAGCCGCTGGGAAAATTGAGCGATACAATGGACTGTTAAAGGCTACATTGAAAGCAATGGGGGGGCAGAACTTTCAAACATTGGGATACACATTTAGCAAAAGCCACCTGGTTAGTCAACACCAGAGGATCTGCCAATCGGAGTGGCCCTGCCCAGTCAGAATTTTTACATACTGTAGAAGGGGATAAAGTCCCTGTAGTGAACATGAAAAAGATGTTAGGGAAAACAGTCTGGGTTACTCCTGCCTCAGGCAAAGGTAAACCCATTTGTGGGATTGCTTTTGCTCAAGGGCCTGGGTGCACTTGGTGGGTGATGCGAAAAGATGGAGAAGTCTGATGTGTGCCTCAAGGGGATTTGATTTTAGGTGAAAATAGCCAGAATTAAACTGTATGATATTAGTTGCTATATAACCCTGCTACTGTATGTTATCATTACTATAATTGTTATATGCTAAATCCATAGTACTATAGTAAGAATCACTTGGATCAAGCAAGAAAGAACTGTGATAAAACTGAGCAAAGCGCAGTAGTGATGGAACCAGAACTGACTCCAGCATGCAACAATCCAATGGTGCACACCATCCTCCTGCTGCGTCCAATGTCATCTGCTCGTCACACCGCACTGAAGCCCAATTCTGCTCTACCGACTGAGAGGACTTTGCACCATCCCTCCTGCCCAGAAAGACTGGTATGACAGATGGAGCCCAGAGTCGGGAACTAAATGAACTCAACAAACGTTTTATGAACATAACCCATGAACTAAAGGAATGATATCTCTGTGTGTTTATACATATATGTATATATATAATTGTTCATATGTCTCAAAGGGATAGAAAGGTGATGATGATTGATCAGGATGTAACTAATGTAACTAAAGGTATGGGAACTGAGCATGACGTCAATGGTATAGAATAAGGGGTGAATACTCTCCTGGTTTCAGCTGGGATAGAGTTAACTGTCTTCCTAGTAGCTGGTACAGTGCTATGTTTTGAGTTCAGTATGCGAAGAATGTTGATAACACTGATGTTTTCAGTTGTTGCTCAGTAGTGTTTAGACTATAGTCAAGGATTTTTCAGCTTCTCATGCCCAGCCAGCGAGAAAGCTGGAGGGGCACAAGAAGTTGGCACAGGACACAGCCAGGGCAGCTGACCCAAACTGGCCAACAGGGTATTCCATACCATGTGACGTCACATCTAGTATAGAAACTGGGGGGAGTGGGGGCAGGGAATCGCCGCTCAGGGACTAGCTGGGTGTCAGTTGGCGGGTGGTGAGCAATTGCCCTGCGCATCATTTGTACATTCCAATCCTTTTATTACTACTGTTGTCATTTTATTAGTGTTATCATTATCATTATTAGTTTCTTCTTTTCTGTTCTATTAAACCGTTCTTATCTCAACCCACGAATTTTACTTCTTTTTCCCGATTTTGTCCCCCATCCCACTGGGTGTGGGGGGAGTGAGTGAGCAGCTGCGTGGTGCTTAGTTGCTGGCTGGGGTTAAACCACAACAGTTGTATAGTCAAATAGGTGTATTAAGGTCTTTGTTCAGTAAGTCCCTAAGCCTTTAAGTAGATGTTTTTGGACATGCAATAAGAAGTTTGGAAAGGCTTAGTGTCCATTGCCCCCTAGCCTAAATTTCAGGGATTGTATTAATAAAGGGAGCACTGAAGTTCAAACAAACATTTTAATCTCACCTTATTGAAAGGTGAAATGTAGTTGTGCTACAAATTTTTTCCATATTACAAAACTTTTTATCGAAATAAAATGTAGAGAATAGAGGTTTATCACTCTGAGAAAGATCTTGTGAACAATATTCATCTTGGGGTTTTTGGAATAAATTATTTTGCTATGTGTGTTTTCTATAAATAATATATTCTGTCCTTTGTACTTATGTAAAATAATGTACCACTTGAACAGTGATTGTCCCATTGTGACTGAAGGCATGTTTTAGTGTAATTTAGAGCTCTGAAGCTACACCAGTCTGCATTAGTTGTCTGTGCCACCAAGTTCACTTTTATCCTCATCATTTTGCAAAATTTAGTTTGCCTGCATCAGCTGACCAATGCTTCTGATTTCAGTAATCTTTCCTTAGACTGATATTTTGATCTGCATCAAGAAAAGGCAACTAATCATCAGATGACTGTGGGAATGGAACCCTATATGTGAGGAGTATGTTAAAGTTGTGTTTCTGTAATATTTGCAGTTAGTATGAGAACTTTGAGATTTTAGATAATTTTATTGCCATTCTATTCAGTTTTAATTGAATAATGTACATTGTAGCATTGATTACTTTGGAAGTAAATGTCTCAGAATTCTTTTGAATTTGAATAGTTGGGCTCACTATCCTTATTTGAATTTTATTTTAGTTTTTTTTCTTCCTCAGAAGTGCAGAAATTTCCAGCAATCTCTGATTTCAAACTTTTCTGGTTTCCAGAAAGTAGATGATGAGATGGACTGAGGGTGTACATGGCATCTTAAGAATTGACCTTCTGTTGCTAATGTGTCCAGAATTCTCTACAGACTGTCCATCATATTTAGGACTTTTGACCTAATTCAATACCATAGAGGAATTGAGCTTTTTCACTTGAACTGCTGTGTCACCATTTCATACTTTCATTTATGATTTTGCTTTGCTTGCACCAAATTTTAAGGTAGCTCTTAGAAATCTAAATTAAAGAAAATTAAAGAAAGCAAGTTCACCCCACTGGGAAAAGGCTTCTGCTATCTGGTGGTACATCTCATAACTCGTAATTCTGGAATATAACATTTTTAACCATTTTTAAAATTAATGATGTGAATACAGATGAGAGCAGTAGCTGTCTTTTACCTTGACTTTAGCAAGGCTTTTGACACTGTCTCCCACAATATTCTTGCATCCAAATTAAAACGTTACAGTCTAGATAGATGTGCAACTTGATGAGTTAAAAACAGTTTGGGTGACCAGGCTCATACGCTGGTGGGTAATGGGTTGTACTCTACTTCAATGCCAATAACAAATATAGTACTGCAGGGATCTGTCATGGAACACGTCCTGTTTAACATCTTTTTCAGTGTTCAGGAGGAGGTGACAGAGTACACACTTGTCAAGTTTGCAGGTGACGCCAAACTAGAGGACTTGTTCATATGCTCAAGGGCAGGGCTGTCATTCAGAGATACCCAGACAGTCTGGAGGAACAGGCTGACAGGAAATATGAAATTCAAAAAGGAAAAGTGCAAATTCCTCTTCCTGGAAAGTAAGAACCCATTGCTAGAGTCCCAAGACAGGCAGGGGACTGACTGGCCAGGGAGCAGCTCTGCCGAAAAGGCCCTGGAAGTCCTGGTAGACAGCAAGCTGAATGTGAGCCAGCGGTGCACCCTGGTAGCAGAGGCGGCCAAGAGTATCCTGGGCTGTATTAACAAGAACACAGCTCATAGACCAAGGGAAAGGATTATCCCTCTACTCAGCACTCGTTAGACCACATTAGAATACCACATCCAGTTTGAGCTCCCATAAAAGAACATCACTAAAATGTGTATTCAGTCTTGTCCTGAAGTAAATGGAGGTATCTTATCCCTCAATATACATGACTGTCTGAAAAGTGATCTTAAATTCTTTGTGCTAAAGGCAAGCTAATACAAAGTATTTGCGAGATATTTTTTGCTTAAAGTGTGACTGGGGAAAAAAAAGGGGAAAATAGTGGAAACTACAAATGGAGATACTTTCAAGTAGTTCATCTGGTCCAAATGAGCTAAGCAGTAAAAACTTAAGAACATCTCATCATTTGGACTGTTTTGTCTTTTTACATTTTAAATTTTCACCTTGAGTTTTACCCCTCAACATTTACCTGCACCTTCCTTATTGATACTATGCTGTGTCAAAACCAATGTGGCAACAAGTAGAAGTTAAGGAGTACATGAATGGAAACTTTTATGGATCTGCAAAACAATTTTGTCAAATAGTAATTATTGTGAAACATCTTGTTTCTAAAACATTGTTTTTCCACTGAATTCAGAAGCTCTTCTACAGAAGTCTCCCCTAACAATCAAAGACTTGCCCAAGTGACAGCTTGCAGGAGGTAGAAATAAACGGACGCCTGTAAAGTTGAAAGCAGACGACAGACGACCCTTTATTGCTAAAACACACACATATTTATAATCACATATTCTGCAAAGTCATTGTACACACGCACAATCATAGAATATGATTGGTTATACCATCTCTGTACACACGCATAAACATAAGGCATAATTGGTTATACCAACACTGTACACGTGCATAAACATAAGGCATAATTGGTTATACCAACTAAAACATGCGAAACTTGTCTCAGTCTAATTGGTCAAGATAAACTGCCGAATTGAGGTTCTTTGTGCCAAGTTCCCTTTATTGTGGAATGCGTACTTGTGTTCTTCTAATTGGCTTTATTATCATTTTCTGTTCAAGGTCTTCTAAAGGCGTCTGGAATGCTCTTGTGACCGTTAGCTAAATATGTTCCTACAACTCCCCTTTTTTGTTTTTCGACAAATTAACACATGCTGTATTGCCTTTTGCAAAGATCTATGAACACAATTAATTAAACACGATAAAAGCAACATTATACCTAATAAAATACATAAGAATAAAAGAAACCCCGATTTTTAACAAAGATACAAACTAACTCCTAAGTCCCCATCCCACAGCTAGATGCTCTAAGTCGAAATGACAGCTTTCTTAATTGCGTTAAAGCTCTTGCAGCTCCTTCTTGCCTCTGCAGCTCTGTTATCTTGTTTATTAATTGCTCCACTGTCCAAGTTCCTCATGTCCGTTGTTTTTCTGGTGGTTCAAAGTCCATTCATACTGCAGCTGTCATGTACTCCGGCCCGCTCATGCTAACTGCAGCCTACTTATGCTAATTCTAAATAATCAGGCTCAAAGAAATGTTCCCCATTTTCCATGAAATCTCCCACAATTCCCCCTTTTTGTTTTTGTGCAAGCCAAGTTACATGAAATGCTTTTGCAATCATACGTTCAACTATTTTTATAATATATGGTACAGTCATTACAACTGCTAATACTACAATTAGAATAACTAAGCCATGCATAAGCAAATCTTTCAATCATCCCATAATTCCCAAACTTGCTAGCTATCCACTTAACCCTGCGTCAGTTATCATGAGCCTTTTACTGTGAATCATATTGATATCGGGTGTTAGTAACATAAGTCGTCCAAGGCTGCATGGCCTCCCATTAAGTTTCGATGGAATTCCCCCACACACACACGCTCTATCCCCACGAATTAAAAACATCCCCGCAGGTAAAACAGCTGGAATAGAAAAAGAGCGTGATATTCTGGAATAGATATAGTTACACCAAGCTGTAGCATTTCTATATACAAGCAAAACAGATAGTTTCTTGATGCACTATGTTCGCCAAAGTTACCCATACATTCTGTTTTGGTTGTTGGATCATCCATTCTTCCCTTACGTGTGTCACCCATAACAGCGAGAAGGAGTCCTTTTAGGTTCAGTGTTTTTCCAAGGATGTAATGACTGTCCAGGGTTTTACCCACTTTGCTGGTACCCATCTTGTTCCGTGATCTGTAACAACACAAGCATAACCTCTTCCCCAGGTTATTAGTTGAAATGGTCCTTCCCATACATTTTCCTCAACATTTTTAACCCTAACTTGAACATTGCTATTAATGTCAAACAAATCTCCTACCATGCCTTGCACATGTTTTACAATTGGTGGTACGCTTTCGCCATCTGTCAATCTCAAGTAATTCAACACATATACAACTTTGTTCAATCATTTGTGAGGAGTAGCCATCTGCTCTCCCCCTTTTTGTTTTTGCAGTTGGCATTTCAAAGTCTGATTCATGCGTTCTACAATTGCCTGGCCTGTAGGGGAATGTGGTATACCTGTGGTGTGTACAATACCCCACTGACTAAAAAATTTTTGAGTTGTCTGTGCGATGTAGCATGGCCCATTGTCGGTTTTTATCTGAAGTGGAATGCCGTGTGCTGCAAAAGCTGAATGCAGGTGTCGCTGGACGTGTCGACTTGTTTCTCCTGTCTGCGCTGTTGCCCATACAGCTGCAGAAAAACAATCCATAGACACATGGACATATTTCAGTTTACCAAACTCAGGTACGTGTGTTACATCCATTTGCCACAATTGTAAAGAATGCAAACCTCATGGATTTACGGCTCCAGGTGAATTTGTTCCCACAAGTTGACACTCGGAACATGTCTGTGTAATGGCTTTTGCATCTCCAATGGTTATTCCAAATTGTTTTGTAAGTACCTTTGCTGATTGATGAAAAAACCCATGTGAGATTCTAGCTTGTCCTAACTTATCTGGTGAAGGTCCCATCCATGCATGAGCTACCAACTGATCTACTGTTGCATTTCCTTGTGCTATTTCTCCTGGCAGATTTGTGTGACTTCGAACATGACTTACAAAATAGGGGTGTAACCTGTCATTTAACAGGTACCACAATGTTCTAAACTGTTGGTATAAATCCTCTTATTTACAGTGTTTCAAAATAGCTCTTTCCATTCATTGTACTACCCCAACAACATAAAGCGAATCGCAAATAATATTTACAGAAACATTCGACCATAATTTAAATGCTTCAATTACAGCTTGTAACTCTACTTTTTGCACCGAGCCTTCACAATGAACCACGTGAGTCTTCCATTCATTGCCTTCTCTCCATACTACACCAGCCTTTCCTGATTTGCCTCCTCCATCAGTAAATGCTGTAGGTCCTTTAACAGGGTGCTGACTAAGTTTAGGTATTGATTCTAGCCCTGTGTTTTTCCAAAAGGTGAACATTCGATGACTCAGGTAGTGAATACTTAGTTTCCCTGTGTAGCCCTCTATTGCAGTTTGAAGTGCTACAGAATTCTGCAAACCCCATTCGCAATAATCTTGTTGTAAGGGAATTAACAATTTCCCTGGTTCCTCACCGGCTATTTCAATTATACGTGATCTTCCTTTGATTATTAACAATGAAAACATTTCCAATCTGGTGGTAACTGTCTTTTTGGGCTGGAATGGTGCAAACACCCATTCTAAAATTCATAAAGGATCTTTTTCAGCTTCCAACCACTGCAATATAATAGCATACGGATGTTGGTCATGATTTATTATGGCTAATTGAAGTTCAACATCTCCCACCCATCGATCTCCGTATGCTGTTTCTAATTTTTTGGTTATCCCCTGTAAAGCTAATTCGGCTTCCTCTGTTAAAGTTCGAGGGGAACGTAAATCACCCTCTCCTGTCAACAATGTTAATAATGGACTCATTTCCTCATTTGTAATGCCACAAATGTTTCTCACCCAATTTAGGTCTCCTACCAACTTTTGAACATCATTTAATGTCTTGATTTCTGTTCTCAATTGCAGTTTTTGTGGGAAAATAGCTGTTTGTGTAATTTTCCAACCCAAATAATTCCAGGGAGATTGACATTGAACCTTTTCTGGTGCAATCTGTAGCCCTACTTCTTGTAGCGTAATTGTTAGCTCATCGATCAGTTCAGGTTTATTTAATTGGCTTCCAGCAAGCAATATATCATCCATATAATGATATATTATATACTGAGGCCATTTCTCTCGTACCGGTTTTAATGCCCAATCCACAAAAAGTTGACACATTGTTGGGGAATTTTTCATACCTTGTGGCAATACTGTCCAATGATATCGTTTCATTGGTTCAGCTTTGTTAACAGATGGCACCGAAAAGGCGAATCACATCACATCCTGTTTATGCAAAGGAATGGTAAAGAAACAATCTTTTAAATCAATTATCAAAATGTCCCAGTCTCGTGGAATCATGCTCGGGGATGGCAACCCAGGCTGAAGGGCTCCCATGTCTTCCATAATCTCATTTATTTTTCTTAAATCATGTAAAAGTCTCCATTTTCTACTTTTCTTTGGGATTACGAACACAGGTGTATTCCAGGGACTTGTTGTTGGTCTAATATGTCCCTTTTCCAATTGTTCCTGTACCAGCTCCTGCAGTTTAGCGACCTTTTCCTGGGTTAGCGGCCACTGATCTACCCAAACCGGATCATCAGTTTTCCATTTTTAATTTAAGGGTTGGTTGCTCTTCAATGGCTGCTCCACAAAATGCTTAGGATTGCTGACAATGGTACAACTCATCTGCCCTAATACATCCCGCCCCAACAAGTTAACTGGTACAGGAGCAATGTAGGGACGCACTGAGCAAACATAACCATCAGGATTTTTGCATTTTAATGTTAATGCACTTTGCATGGTGGTTGATGTTCCACCCACCCCCACGAGTCCATGGGCTGGATTGACCAGCTGCCAACTTGATGGCCAGTCTTTGCTTGAAATTATTGTCACATCTGCTCCTGTATCAACTAATAGCTGACAGGTCCAGAATTTAGGTTGATCTTGAGGGTGTAAAAACTGAATTTGCAAAGTTGGCTTTCTTTGTCCAATGTCTAGAGCCCAGAAAATCTCCGGTTCTCCTGTGGAACCAAAACCCTCTGTCCCCCTATGTCGTTTTAGAGCATTGGGAACATGCGCTTGAAAAGGAACAAGTTGTGAAATTCGGCTTCCAGCTGGAATGTTAACTGGTGGCGTAGGTGTCCATACCATAACTTGAATTTGTCCTGTGAAATCAGAGTCAATTACTCCTGGCAAAACAAATAATCCTTTCCTAGTTGTTGATGATCGTCCTACTAATAACGCACTCAGTCCAAACCCTAATGGTCCACATGCAGTTGTTGGAATACACTGCACGGTTGTATCAAAAAGCGTTGTTTCTACTGCTGTGTCCAGGTCCACTCCGGCACTGCCTGCTGTCCGGGCGGAGAGGCTTGCCAGGCAGCCTGAGCGGCCGGCGCTATTTGTGTCGTCGCGCGGTTCACCGGCGCGCTCTGCTGGCCGTTTCCCGCCATAGGTGGTAGTGGAGAGCTATTATGATATTTAGAACGGCAAACACGAGCCGTGTGGCCACCCTTCTGGCATCTTGCACTAACCTGAACTGGCGTTACAGTTTGTTGTTGATACTGCAAATGATTTTGTCCCGGTTTCCCTTTAGCCCGACATTGTGCTTTTAAATGGCCGGGCTTTCCACAATTGTAACATTTTTTATCCCCTCTAAGTGCAACTGCAAACGCTTCTGCTAATGCATTCATTTGGAATTATGTAGTTCCAATCTTGTTACATGCCTCAACCATATCAACAAGGCTGGCATTTTTGGGTAGCGTCAGCAAAAGCTTTTTACAGTCAGCGTTTGCATTCTCTACTGCCAGTTTTAGCACCAAAGCATTCTGAGCCTCCACACTCGATACTTGTTTAGTTAGTGCATCTCTTAGTCTGTCAATGAAGGACTTGTACGATTCCTGGGGACCCTGCTTAATCTGCGTGAACGACATAACATTTTTACCTTCTTCTGGCAGAGTCATCATTGCTTTAAATGCCATTACTGAAGCAGTTCTCAAGGCTTCTATGGGAAACTTTGCCCGTATTCTTAGATCAGTAAATTCGCCAGTCCCAGTAAGGTGAGTTATCCCTATTGTCTTCATGGGGTCACCATCGGGTCTATCCAAATTTTTTATAGCAACTTCACACATTCCCTTCCATCTATCTCTCCACAGAATTTTCTGAGTTGGCTTTAATAGCATGCTGGCTAATTGATCGCAATCATATGGAGTCATAAGTTGAGCTCCGAAAATATTGTCCAGCAGCACTTCAGTGTAAGGAGCCATCAGCCCATAATTATGGACTGACTTGCGCACTTCTTTTATCAAATCCCATGAAAAGGGATTCCATTCATTTGTATCATTTGCCCTCACTATAACAGGATAAGCATGAGGAACGCCTACTCCCTCGCTTGCTGCTTTCTTATGTATTTGTCTCCAGGAATTTCTCGGGTCACAGCCCAAATCTTCAGCTGCATTGTAACTTGGTGGCGGTTTTTCTTTTTCTAAAGAAATATCGTCTTGGGGAGGTTCTGGCCAATTATCATCATTGTCAGGTAAAGGTGGATATAAACTTGTAGACGGCTTAATCGGGCATATTTCTTTCTCAGGTTTTGGTGGTAGAATAGGTGGCGATGCCTTTTTTGGCTCCTGTGTATCTTTTACTGAACCATCCAGTAATGTCATTTTATGACAAGTAGAGTCAGAGGGACAATGCGAACAAGATGACTCATTGGTATCGTGTCTGTCTTCCTCGCCATTTACCGACACCGATACTTTTGGATTCAAAGTCGAATTTGCCTCTGCTGCCACCTTTCTGCCCGTAAGGATTGTATATTGTCAAAAAGCAACCGCCAAGTAATAACCAGGTCTTCAATGTGTTGATCCCCTTTAGAGATCGCATCCTGTAATTTTGTTCCAATTTGTGCCCAAATCTCAGGCTCAAATGCAGTAGCCGTTTCAACAGGATAGCCCTGAACTCAGCACCATTTCAATAACCCTCTCATAGAGGATTCAGTACATTTAATTCCTCTCAGAGAGAGTATATGCAGTAGGAGTCTGACTATAGCCCTTTCCTCCGAGGACATGTTCTGCCCCATACTGCCCCTGGTTGCTCACCTTCCTTTCAGGTGTCTTCTCAGCCTAGGCTCAGCTTCCCTGCTTCGGTCCCACCGACAGCAGTACCTCCAACCAGGGCTTCTCCTGCCGCATCTTCTGCGCTCTCAGGGCCACACCGGGGTCACCATTTGCAGGAGGTAGAAATAAATGGACGCCCGTAAAGTTGAAAGCAGACGACAGACGACCCTTTATTGCTAAAACACACACATATTTCTAATCACATATTCTGCAAAGTCATTGTACACGCGCACAATCATAGAATATGATTGGTTATACTATCTCTGTACACACGCATAAACATAAGGCATAATTGGTTATACCAACTAAAACATGCGAAACTTGTCTCAGTCTAATTGGTCAAGATAAACTGCCGAATTGAGGTTCTTTGTGCCAAGTTCCCTTTATTGTGGAATGCGTACTTGTGTTCTTCTAATTGGCTTTATTATCATCTTCTGTTCAAGGTCTTCTAAAGGCGTCTGGAATGCTCTTGTGACCGTTAGCTAAATATGTTCCTACAGATTCTTTCTGAGTCGTTCCTGGGAGATGCATGTCTAACATTCTTAAGGGCCTACAAGAAAGAATTCCACAACTTCCTCAGAAGTCCAAAGCTTCGCTATATCTGTTATTTAAATCTTTTCTCTTTGCATCAACCCTTTGCTGCAGTTTAAACCCACTATTCCCAGTACTGTTCATGGAAATGGAGATCAGTCCAACCTTGGTCTCTTTTATCAACTGCCTACAAATGCAAGGGCTATTTTCATCCTCACCCCTCTCTTACCTATTCTCTGCTTATTTTTTCTGTCCTCCCTTAGTGGTCTGTCCCTCCAAGGGCACTTGTGGTCCTCTCTGGAGTCATACTAGCTGTCCCACATCTTCTCTGAAGTGCAGCTCTCTAAATGAATGTAAAAGGTTAATCCACACACTCTGCGGGTTGTTGTTCTTCACATCCCAGTCTGTGCTTGCTGTTTTCACTATGCAGTGACCTGGCTGGCTCATGTCCATCTGGTGTCCCACTATGAGCACGTCAGTCTCAGTTGTCTACATGCTGTGAACGTGAGCAGAGAAGATCTGAAGGTGCAAAACAACAGTCCACATATTTCAATGAAGATAAAGCATGCTGCAAGTTAAGGGAGCATTAGGCAGGTGTATGTGCAGGGCTGAAGAGTGCACATATCCTTTAGGAGGAGCTGCTTTTTTTGCACGTTTTGAAAAGATCTGGGAAGATGAAAGAAGAAGCAATGGCTATGAGAAGAACAGCAGTAACCTCGTTTTGGCAAACTAGCTTGCTTCCCCCCACCCTCCCCCGGCCTTTATTTCTCTCGTTAACCACACGAGGGCAACCTTATCCTGTCATTTGCGGGAAATGGGCTGAAATTCTCTGACAAAGGTTAGAGATTCTCAACAGCTATTTCCTAGCAGAGAGCACAAAGCAAAACATTCCTCTTCGACTGGAGATGTATTAAAGGACAGAACTTAACTCAAAGTTGGAAAGCAAATACTAACAAAAGCTGTTTGTTATGCTTTTCTTTGCATTGAAAGTGACTGGAAGGACAAGTCTTTAGCAGAGAGCAATGAGAAGCCCATGTCAGGTCTCATAACCAAGGCGAGTTAGGGTAATGCAATAAACATAGGAAAAAGCTCTTGGGAGGGCTGATGAGAGTGGGAAGGTTGACAATTGCAGGTATAAAAGTTGGTTTAACTTTTCTACTTCTGTACCTCAGATTGGTGCATCATTAATAAGACAATAATAATAATACAAAAAGACAGAATAAGAAGAGAAATATAGATAATGAGTAAATCTTGTGTCCCTTCAGGTGCTGGGAACCCTGGTTTTGTGCAGTGTCCAATGGTCCCGGGATGGATTTTCCTATGGCACTGCACAGATCCCATCTGTGGAAAGAAGCTCCTCCTTTTTGGTCATTCGAGCTGTTATAGGATTTTCTTACAAGGAAACAATTCTATTCATAATTTCTGCTGTCAAACAGAAAAGACATTCACGTGAGAATGTCTTGCTGCATGTTTAAATGCAAGGCCACACAGGTGGCATTATCACCGGTACCAAGTAGGCGCTAACTGCAGGCTCCTCTGCTACAATGAGCAGGCTGAGTTTATACTGTGGCTAAGGACTTTGAGCAGCACAACACAGGCCTGAAGGCCAAGTGTACGTGCAGCACAGCACAGCACAGGTCTGGGCCTACTCAGAATAACTGTTATGTGGATCACTAACTCCCTGATGTACAGTGGTCTTCAAGTCAGGATCACAACAACGTGTTTTAAAAATATTTTTATATGCTATCTTATTAGCATAAATTGTTCACTTTTTAGTATTTGTAGAAAAATGTAAATAGTTATTATAGGATAGCCAGGTGTATAACAGTAAAATGTTAAATTAAGTACAATAGTTTTTATTTGGAAAATATACAGAAAGTTCCTGTCAAGTTTCTTTCTTTAGGCATTATTAACATTTTTCTACAAATCCCACCCAGAGCAGGGCTGTCAAGAGCTAACAGCTCTTTCTGGGTCTCTCTAGATACTGGGAGTTGTCCACGGGTGACTGTATTATCATACCTGGCAGGAGAATTGCATAGTCATACATTCTCATCCAATGTCCGTCATAGGTATTGGATCGTGAGCTGGCACGTATGAGTGTCCAATTGATTCAGAATGATTTGAGATTGCCAATCAAGCTCATTTACTCTTCTTTATTGCTAACAGCTCCTGCTGGACTCACGCACAGCTGGACAAACCTTACTGTTTAAACCTTGCAGCTTTGGATCTGACCTTCTGCTTCAGACAGGTCAATGGAGTCAGTGGATTGCCTGGATGCAAGCTGGGAGCTCTGCGTTGCATAGCAGAAGCCTTCATAAACGGGAAAATATTTTCTCAGATTTCTTAGCTTAGTTCTCAATCTTAGAAATCAGGAAGGTTAGGAATAAAGTAAGAATTTTTGAAAACTGAGTGTGACTTTGCAAAACCATCAAAACAAAAAGCATAATGTTCTTCAGCTTTACAAATAAAAAGAAGGTGAAGAAACAAGGTTACTGTCCATTGATAATGAGCTAGAGATTTAGTGTAGTCTAGGCAAAGCCCTAAAAGTAGATGGAATCTTTGTGTCAATTTTCATCTAGGACAATGATAATTGAAAATAGGAGCTAACCTATAACAGTGGTGGGGGAGAGGCTAGAATATGAAAATTGCGCCATCTAGGTGGAAGTACAACTCAACTGAATATTTTCAAGTCAGGTTATTTAATCTTCCCCCATGAATACTGAAAGAAGTGCCACGTTATTTCACCACCTATATAGCAAGCTTCATTATAATTCTGTGAAATTATAGTGTTTATTTCAGAAGAAGAGCACATAATAGGATTTGGAGCCCTTGCATTTTTCTTTTGCTTAGGAAAATGAAAATTTACAGGTGGTTTTGTATCTTTCATTAAATACAATTCAAGGACTCCTCTACATTACAGTGTTCAGTAAGGAAAAGAGCAATAAAAACATTAGTCTGTTCTTAGTTATATGTGAGTTTAATATAAACGTTTAAGAAAAGAAAAAAATACAGATTAAAAATAATGGACAATGAATTAAAAAAAAAATCATGGACTAAGCAAAGGTAGAACATTTCAAAATAATCCAAAACATTTCTTTGTAAAGATATTTTTTTTTAGCTAAAAAAATGCAGTAAATCTCATATGCTTTAACTTCTTTCAAAAATTTATGTTCCGCCACATTGGAGAGTATAAGTTAAAATGGGGATTCATACAAAGACTATACAGTGGTGTTGCGTTAAAGAGTAAAGGAATTTGGCAGAAAATAAACTCCCTTGCATTCCAGCTTATCCTCAGATGTTAGAGGGGCTGGGGGCAGCTAGGTTTAGTTTCTGAGTGATGTCCAATACAGCGCTATAAGTCGGATGCACTTATAGCACACTGCACTCTCGGCTTCTCAACGCATGAGAATTACCAGGCTCAGGGAGTTTGGTTGCGTTAATGAACTATCACAGCTAGATTAATGAGCAGGCAGTTTATTAAAGCAACAGTACAGGTTCTTTTGGATTGCTGGTGATAAATACACTGTCTGCAAAGCACGTGCAAATGATAATACAGTCAGCTACAAGCACATAAAATTATGAAAGAAAAGAGCTCTAAAGAATACTAAGTTTCCCGGGGAAGCACTCGGTACAGCCGAGTGTTTGAATCTCACCCAATAGGTGTCCCTATGGGGGGGAAGAGAGGCTCAGCCCATCGACTGATCCCGGAAGTCAGCGATGTCCTCCCAACTTGTCTATGATGGTATCTTCCCTAATAGTCTTCCTCTTTTGGGGTCTTTTTATACTATTTTTTTCTTTTAGGTGGAGCTTGAGTGACTCTAGTCATACATACCTTTACTTTGATTGGTATAAAGTTTTCTCACTTTGCTTTTAAAGGTATATACTAGAAAAAATTCAGAGCGTATGCTCCGTGGGGGAGTGGTTGCACCTTGGAGGTGGGTAACTTTTGGGATGGAGGTGTGTTTTGGTATTATAATGATATTATAATGAGCAAAGTTCACCCAAAGGACATGATGTTACATGTCAGTACCCCAGAACTGGGCACATGTGATATAAATCAAAAGTAGGGCATTAGGTTAACAGAACCCCCATTATTTTACCTCCTTGCTTCAGTGGATTCAATGCAAGGACCAACCATTCTTGTTCCTATTGTTCCAGTTCCCTATCCCTGTGATCACAGAGCCTGGCTGCAGCATCTCCACTCCGCTCCACCCTCCGTGTTACTTTTCAGAGTTAGCACACCAAGTTCCCCTGGTGTTGCCAACATCTAAAAGTTGCAGGTTATGTTGCTTAAGGAACTACCATGGAACCAATTCTTTACATGTCCACTGCATTCCACCCTGGAGGTTCACCTTCTCTTGGGGGGGGGGGGTCATATCGATAAGTCACCTCCAGCAATCATTCCACAAGTGGTTAAAGAACTATCTTAGAGGAAATTATATTGGCCTGTTCTGAAAAAGAAATTATCAGACTGAAGGGAAGTTAGAGTTCTTCAAGTATCAGTCTTGGGACCAATATAATTTCATATTTTCATTACAGTCCTTGGCAGAAGAGTGCTAATGAGATTTGCTGAGAAAACAAAGGTAGTAGGCATCACCAAAAAGAGGAATGAAAAACTGGGTGACCTTGAGGACTAGTCTACAAGGTATGAGATAAAATTTAATAGCACAACTGCTTGATGATATTCTGAGGAAGGGGTAATAAGACACTTCATTATTAACTGAAAGCTGACTAGTTGGAAATGACAAAAGATGAGAGAGAGAGATCTAGTGTAACAGTTGGTCAAGAAAATACTTTTTCAGTGAGGGTGGTTAAACAATGGAACAGGTTGCCAAAAGAGGTTGTGGACATTCCATCCTTGGAGATAATCAAAACCCAATTGGACATGATCTTGGGAAACCTGCTCTAGCTAACCCTGCTTGAGCAGGGGGTTAGACTAGATTATCTCGAGAGGTCCCTTCAAGCCTCAACGATTCTCTGATCACAAAAAGAATATGAGCCAACAATCATGAAAAAGATGTTTTCAAGAAAAATGGCAATGAGAACCCAGAATTCCTTGCTGGCATACTCTATCCTTTTCTAGTGTCAGAGTGTTTATTAAGTATTGTTTAAGAGAAATGAATTCTGTTTTATAAATGTGCAGTCTTATGAGCAAAGATCAGAAAACTATGGGTTGTTTGGCCTAGCAAAGTGAAGATATGACCTCTAGAAAGGGAAAAGAACTATGTAAGCTATATAACAACATTGGTAAATGAGATAGAAGAGGAGGAACCTATGCAAGCACTCTCACCAAGGTCAGATCGACCAACCCCTCGCATCAAGAGCTGCATTAAGACCAGCGCCAAGAAGAAACAACTGTGAGTTATGATCATAGGTGACTCCCTCCTGAGGGGAACAGACGCACCCATTTGCAGACCGGACCCTCTTTTCAAGGAAGTTTGCTGCCTCCCTGGGGCCCAAATCACGGATGTCACCAGACAACTGACAAGCTTAGTACAGCCTTCAGAGTATTACCCACTCCTGCTCTTTCATGTGGGTGCTAGTGATGTTGCAACAAGAAGTCTGAGGTCAATCAAAAGAGATTTCAGATCCCTGGGAAGAATGATAAAAGATTCAGGAACACAAGTAGTGTTTTCCTCAATCTTCCCAGTATTGGGGAGAGACTTTGGAAGAAACAGGTATGCCCAAGACATCAATATCTGGCTCCAGGACTGGTACCTCCACCAGAACTTTGGTTTTTACAACCATGGAAGAGCCTTCGAGATACAAGGAATGCTGGGGCCTGATGGGATCCACCTGTCCCGGTGGGGGAAACACATCTTTGCTTGTAAGTTGGCAGGACTGACTGAGAGGGCTTTAAACTAGAATCAATGGGGGGCGATACCAACAGGAGAGCTGAAGGTAAGCCAAGGATCAGCATGGAATTGCCTGAGGGTGGCAATGCTAATGGGAACATTTACCCTACTCCATGGAGGGCTCAGGAGCACATCTGAAATGCTTGTACACCAATGCATGCAGTATGAGAAACAAACAGGATGAACTGGAAGTGTTGGTCAGTTCCCAGAGCTATGATGTCATTAGTCATTAGACTTGGTGGAACAAGTCCCATGATTGGTGTGCTGGGATGGAGAGCTATGGGCTGTTCAGGCAGGATAGGCAGGGTGGCAAGGTGAAGGAGTTTCACTGTATGTAAGGGAGAGGTTTGATTGTACAGCCCTTACAGTTAGGGATGATGTGGTTGAGAGCCTCTGGGTGAGGATTAGGGGGATGGAAAACAAAGCAGAGGTTGTAGTGGGAGTCTACTATCGATCACCCAGGCAGGATGATAGCACTGATGAGTTATGCTATAGGCAATTAGGAGAAATCTCTGGATCGGTAGCCCTTGTCCTTATGGGAGATTTCAACTTCCAGGCATCAACTGGGAATATCATACTGCTGTGGCGAGCAAGTCTGGGAAATTACTGAAGTATGTTGAAGATAATTTCTTGTCATAAGAGCTCAGTGAGCCAACTAGGAAAGATGCCCTCCTAGACTTGTTGTTTGTGAATAGAGAAGGACTTGTGGGAAATGTGATGGTAGGTGTCTGTCTTGGCCACAGTGATCACGAAATGGCTGAGTTTAAAATTTTTTGTGTAATGAGAAAAAAGGACAGCAGAGTTGCTACTCTGGACTTCAGGAGAGCAGTCTTTAAGCTCTTTATGGTATCTTTTCATGGTATTCTGAGCTATTGAATGGTTTATATTGACTCTCCTTGATGAAATTCAGATGCCAACAGGACTGTTTACTGTAGGATCGTACTGTACATTTGAGAAAGCTAACAGAAAAATGTCACTGCATGTCTTTCTGAAATGACAGTTGTCCTGAAGAACAATGTTGTTTTACATAAATGGAACATCAGTTGAAAGAGCTGGTATTGAGGTACAGGAAGTAAAAGATTAGTATAATTCTTAATGGACATGAGGGAACCAGTATTTTCACTTAGACCGTGACTGATTGTGCCGAGAACAGTTGGAGGGAAAAACGCTAACTAGTTTGACTGTTTTTATTTGTCACCATCATTTCATACAGTTTCTACAGATAAAATGAACTGGCATAGGAAGCAATATAAAGTAGTTTGTTACAGTGTTACCTGATAGACACTATTTTACAGCCACTCCAAACATTTCATTTTCATTGGTGACAAGTGCTACACAGACACTAAGATGAAAGTTTAACTAATGGATTATTTCCATATCACCCTTTGCTATGTCCAGATTGGTATCTGTGACAGCTCCCTTAGATGCAGAAATAGCTCTGAAACATGACTGTGATAGTTACTCCCCAGCTCTGTCTCCACCCCAAAAAAGCTTTCATAGAATCATAGAATGGTTTTGGGTCGGAAGGGACCTTTAAAGATCATCTAGCCCAACCCCCCTGCCATGGGCAGGGACATCTTTCACTAGACCAGGTTGCTCAGAGCCCCATCCAACCTGACCTTGAACACTTCCAGGGATGGAGCATCCACAACTTCTCTGGGCAACCTGTTCCAGTATCTCACCACCCTCATCATAAAAAATTTCATCCTTACATCCAATCTAAATATACCCTCTTTTAGTTTAAAAACTGTTGCCTCTTGTCCTGTCACCACAGGCCCTAGTAAAAAGTCTCCCTCCATCTTTCTTAGAAGCCCCCTTTAAGTATTGAAAGGCTGCAATAAGGTCTCCCCAGAGCTTTCTCTTCTCCAGGCTAAACAACCCTAACTCAGTCTTTCCTCATAGGAGAGGTGTTCCATCCCTCTGATCATTTTTGCGGCCCTCCTCTGGACCCGCTCTAACAGGTCCATGTCTTTCCTGTGCTGAGGACACCAGGGATGGATGCAGGACTCCAGGTGGGGTCTCACGAGAGTGGAGTAGAGGGGGCAGAATCACCTCCCTTGACCTGCTGGCCACGCTTCATTTTATGCAGCCCAGGATGCAATCAGCTTTCTGGGCTGCAAGCCCGCATTGTCAGCTCATGTCCAGCTTTTCATCCACCAGTACCCCCAAGTCCTTCTCCGCAGGGCTGCTTTCAATCCCTTCATCCCCCAGCCTTTACTGATATTTGGGATTGCCCCAACCCAGGTGCAGGACCTTGCACTTGGCCTTGTTGAACCTCATGAGGTTCACACAGGCCGACTTCTCAAGCTTGTCCAATCCCTCTGGATGGCATCCTGTCCCTCAGGCGTGTCAACCTCGACACTCAGCTTGGTGTCACCTGCAAATTTGCTGAGGATGCACTTGATCCCACTGTGTATGTCATTGATGAAGATATTAAACAGTACTGGTCCCAATATGGACCCCTGAGGGACACCACTCGTCACTGATCTCCATCTGGACATTGAGCCATTGACCACTACCCTCTGGATGTGACCATCCAACCAATTCCTCATCCACCGAACAGTCCATCCATCAAATCCATATCTCTCCAATTTGGAGTGAAGGATGTTGTGGGGGACAGTGTCAAAGACCTTACAGAAGTCCAGATAGATGACATCTGTAGCTCTTCCCTTGTCCACTGATGTAGTCATTCCATCATAGAAGGCCACTAGGTTGTTCAGGCAAGGCTTGCCCTTGGTGAAGCCATGCTGTCTGTCTCAAATCACCTCCCTGTCCTCCATGTGCCTTAGCATAGCTTCTAGGAGGATCTCTTCCATGATCTTCCCAGGCAGAGGTGAGGCTGACAGGTCTGTAGTTCTCAGGGTCCTCCTTTCTACCCTTTTTAAAAATGGGTGCAATGTTTCCCTTTTTACAGTCACCAGGGACTTCACCTGACTGCCATGACTTTTCAAATATCATGGAGAGTGGCTTGGCAACTACATCAGCCAGTTCCCTCAGGACTCTAGGATGCATCTCGTCATGTCCCATAGACTTATGTATGTTTAGGTTCCTCAGGTGGTCTCGAACCTGATCTTCTCTTACAGTGGGAGGGACTTTGCTCCCCCAGTCCCTGCCTTGAGGTCCATCCACTCAAGAGGTGTGGGAAGAGAGATTGCCAGTGAAGACTGAGGCAAAAAAGCTGTTGAGTACCTCAGCCTTCTCCTTGTCCGTTGTTACCAGTTTGCCAGTCTTGGTCATCGGGGATACACTTTCTTTGACCTTCCTTTTCTGGCTGACATACCTGTAGAAGCCCTTCTTATTCTTTGTGTCCCTTGCCAAGTTCAGCTCCAGCCACATCTTGGCCTTCCTGACCTTATCCCTACACAGCCAGGCAGCGTCCCTACACTCTTCCCAGGATACCTGTCCCTGCTTCCACTGCCTGTGCATTTCCTTCTTGCCCTTTAGTTTGACCAGCAGGTCTTGACTCATCCATGCTGGTCTCTTGCCTTCCTTTCCTGATTTCTTACGCCTGGGGATCAAGAGCTCTTGCGCTCTATGGAAAGCGTCCTTAAAGATCTGCCAGCTCTGTTCTGCTCCCTTGTCCCTGAGGGCAGTTTCCCAGGGGGTCCTATTGACTGACTCCTTGAACAGCTGGAAGTTTGCTTTCCTAAAATTCAGGGTCTTGACTTTACTCTTCACCTGACCCACCCATATCCCTCAGGACCGTGAACTCCACCAGTGCATGATCACTGCAGCCCAGGCTGCCTCCAGTCTTGACTTCACCAATTAGTTCACTTGCATTGGTGACCACCAGGTCCAGTATCGCATCCCCTCTGGGTAAGGCTGTCTATTACCTGGCTTAAGAAGTTATCCTCAATGCATTCCAAGAGACTCCTGGATTGATTATAGCTCGCCGTGCTACTTTTCCAGCAGATGTTGGGGTGGTTGAAGTCCCCCAGCAGGATGAGAGCCTGCGAGTGTGATGCCTCCTGTAGCTGGAGTAAGAAGGCTTCGTCAATAGCTTCCCCTTGATCAGGCGGCCTGTAGTAAACACCAACCACAAGGTTCCCTTTGTTGCCTCGGTCTCTAATTCTTACTCATAACCTTTCAATCTGCTCATGGCTATTCTTCAGAGACAGCTCTTCACAATCTATCCATTTCTTGATGTAGAGGGCAACCCATCCGCCCCTCCTTGTCTATCCCTTCTGAACAGCCTGTAGCCATCAATAGCCGCACTCCAGTCATGGGATTCATCCCACCAAGTTTCCGTAATGGCAACTAGGTCATAGCTTTCTAGCAGCATGACTTCCAACTCCTCCTGTTTGTTGCCAATACTCCGTGCACTGGTGTAGAGGCACTTCAGCTGGGCTGTCAGCTGTGTCACTTTTTTAGAACATCCCTTAATTCCTTTGAGGTATTTCACTGGTGTTTCCCTGTTGGCTCCTATTACCTCAGGAGTCCCTGGCTCCTCTCTGTAAGACTTCAAGCGTGCTGCAGTGTACACAGCATGTCTCAAAGCAACAGGCTGAGGGCCCTCGCTAGCACCCTGTCCCTCTAACCTTGGCATGTCATCCCACAGCTTGTCATGGGTAAGCCTGATATTATCCCCCTCCCCCTTCATGTCTAGTTTAAAGCTCTGTCAATGAGCCCCGCTAGCTCATGAGCAAAAACCTTCTTTCCCCTTTGAGAAAGGTGAATCCCATCCAATGCCAGTAGGCCTGGTGCCATGTAGGACATCCCATTATTAAAAAACCCAAAATTGTGGTGATGACACTAGCCAAGGAGCCATGTATTAATAGACTGCGTCCGTCTGTTTCTTCCAATGTCACTGCCTGTAACTGGAAGGATAGAGGAAAAAATAACCTGTACTCCAGATTCCCTTACCAACCGTCCCAAGGCCCTGAAGTCTCTTTTGATTGCCCTTGGACTATGCATTGCGGCTTCATTGCCACCCACATGGAAGAGCAGTAATGGGTAACAGTCAGAGGGCCGTATGTTGTAGTTTAACCCCAGCCGGCGATTAAGCACCACACAGCTGCTCACTCACTCCCCCCTCACCCACTGGGATGGGGGAGAGAATCAGAAAAGAAAGTAAAATTCATGGGTTGACATAAAGACAGTTTAATAGGGCAGAAAAGAAAGGGATAATAATAATAATAATAATAGACTATACAAAACAAGTGATGCACAATACAATTGCTCATCACCCGCTGACCAATACCCAGCCAATCCCCGAGATGCAGTGCCCCCTGGCCAACTCCTCCCAGTTTATATACTGGGCATGACATCACATGGTATGGAATACCCCTTTGGCTTGTTTGGGTCAGCTGTCCTTGCTGTGTCCCCTCCCAGTTTCTTGTGCACTCCCAGCCTCTGCTGGCAGGGCAGTATGAAAAGCTGTAAAGTCCTTGATTTAGTATAAACGCTGCTTAGCAACAACTAAAACATCAGTGTGTTATCAACATTATTCTCATCCTAAATCCAAAACACAGCACTATACCAGCTACTAAGAAGAAAATTAACTTTATTCCAGGAGAAACCAGGACACCATACCAGGCCAGTGATGACCTTAACCCAGGCTCCAGGGAGGCAGCAGATTTCACTAAGAGGATGGTCTGTCTGGCATATTGGACCTTCTGTCCCCTCAGAAGGGAGTCACCTACAACTATAACCCGTCTTTTCTTCCTTGTGGAATTGGTCGTGATACAGGAGGTAGGCCTTTCTGACCTTGGCAACACCTCTGGTGTAGATGGACCATCATCCACATCATGCATTGACTGGCCTTCCACATACAGAGCCTCATACCTATTGTACAAAGGCACCTGGTTTCGGCTGGGATAGAGTTAATTTTCTTTCTAGTAGCTGATATAGTGCTATGTCTTGGATTCAGTATGAGAAGAATGTTGATAACACGGTGTGGCAGTACATTCCCCCACCCCACCCCCCCACCCCCATCCTGCCAGCAGGAAACAAAACTTCTCCAGGAAGGGAGAAGGGGAAGGAAACCCTGGAAGCTGCAGGTTGAAATTTGAACTGGCCAGTCGAGAAACGCCAGGTACACCGAGGTGACCCTCCTAGCTAATAGAATTAAATGACCACAGGTCAGATTCGACAGGGGTATAAACAGGGTCCCAACGGAGGACACGTTGGCAGTCCTCCTCAGAGCAGCGGGTCTGCAGTCGGGGACTCCCCCTCGGGTCCAGGCACTGCCCAAGGTAACTCCTCGAGGGAGAGAGCCCTCAGCTTTTAGGTGAGTGATATGTGCATTTTGAGCCATCACTTTAAATCTTGGGGATTCTTAAGTCGGCCGTGTAGTATTAATTCTCTTTACATCATTGAGCCTGTGGTTTTATAAGATGTTACTGGACTTCTAACTAACTTTTGCTGAAGAATAAATCTGAATTTTAACACCTGTTGGATTTGGTTAGTCGTACATCCGTAACACACGGATGTTTTCAGTTGTTGCTAAGTAATGTTTTTACTAAGTCAAGGATTTTCAGCTTCTCATGCCCAGCCAGCAAGAAGGCTGGAGGGGCACAAGAAGTTGGGAGGGGACACAGCCAGGGCAGCTGACCCAAAGTGGCCAACAGGGTATTCCATACCATGTGACATCATGTGTGGTATATAAACTGGGGGGAGTCGGCCTGGGGGGATCGCTGCTTGGGAACTAACTGGGCATTGGTCATCGAGTGGTGAGCAATTGCATTGTGCATCACTTGTTTTGTATATTCCAATCCTTTTATTAGTATTGTCGTTTTATTATTGTTATTATTATTATTATTAGTTTCTTCCTTTCTGTTCTATTAAACTGTTCTTATCTCAACCCAGGAGTTTTACTGGTTTTTTTCCGATTCTCTCCCCCATCCCACTGGGTAGGGGGGGAGTGAGTGAGCGGCTGCGTGGTGCTTAGTTGCTGGCTGGGGTTAAACCACAACAGAAGGCGAGGTGGGCAAGGAGAGGGTTCACCTGCTGCCCTGAGCGTGGATTTGCCTCTATTCACTCCTTTCCTTTAAGCTACTGCCTTCAGCCTGGGGGGGGGGGGGAGGATACAGTATCCCCTTAATCTTGCTTTTTTTCTTTTGGCTGTTCCTGTCTCAGGGAGGGCAGAGCATGGTTCCACCAGTCTATCTCTCTCAGACTCCCTGATACTCCTTAACCTTTCTGCTTCCTCTCCTAGCTCTGCAGCCAGGCTGAGCAGATCATCCACTTGGTCACACCTCACACAGCTGTTCTCACTGCTGCCATCTGTTACCAGTGAAAGGCTCTGGCACTTCCTGCAGCCTGAGACCTGGATGGCTGCATGTTTTTGTGGGAGCTCTGTCTGGGTTGCCACATCCATTCTGGTGAATGCAGAGGACATGGCTTTCTGCCAGGTGGATACCATAGCTAAGCTCCTTCTGAGAGGGTGATGACTACCAATTGAACTCACCCCTTGAGCTGGTAGGGTGACTATGCCCTTCCTGAGCACCCTTCCATGCAAACTGCCGCGCCACGCCCTGGCTGATGTGCCATGCTCTGTTTGCAGCGCTCCTGGTCACTAGCACTCCCTAGCTGCTTTTTATAGGTGTGGAGGTGGCCACGATTGCTCTGGCAATGTCCAGGCCTCATCAGCATCTCTCAAGAGAGCTTCTGGCTCCTGGCAGGTCTCTCTGCTGTCCTGGCATTTGCCTGCCTTAGGAAACCCCCCCTGTGTGCCAAGATCTGCTGCTCCACTGCAGATTGGGCCAGCTCCAGAGCAGCTCCCTTCAGCGACTGACTCAATGTAGGATTTTACCAGCATTCTCATATACTTAAATATTATATGCACGAGCAATACTCTACCTTTCTAAGTGGAATGATAGTATCAATTATTTCTCCAGTAGAAAAGTTCATCACAAATCCTTTCACTGGTTCTCTGTTTCCAGGATAAGGCTTTCTGTTATCTGCAAAGAGGAAACCACCTGCAACAACATTCACATTTGCTTTAACAACCCATACATTGCAAACTGCAGTCAAGATGAACTGTAATAGTATAGATGGAAAAAGTTGTCTCAGAGCAACAGAGAGAGAGAGCCAGAGGTAGCTCAACAGGAAACTTAAGCACAATAGGAAAGTTGAGTAAGCTATCACAGGTGTAAGTTTTTAAGAAATGGAAAGTTTGTCCAAATAAGAACAATGTATGCAAACAGGAATGTAAAAGAGTTAAAAAAATCTGAAGAATACTTTGCTAAGGGTGCTTGAACTGATAATGAAAAGTTCTTTATGTACATCAGAAGCAGACAGTCAGCTAGGGAATTGGTGGGAACACATAATGAAAAGATGTTAAAGCGGCACTCAGGGATGATGGGCCCATGACAGAGAAGCTCAATCTTTTTGTCAGTTTTTACTGATGAGGATGTTGAAGAGATTCTGACACTTGATTTTTTTGTAGCAAAATGGTCAGAGGAACTAGTTCAATTTGAGGGAGAGATAAAAAGGTATTAGACAAGTTAGAAGTTAGTAATTCACCAGGCATGGATAGTATTCACTTGAATTCTGAAGGAACTCAAATGTGATATTACAGAACTCAGGCCAAGCTGAGTAACCTAGCACTGCAAACAGCCACTCTTCCACAGAACTAGCAGACTACCAAAGTAATTCCTATCTACAAAAAGGATTCAAAAGGGGCACCTGGGAACTAAAGATCAACGATTCTGGCTTTCATCCCCAGTAAGATGGTAGAGTCCATAATGAAGAATAAGACTGGTGAGCACATGGGTAAACGTGGCCTATTGGGAACAAATTGGCGTGGTCTCTGAAATTGTTTGCTACCTGTGCAGTGACAGCCCAGGCATACAGGGGGAGTACGAGAGGAATAGACCACAAAATGCAGCCAGACTCACACAATCTCCATAGAATACATCTCTTGCTGCCAATGCCAGAGACAGAGCACTGGGCTATAGGTCTCAAATAGAATCATAGAATCATTTAGGTTGGAAAGGACCCTTAAGATCATCGAGTCCAACCGTTAACCTAACACTACCAAGTCCACCACTAAACCATGTCCCTAAAAGCGCCATGTCTACACATCTTTTAAATCCCTCCAGGGATGGTGACTCAACCACTTCCCTGGGCAGCCTGTTCCAATGCCTGACAACCCTATCGGTGAAGAAATTTTTCCTAATATCCAACCTAAACCTCCCCTGCCACAACTTGAGGCTGTTTCCTCTTATCCTATCACTTGCTACTTGATAGAAGAGTAGCCACCTCGCTACAACCTCCTTTCAGGTAGTTGTAGAGAGCGATAAGGTCTCCCCTCAGCCTCCTTTTCTCCAGACTCAACAACCCCAGTTCCCCCACCCACTCCTCATAGGACTTATGCTCTAGACCCTTCACCAGCTTTGTTGCTCTCCTTCAAACGTGCTCTAGCACCTCAATGTCTTTCTTGTAGTGAGGGGCCCAAAACTGAACACAGTATTCAAGGTGCGGTCTCACCAGTGCCGAGTACAAAAGGACAATCACTTCCCTAGTCCTGCTGGCCACACTATTTCTGATACAAGCCAGGATGCTATTGGCCTTCTTGGCCACCTGGGAACACTGCTGGCTCATATTTCAGCTGGCTGTCGACCAACACCCCCAGGTCCTTTTCCACTGGGCAGCTTTCCAGCCACTTTTCCCCAAGCCTATAGCATTGCATGGGATTGTTATGACCCAAGTGCAGGACCTGGCACTTCGCCTTGTTGAATCTCAGACAATTGGCCTCGGCCCATCAATCCAGCCTGTCCAGATCCCTCTGTAAAGCCTTTCTACCCTCAAGCAGATCAACACTCCTGCCCAACTTGGTGCCATCTGCAAATTTACTGAGGGTGCACTCAATCCCCTCATCCAGATCATTGATAAAGATATTAAACAAAACTGGCCCCAATATTGAGCCCTGCGTGTGACTGTTCAGTCAACTCCTGCTTAGATTTTGGCAAAGCCAGCTCATGCTAAGGCCTGATGTATGCTGGGAGCAGTGCCATTAGGTCAAAGTGACGTGCGGAAAACAGACTCCACAATCGGTGAGATTGTAAAGTAGGTATGTTCATTCAGCGCTGGGCAGCACGGGGGGTAGTCCCACCAAAGTCGTGCGTGCCCGACTCGGCAGTTCGCCTCAAGTTTATACAGTCAGGTATTACATATTCACAATACGCCTATACATATGCATGACCTATCCCCGCTTCATATTAAAATTAGCTCCGAGAGGTCATTTCCATAGTCCCCTCCCAACTGCGCCTGCGCAGGGCCTCTTTATGGTGGTCGTCTGGTGGTCGCAGAGATGAAGATAGATGACTCCTCTTCGTCACCGCTAGTAACCTTTTTCCTTGCGCAGGCTCAGTAATTTCTTGGTATTCACCCAAGCCGCAAGACCAGTCTTAGCTGGCTCTTGGGGCCTGCTCCTGCTTCTTATCAAGGACTGTCTTTACCTCAGCTAATTTCAACAATGTAGGCACTAAACATCATCTTTCCCCCCCTTTATTATGTCTACTGAGTTTCTTTTGACCCCCCTTGTCTCAGTCCCCTCTTTTCTAGAAAATAGTAAATTCTTTTACTATATTTAATCCTAGTACTTCTAATACATTATTTCTCTATCTAGCATCCTCTCAAAGTATTTGTAAATAAGTATTTAGATCTCAAGCTTGCTCCTTGGACAAGGTCCAACTCAGGAACATAACAATCAATGTCTCACAAATTTGAGCTTCAAAGGTCCTTTTTCTTGTGAAGTCCATTGTCCTTTGGGTGCCTTCTTCACCCTAGGGTGATGGATCCAGACGTTCTGTTCCTTGATCTTAATCGCGGTGAAGGAGGTAAGTAGTACTTGAAATGGTCCTTCCCTCTGCGGCTCCAGAGTTTTTTCTGTAAGAGACTTTATATACACATAATCTCCTGGTTGTATATTATGCACAGGCCCATCCAAACTTCTCCCTCGAGTCCCTACCACATGCTTCCTGATTTTATTAAGTTGCTTACCTAATGCTACCATGTAAGAAGTCATAATTTCATCCCCCGCTTGTACAGACACCCCTCTCTGTATCCCATAGGGTTGTCCATACAGAATTTCAAAGGGGCTCAGTCCTTCTTTCGCCCTTGGTCTTGTTCATATACGCAGAAGGGCTAAAGGGAGAGACTGAGGCCATGTTAGATTTGCTTCTTGTCCTAATTTCACAATTTGCTGTTTGATTAAAAGTGTTTCATTTTTTCCACTTGACCACTCGACTGGGGGTGATATGGAGTATGAAGCTGCCAATCTTTACCCAAGTGGCGGCTAATTTGTTGTACTATTTTTGAGACAAAATGTGGTCCTCTGTCAGAGGATATGGTTGCTGGAACCCCAAAACATGGTATTATTTCTTGCACTAATATTTTAGTTACCTCCCGGGCTTTAGCCATTCTTGTTGGGAATGCTTCTGGCCAACCTGAAAAGGTATCAGTTAATACTAGTAAATATTGATACCCCCCTTTTCTTGGAAGTTCTGTGAAGTCAATTTGCCATTGCTGTCCAGGCCCATTGCCTTTCCCAATCTGACCCATTTCTAGTTTGGGGGTATTCTTAGGATTAGTCTGAAGGCAAAGATCGCATTGCTGAGTCACCTGTCTCACTGTGGTATATAAATTTCTAGCCACAATTTCTCTTATTAAATGTTTATACAGAGCCTCTGTCCCCCAATGTCTTTTCCTATGTTCCTCCCGTATCAAATGCCATAATAAGCAAGAGGGAACGATTAGCTTTCCCTCTGGGGTATGAGCCCACCCTTCTTCATTATATGACCCTTCTAAATCTGTAATGAGCTTTTGATCTTCCTTAGTGTATTCTGGCTTACCTTCTAGGGAAATCTGCCTATCAGGAATTAAGGCCCCTTCTGTTTTTACCTTTGTTTTGGCCACTTGTTTTGCCTCTCTGTCTGCCAGTTCATATCCTTTTTCCAAATCTGAGCTCACTTTCTGGTGTGCCTTAATATGCATAATTGCTACTTTCTTAGGGAGCTGGACAGCTTCCAGTAACTTCAGAATTTCTTCTGCGTGTTTGATATTTTTTCCCTTGAGAACTCAGTAGTCCTCTCTCCTTCCAAATTGCTCCATGTGCGTGTACAACTCCAAAGGCGTATTTTGAGTCTGTATAAATGTTCACAACTTTGCCCTGGGCCAATTCCAGGGCGCGGGTTAGAGCAATTATTTCTGCCTTCTGTGCGGAGGTGTTCATGGGCAAAGCCTCTGATTCTATTACCTCTTGACTGGTGGTGACGGCATATCCCGCATGTCGATTACCATTTAGGACGTAACTGCTTCCGTCTGTGAACCAAGTTTCTCCATTTTCCATGGGGCTGTCTTTCAGGTCTGGGCGGCTGGTGTATGTTGCTTTGATGGTTTCCAAACAGTCATGATGTACCGGTTCTCCTGTGTTCCCGCTGAGAAAAGGAGCTGGGTTGACAATGTTAGTGACTACAATCTCCACGTCATCCTGCTCTACCAATATAGCTTGATATCTCAGGAATCTTTGTGGAGAGAGCTAGTGTCCACCTTTTGCTTCCAGTACTGCTGATACTGTGTGAGACACCAGAACAGTCATTTTCTGGCCCAGAGTAAACTTTCGGGCTTCCTGTATATTCAGTATCACGGCCGCAACCGCCTGCAGGCATCCAGTCCAACCTTTTGCAGTCGTGTCTAACTGCTTAGAGAGGTAGGCAACTGCCCGTCGATATGGACCCAGGTTTTGTGCTAATATTCCCAGGGCAATGCCCTGCTTCTCGTGTGAGTAAAGAAGAAACGGCTTACTCACATCTGGGAGTCCTAAGGCCGGGGCCGACATCAAAGCCTTTTTCAGTAGCTCAAAGGCTCGTTCGGTCTCCTTGTTCCACTCAAGGTGTTTCTGCTCAGTGGCTGTTAGCGCATACAGTGGTTTAACGAGCAATCCATAATTATAGATCCACAATCGGCACCACCCCATCATTCCCAGAAAAGTCCGTAACTCTTTTACTGTCTGAGGTCTCCGAGTTTGACATATTGCCTCTTTACGGGCCTGTCCCAAAGTTCTTTGTCCCGCACTAATTTCATAGCCCAAATAATTCACTTTGCGTTGCATTACCTGTGCCTTTTTCTTGGATACCCGGTACCCCTGGAGTCCCAGGAAATTCAACAGACTCACCGTCCATGTCATACAATCTTTCTCTGTTTTAGTGGCGATCAGGATATCATCCACATACTGTAACAGCTTCCCCTCCTCAGGCGGGGTTTCCCAGGATTCTAAGTCTTTTGCAAGCTGATTGCCAAAAATGGTAGGACTATTCTTAAATCCTTGTGGCAACACCGTCCAAGTGAGCTGGGTCTTTCGACCACTCTTGGGGTTTTCCCATTCTAATGCAAATAATTTTTGGCTGGCTTCATGGAGAGGGAGGCAAAAGAAAGCATCCTTCAAATCTAAAACAGTAAACCAAGTCAATTCAGGTGTTAATACGGTTAACAGGGTATATGGGTTCGCCACTACCGGGTAAAGATCTTCAGTTATCTTATTCACCGCCCATAAGTCTTGGACCACCCGATATGACCCATCGGGCTTCCGAACAGGTAATATAGGGGTATTGAATTCAGACTCACACTCTTTTAGTAATCCCAACTGCAAAAGTTTTTCTATCACCAGCCGAATTCCTTCTCTGTCTTCCTTCTTTAGGGGATATTGTTTAATCCTTACCGGCTTTCGGCCTTCCTTGATCCTAACTTCAACAGGGGGGGCACTTTTCGCTCTTCCAGGTGCATCAGTAGCCCATACCCCCGGGTACACTTGGTTTAAGATGTCCTCGCTAATGTTTCCTTCTAGGGGGAGACTGGTTAAGGTTAGGCTCGATATTTGAATATATTCTTGATCTTTTACCTCCAGAGTAATTTCTCCCTTTTCAAATACAATTTTTGCTCCCAATTGTTCCAACAAGTCCCTTCCCAAAAGTGCCTTTGGGGAGTTGGGCATATATAAAAATTTATGAATGCCCCACTGTTTTCCTAATTTATATTCTAAAGGTTTACAAAAATATGCCTTTTCACTTTGGCCAGTTGCTCCTTTCACCATGGCATAATCATCTCCCAGGGGCATCAAAGCTTGGTTCAGAACCGAGTATGTTGCCCCCGTATCTACCAAGAATTCTATTTCTTGTTGTGTTTTCCCTAGCTTAATTATAACCAGTGGATCTGCTAGGGTAGATTCCCCAGGTTCCCGTCAATCTCCCTCCACATGGGCTACTGTTCTTCCTGTTTGAGCCCCCTGATCCTCCTTCTTGTTCTTTGGGCATTCCTTTTTCCAATGACCAAATTTCTTACACAAAGCACATTGATCCTTGCCCAGTCGGGGCAAGCCTCGTCTAGGCCCTCTTCCTCTTTCTTCCTGAATAACAGCCATTAATTTCCTTTGCCCTTGCCTATATCCTTCTTCTCTGTTACTAAATACTCTCCATGCTTCATCCAACAATATTTCTAAATTCCTACTTTCTGTAGGGCGTAATTTCTGAAGTTTGCGCCTTATATCCCCTGTAGACTGACCCAAAAACAGGGAGACTAATTGTTGTACTCCTACCTCTGACCTAGGATCCAGCGGTGTGCTGCGGCGCATTACATCCCTCAGTCGATCCAGGAATTCGGATGGAGACTCGGAAGGACTCTGTTTAACTGCATATAAAGCTGACCAATTTATAGTTTTGGGGATCGCTCTCTCCATTCCTTTTATAATCCACTCCTGATACCCCTGCAATCTTTCCATATGTGCAGATCTATTAGCATCCCACTTAGGGTCTTGGAGAGGGAAATATTCCTTAATGTCCCCTCCTGTGATCTTATAATGATCTTCAGCTAGGTTTCCTGCTGTTTTTAAAATCAGCTGTTTCTCTGTCTCAGTCATATATTCCAATAATAGCTGTATATCCTTCCAATCAGGGTTATGCTGTTTCACAATAAATTGGAAATGCTTAGTTACACTTATCGGATCTCTCCTATAATCTTTTGCAACCTTTTTCCATTCCCCTAGGTCAGCAGTAGAAAAGGGTACTTTGATTAACGTCGTCCCACCCTCTGGCCCCACCGCCTCTTGGAAAGGTACTTGTAAAGCTGTTGAGGTAATTTTCTTCCTAGTACGGGAAGGTACAGGGCTGTCTGGGGGGGTCGGAGTTCTATCTGAGTCTGCATCCTGTTCCTGTGGTCGAGGGGGAGGCTTAAACAAATCAGTTAGATCTTGTTCTGGTACCTGATGAATTTTATTTGTCTTTGTACATCTTTGTCCAATACTACATGCCGAACAACACTGTCTCAGTTTACCTCTAAGCTCCTTGTTGTTTTCTCGCTCAACTGCGAGCACCATGGGGTCCTGTGGGGGTACTATTCCACAGTCCCTTTGCCACTCCGGATGATTTCAGAGGGTGAAAAACATGTCTGCATACGAAACCTCATCCCATTTTCCTTCTCTCCTTAAAACCAACATTAGTTGTAATAGAATATTATAACCTATTGACCCATTAAGTGGCCACTTAGCATCACTTTCTAACTTATACAACGGCTACCATTGATTGCAGTATTTAATAAGGTTCTTTTTACTTTCCGTACCTCCGGTCCCAACAATATCTTTCCAGTGGGCAATTACACAACCCAGAGGACTTTTCCTCGATATTCCTCCTTGATTGTTTCCCATTTTATAACTCCTCCTAATGATTCTTAAGTTTGATCTTGGCTTCTCCTTTTAATAAGCTTCCATGCAAATTGTTTCTTACACTTCTTTTACAGTCTTCCCCAGTTTTCCTCCCACACCTCCCAAATTTCTGGAATTAAATTTTCCTTTACACACCAATCTCAGTATTTTGGATTCTTAGTGAGCTCTTTCCCAATCATAAAGGTGTGGAATTTGGAGAAAACACTCAAGGCAGTGTGATGGGTTGACCCTGGCTGGACGCCAGGTGCCCACCAAAGCCGTTCTATCACTCCCCCATCCTCAACTGGACAGGGGAGAGAAAAATATAACAAAAAGCTTGCGGGTTGAGATAAGGACAGGAGAGATCATTCACTAATTACCATCACGGGCAAAACAGACTCAGCTTAGGGAAAATTAGCTCACTTTTTATTACAAATCAGCCAGAGTAAGGTAAATGAGAAATAAAACGAAATCTCAGAACACCTTCCCTCCACCCCTCCCTTCTTCCCGGGCACAACTTCACTCCCGGATTTCTCCACCAAGCCCCCCCAGCGGCACAAGGGGGACAGGGATGGGGTTTACGGTCATCACATGTTATTTTCTGCCGCTTCACCTCCTCAGGGCGAGGGCTCATCACACTCTTCCCCTGCTCCAACGTGGGGTCCCACCCACGGGAGACAGTCCTCCACGAACTTTCTCCAACGTGGGCCATTCCCACGGGCTGCAGTTCTTCACGAACTGCTCCAGCATGGGTCCTTTCCACGGTGTGCAGTCCTTCAGGCACAGACTGCTCCAGCGTGGGTCCCCCACGGGGTCACAAGTCCTGCCAGAAAACCTGCTCCGTGGGCTCCTCTCTCCACAGATCCGCAGGTCCTGCCAGGAACCTGCTCCAGCGCAGGGTTCCCACGGGGTCACAGCCTCCTTCGGGAACCCACCTGCTCCGGCGTGGGGTCCTCCACGGGCTGCAGGTGGATATCTGCCCCACCGTGGACCTCCCTGGACTACAGGGGGACAGCCTGCCTCACCAGGGTCTTCACCACGGGCTGCAGGGGAATCTTCGCTCCGGCGCCTGGAGCATCTCCTCCCCCTCCTTCTGCACTGACCTTGGTGTCCGCAGGCTTGTTTCTCTTACATGTTCTCACTCCTCTCTCCGGTGGCTGTTTTCCGCGTCCCAACTTTTTTTTCCTTCTTAAAAATGTTATCACAGAGGCGTTACCACTATCACTAATTGGCTCGGCCTTGGCCGGCGGCGGGTCCGTCTTAGAGCCAGCTGGTATAGGCTCGCTCTCTCTCGAACACAGGGGAAGCTTCCAGCAGCTTCTTGCAGGAGCCACCCCTGTAACCCCCCCCCGCTACCAAAACCTTGCCACATAAAACCAATACAGGCAGTCTGGTTTCCGTCTGCTAGATGTACAGTACCAGCTTCTCCCACAAGATTTACACTTCAACAAAACCCAAGCCGGATGCTAATTATTATATAGTCCAGTTGTAAGCCCACATACAAAGCAAGAAATCACCCCTATTAATACTTAAAGACATTCACACATTAACAAACATACATACACCTATAAATTTCAACATATCATTTCCACACACCCACACAAAATCTTTAACATAAATTTCCAAACATTCACATCATACATTCATCACTCCAGTTGACAACCTTCAGCAGCTGCAAAAATAAACCAAGCACAATTGCGAGGGGGTCCACTTACCCCATAAACCAAGCGCAATTGTGAGGGGGTGCGCTTACCCTTCTCCTGCCTCTTATATACCAGTCATCGACAGGTCCGTCCTGGCTCCCAATACTGGGATGCAGCAGTCACCCCGGAATTGCTCGATCTACCCTCAAGATCGCTGGCGGCCGCTCTATCGGTCAGCAAATCCCCCCATACAGGGTACCCTCCTCCCATACAGGGACTATGCTGCATGCCAGACGTCTCTGTGCGATTTACCAGCTGCCCTGGCCCGTACTTTTACAGGCTCCCCTTGTAGAACATACCGTTTGGTCCGCGGCTTCAGGAGGTTGTTGTCTGCTCCCGTGGTGAGTGGCTGGCAGCGGAGGCTCCTCCGAGGAAAGTGCTCGGGGCGCGCCGAGGGGCGTCCGCTCCGCAGTCGGTCCCACAGCCGAGCAGAGAGTCTCCTGGCTGGCTCGCCAAACTGACGTGCGGAAAACAGACTCCACAATCAGTGAGATTGTAAAGTAGGTATGTTCATTCAGCGCTGGGCAGCACGGGGGGTAGTCCCACCAAAGTCGTGCGTGCCCGACTCGGCAGTTCGCCTCAAGTTTATACAGTCAGGTATTACATATTCACAATACGCCTATACATATGCATGACCTATCCCCGCTTCATATTAAAATTAGCTCCGAGAGGTCATTTCCATAGTCCCCTCCCAACTGCGCCTGCGCAGGGCCTCTTTATGGTGGTCGTCTGGTGGTCGCAGAGATGAAGATAGATGACTCCTCTTCGTCACCGCTAGTAACCTTTTTCCTTGCGCAGGCTCAGTGATTTCTTGGTATTCACCCAAGCCGCAAGACCAGTCTTAGCTGGCTCTTGGGGCCTGCTCCTGCTTCTTATCAAGGACTGTCTTTACCTCAGCTAATTTCAACAATGTAGGCACTAAACATCATCTTTCACCCCCCTTTATTATGTCTACTGAGATTCTTTTGACCCCCCTTGTCTCAAAAGCAAGAGCACCATGTAGGCAGGACAGGTGGCCAGGAAGAGCTGAAGGACCATTATGCAGCCATGATCACCTGCAAATTGCTGTCTCAGGCAGCCATTACCTTTTGTCTGGCATTTTCCTCAGAATCCACTAACTTATGGAAATGGTGTAGACAAAACCTTGTCATGGATGGAGTCATGCACTTCACTCGTAAGAAGGAAGCAACAATATATTTTATTGATATAAGACAGCGAGTTAACAAAGTTCAATGGTAAATGTGGCAGTGATTTAATAAGATTTGATGGCAAGGTACACTTGAGTATTTACTGCATAGAGGACAGGGTCAGACAAAAATGTCAGGGAGACCCTCCTGTTGAATCATGAGGTTCAGAAAGGACCCCCTTGCATTCTAAACTCCTCAGAGGGAGTTTAGGTGCAGCTGGATCCAGACTTAGACCCAGACTTGGTCAATGGTTTATGTCTAAAGGATTATATATGCGCAATCAATTCTTTATATCACTTAAGTAAGATTTCAGTCTCAGTGCACTTATTCCCAATTCACTTACAGAGTATCTGACACCATAAGGATTCTCTCAACCTTGAGGAGTAACCTTGAGAGGTGTCCCTACTCAAGAGGAAATCCTGGCATGCAACCTGCTGCTGTGCAGTAGAGCTCAACGGGCCCTGGGCTGTCCACTATTTATGGAGTAAGATGATTGACTTATAGTCATATTTGCATTACCAGCTGTATTTCTGTTGGTGCATGCTCAACTAGCCCTTGGCTATTGTGTTGTTATCTGTCTCCCCCAAATCCACTTTGAGCCGGATGCAGCCATCACAACCAGACGCATCCATTATGACCGCCACTGCTGGTTGTCACTTGAGCAGAAAAGGGTGGGGGGGAGCACACCACCACAAACCTCCAAGCTGGAGGGTATAAAACATCAGCTTACCCAAAAAGCTTTTGAAGTGGATCCAACAGCAGCTGGACTGCTGAGGCTTTCATGCTTCACGATGTAATACAGGGGATGCCTGCACTGTGACAGAGGAGGAAGGATGAGCACTCTCACTGTTAGCTAGGTAACTAATTTTTTTCTTTTGTTCATAGGTGCACGATATTAAGAGTTATGGGTTATAAGTTATGAAACCTTATGACTTGACTGGTGAATAAGTGAATTCATGTGATAGACTAGTCTGGGCAAAAGGGGACTGAGCCCATTTGTCATGTTTGTTTATTATATTTCTTAATTATCTCATGAAATAAAGTTTAATTTGTCCTGTAAATCTGAGAGATCCAAATGGACCTTGACACTGGGGAACACCACTTGTGACCGGCAAGTGTTGCTTGCACACAACATAAGCAAAACAATACAACTTGCTCTGGATTGGCTTGGGAAGAACAGTTCTAAGGTGAAAGCTTCTGGGTATCAGAGGCAATCAAGTGGGGCATAAGTGCTTCCTACCACTGAATAACAGGGCTGGAAAAGTCCTCACTGGTTCATGTAGTCTAACTCGAGGCACCCATGCAGAATATCTGTAGCTATGTTATTCATAGCATAGGTTTGGCCACCTTGCTCTAAGAGATATCCAGAGATGGCCATTTCACTGTCTCCCTAGATTAAGCTCTTCCTAATATGTAAAATGACATTTCTGAGCTGCAGCATGGAGTATAGATCAGCTGCTTCCCCACTCCAGCAGCACTTTACTTATTTCAAAACAACCATCACTTCTTCTTCAATCTTTTCCTTGTCCTTTCCTGCTGTTCGTGTTTTCTGCCATACTAATAATCCTCCTTATTTGCCTGTGAGTTCTTATTGGTCAGTTATCATCACTGTAGTGATGTGTGGAGCCCAGAAGAGGAAGATCCATGTCTTGGTTGGATATGCAGCTGGGGACTGCACTGATGTCACATGGTGTCACAGCCTTGGTCTCACACCTGCATAAATACTAGCTGTTTTCCTAGTTGCTTTTGATGCTTCCCATCTCAGGTGTCGTGGTTTCACCCCAGCCAGCAACTAAGCACCATGCAGCCACTCACTCACTTCCCCCCCATCCAGTGGGATGGGGGAGAGAATCAGGAAAAGAAATAAAACTCCTGGGTTGAGATAAGAACAGTTTAATAGAACAGAAAAGAAGAAACTAATGATAATGATAACACTAATAAAATGACAATAGTAATAATAAAAGGATTGGAATATACAAGTGATGCACAATGCAATTGCTCACCACCCACTGACTGACACCCAGTTAGTCCCCAAGCAGCGATCTCCCCACCCTCACTCCTCCCAGTTTATATACTAGATGTGACATCACATGGTATGGAATACCCCATTGGCCACTTTGGGTCAGCTGCCCTGTCTGTGTCCTGTGTTCCCTCCCAACTTCTTGTGCCCCTCCAGCCTTCTTGTTGGCTGGGCATCAGAAGCTGAAAAATCCTTGACTTAGTCTAAACACTACTGAGCAACAACTGAAAACATCAGTGTTATCAACATTCTTCTAATACTGAATCCAAAACATAGCACTGTACCAGCTACTAGGAAGACAATTAACTCTATCCCAGCTGAAACCAGGACATCAGGGAAGGAAACCTGGCTGAGTTCCCTCTGCCTGGCTTCATGCAGTGTGTCCTGACCTCATGAGATCTTTGCCCTGTGGCCTGCAGCACTTAGCAGACCAACCAGGAATACCAACCATGATCTGCTGCAAAATAAAACATAGCCTTATTAAACCTCTTTAAAAAAAAATCACACTTCTATGAGAATATAAACCTAATCCAGCACCCAGTGCAGTTAGGGGGAGATAGATCACGATCTCCTGAAGACCAACCTTGTTAATGGCTTTAATTTAACAACCAGAGCTCTGTCTTTTTAATTACTCAGCAATTCTGTTCTGTTCCTTCCCAATTCCAGTTTGAAGAATTGCTTTCCCATAATTAAATGAAAAAGACTTAATTGCAACCCTCTGCACAAATTCCTACCCAGTGAATGCAGAATAATGTTTTATAAGTAGTACTTTATTCTATTTATTGTACAGGTATTGATGTGTGTTGGATTTGTTCTATTTTAGAGACATTGCCATGGTAACTAGTCTCTCTTGACAAAGGCTTTATGTCAGAGCAGAAGTGGAATACACAGAAACTGAACTTCAGGTAGCCAGTGAGATGAAGACTGCTAGCATTAGGCTCACCAAAGCATCACCAGAAAATAAGCTGGTATGTCTCTGTCCTTTTGAATGTATTGCTCCCTGGGGAATCATGGCTTATTGCATGAGAACAGAGGCAAAGTGGAAGCTGACGTTGTCTTTTTCTAAGGTAAAGTTCAACAAATCTGTGCTGCATTAATTTTTAAGATACTGATTGCCCACATAGGTTTAATCACTAATGTGGTTTTAAAGAGAAAATATCAGCATGAAAGGTTTACCTTGAACTAACAGGTTTAGGTTTTATGGGCCTCACTGTCTCCAACTCTGCAGTTGTATGCTGCTACTTTTGGTGAGTCCCTAGGTTGGGCTTGTCAGTGCTGCAGACTTGAAATGAAGAATTTTAATATCCATTAGTTGAGTTTCCAGCTTTTAAACAAAACTTTGACTTTGCTCAAAATGAGTTGACAGCCGAATTTGCTTCATATACCATTCTGGCTCAAGAAAACCATCTTTGAACCCTTTCCTGAGTCACATTCACAAGTAGATTTTTTTTTAGCAGTAACTCTAGTCTGAAGGTAACCTCTAAGCAATACATATCCTATTATGAAACTGCTACAGGATTTTGCACACCTTGGGAAAAGTGTTACCTGTGATTCATATTACTAACTTCACCGATCCCTACCTGGTTGCCTAACAGTGAGGTTGTACAACATACAAGCCAAAAGAGCACTGGAACAAATTGCAAGGCAAATTGCTCTTCCCTGAGTGATTAGTCCCCCACTAGTAAAAAGGCTGAAAACATTTACTACCAATAGGTGTTACTTTAAGCAAGCAAAGTGCATATTTATTTAGTGGCCTCTGTGGTATCAGAGGCACCATGTTTACTTTCCATCTGCTTTCTCTTATCCAAGCCTCTTTAGATTCTGGGTTGTTACAAATGACTGGTCATAACGTCATTTGTCAATATAATTCCCAAAAATCACAAAGCAGTGCAAAAAACATAAATGAAAAGGGATGATGCAAGTTTATAATGTTATTTGCAGAGACTTTCTTTCTTATTTAGCAGCTTGGGAAAAAAAAAAAGGAAGGTAAATAGACTCTCTACTGAAAACCTCTGGTTCAGGGATGTGAGGGAAGAAGAGGAAAACAGAGTGTATGACTTCCGTACGTTCATTCTATTTTGTCTCTGAAAGACTTATAGTTCCAAGCTGTGATTTTTTAAAATGTTGATTACAGTAACTGGGAATGTGAGCAGTGCTCTTCATAGAATAATTCAAGTGCTGAAAATCACTCAATTTAAAAAAAGACAGTTTAGAAATAGCAGTCAGAGGCAACAAAAGCAAAATCTACATCTTACATACAGAATACAGCCAGGGAAACAGGTCTCTGGCTTTCATTTTTACCTACTCTGTTGCTAGGAGACAGAAAGACTATATTTCTATCCTTTCTGCACTTCCTGGGGGGCCCAGTGTAATGGGTTGACCTCCAGGTGCCAACCAAGCCGCTCTATCACTCCCCTTCTCAACAGGACAGGGGGAAAATAAATGACAAAAAGCCCATGGGTCAACATAAGGACAGGGAGATTACATACAATTACCATCACAGGCAAAACAGACTCAACTTGGGGGAAATAAATTTAATTTTTTGCCAATCAAAATCAGAGTAGGATAGTGAGAAATAAAAGAAAATTAAAAACACTTCCCCCCACTCCTCCCTTCTTCTCAGGCTCAACTTCACTCCTAACCTCCTACCTCCTCCCCATGAGCAGCACAGGGGGATGGGGAATGGGGGTTGTAGTCAGTTCATTATGTGTTGTCTCTGCCACTACTTCCTCCTCACGCTCTTCCCCCACTCCAGTGTGGGGTCCCTCCCACAGGACACAGTCCTTCACAAACTTCACCAATGTGGGTTCTTCAAGAACTGCTTCAGCATGGATCCTTTCCACGGGGTACAGTCCTTCAGGAGTTGACTGCTCCAGCGTGGGTCCTGCCAGAAAAACTGCTTTCCACAGGCCACAGTTCCTGCCAGGAGCCTGCTCTGGCATGGGCTCTCCACAGGCTGCAGTGTGGATATCTTCTCCACCATGGTCCTCCATGGGCTGCAGGGGAATCTGCTTCAGTGCCTGAAGCACCTCCTCCCTCTCCTTCTTCACTGACCTTCCGTACATACAGGTTTGTTTCTCTCACATATCCTCACTCTTCTATCTCACAGCTGTTGCACAGCATTTTTTACCCTTTCTTAAATATGTTAGCACAGAGGCACTACCAACGTCGCTGATTGGCTCAGCTTTGGCCAGCAGTGGGTCGGTCTTGCAGCTGGCTGAAACTGGCTCTGTCTGACATGGGGGCAGCTTCTGGTGTCTTCTCACAGAAGCCACCCCTGGAGCCCCCTGCTACAAAAAACTTGCCATAGAAACCCAATAAACCAAATAACTGGTTTGTATATGCACATATATGCCAATTCCCAAAGTATATCGCAGAAAAACTAGTGGAAAGGTGGCGATTCGAGGAGGATGTCCCAGGAATCTGCAAATTCAAGACAATAGAGACAAGGTCAGAAGCATGCCTGGGAGCTGAGGTGTCAAAGGCAGAAGGGAATGGATTTGCATCTCTTCACATGTTCCTGGCACCAGCCAGTTTGGTTACCTGAGCAAGATAAATAAGTGAAAGGTGATGTGAATGTGTATATCTCCAAGGAGTATTTAAATAGTCTCTGGAACAATGCAGACTGACTCTTCTTTTGTGCGAAGATTTAATCAGTGCAATTTGATTTTTTTTAGAAAAACATAAAGCGCGACCCTCTGTGCCTGGGGTAGACTGGGCTCAGGGAAATTGGTATAATCTGCAGAGTGTTGTTGATCGGATGGTCACTTTACAGAAAGACGCTAGAGTGCGGTCAGGGAAAGGAAAAGCAATTGTCTGTGCTGTTCTCGGTGCTAGTCTGGCCGCAGCAGTAGAGGCTAAGGATTGCCACCTCACTGCAGAATCTCAAATTATTGAATCCCTCCAAAACCTTGTTCAGTCCCTTCTGGGACAAGTGGCAGGATTAAAAGCACAACTTGAAGCAGAAAAGAACCAAGTGAAACATTTGCAAATTGCTCTTAAGGAGCAGCTCCTTGTGGATACTGTCCGTGAGGAAATTCCTCCAAGATCAGAAATTGGCTACCCCTTTAAGGACCTGCAGGCAGCAAAAGAGAAAGTGGAGAAGTTGGAGCTGCCTTCATTGCGACCCTTAGTCAAAACTGAATATATTTATGATGATTGTTGCCGAAATCCGGAATAAAACTCCTTAACAGCAATGAGAAGTTAAGAAGCAGGCACTCCTTTATTGCAGCGCTGGGCACACAGGGGATCACTCCACCTAGTGTGTGCACCTGTCTGGTTTAATCATGCAGGTTAAATACACACCTGTTATACATATTCACTAAATTTCTGGGAAATGTCATACATAATCATCAACTGTCTGATAAATCAATAGCATATGTAAATGTCCCTTTACGCAGGCGCGGTGAAGTCTCTGGTGGTCTTCAGAAGCCCCCTGGTGGTCTTCCATAGTCTTCCTCACTTTGTCCGATAGTTGACCTCTCTTATGTGATTCTGCGCAGTATGATTTTTGCCATCATGTATTAGATTACATAAAAAGTACATTCAATGTTAATTCTTAAATTTAACGTTTCTAGTGATTGGCCCTCAGTCATACCACCTTATCAATATTCTTATACTAAAACATTCATTGGTTAATCTTACTTAATTCCACTAACTGGAATCTTGATCAAAGTGGGGTTTCTAAGCAACAGAACTAAGGTCCATAACGATCTCTCTTAGTTTCTTAGGGCAAAACACTACAAACTAACAAATCGGTCAAAGTTTCTATGGTTAACTAATTTTAGACAATACTTATTCTTTGATGATTGTATACAGCACATTTTGTATGTTCCTAAGTTTCTATGACTACATTGCGAGCTTCAAACTCTTATGTTCTACAGTCTTTACCTTTTGATCAAACCCAGCTTATATAAAATTCAACTTTTATCAAAATATTTGTAACATTTCCCCCCTTTGAAAGTTTTGAAAATCATTTCAATACTTTCACTATAATTTACTAATTATTCACTATAAGCTGGAGGAAGCTCTGGGATTGTTTGTCCATTTTGCTGTCTTGCAACAGCTTGGATGATCATGCGATTAAAAGAAGTTTTACGAGTAATTTGCTTTTTCAGAAAATAATAAATCAAAATGATCATTAAAGAGATTATCAACAAAGTTAATACTGTACTAATCAATGATTTAATCCAGGAACTCAGATTCCAGCCTAATCCTGTAAAGATCTTGTCTATCCAACTCTCTTGCATATCTTGTTGCAACTCTTGTGTGTCTTTCTCAATTTTTCCCAATAATTCTAAGTCATGTTCTACATCCTGAGTTACATTCGGAATGTGTATGCAACAGCAGTCCATTCTGTCTTTTAAATATCCACACACTCCGTGTTCTTTGAGTAAGAGCATATCTAAAGCCATTCTGTTTTGCAGAGTCATTTTGGAAGTGGCCTGTAATTGTATATTTAGATCTCTAAATCCTTTTCTGGTCACATTGGCCAGTTTCTCTACCTGTCCTGTTAGTTGGTACAGTGAGTCTTGATTCCTATATATTGCCAAAGGGGTTAGTAGAGATTCTAGGGCCCAACTAATTCTAACTCCAGTGGAGGGTTCATTCCATTCATCATCTATTTCTGATCTTTTCGCCCATTTCAATTTCAAATTTTCTAATGATCCTTTAAAAGGACACTTTTTCCAAATTGGGCATAATGTTGGCATTCCCAAAGTGATTTGTTTTACCTTCCCATCAAGAGGCAGATGGGTTGTCCAGGTTCCATCACTCATTGCCCAAACTAAGTGTCCTGGACTCTGAATGGTAGTTTTTCTGCAACTGAATATTGTTCCTCTTTTAGGTGTAAAAGTGTCAGTCAATTGGAGATCATTTTTAAGTCCTCTACACAAGCAGCCATACTTCACAGCTGCTGCTAAAGGTGGAATGCTTTGAATTGCCATGTCTTTAGTACTGCAATTGTATATTTTCTCACATTTCTACCAAGATACTAAATTTTCCTTTTCTTGTAATGTACTCCCTTTGTCATTTACTGATGGCCAAGCTGTAAAAATGGTTCCATCCCAAGTAAAACACCAAGGAGCTTTAGCCATATATTGGAATTGAGACAGTATAGTCATAGACCACACTGAATCCCAATGAATTGTCTTTTCTGGTATTGATTGGTTAGCCTTATCACATTTCCATTCCATGATCATTCGAGTTGTATTTTTCTTAACTTGTTCATCATAAACACAATATCCTACATCATGAAATCTCCCAATTTTAATAAAAACAGAATTTAATAATTTTTCACAATCTGCCCTGCTCCCTGGAGACTTCCATTGTTTCTTAATAGTTGTCACTTGTTCTTGCCATCCAACTACTGGCCTTTGTTCACAGTGGGTAGTCACATTTCTATGTTCTAAATTAGTCAAATTCATTGTCAAAATTCCCCATGGTACAGATTCACCAACTGCCCTTGGTATTGGCAAACAGGCAGTAATTCATGTCACATTCTGGAAATTAGCAAATCCCTTAATCAATCCTACCATCAAATTTTCTTCCTGAGTTTTCTTTGGGAGATAAATTAATTGTTCATCTTGTCTCTTATTTCTTGTCTTTTTCTTCAGCTCAAATTGTCCTGGTAGATACTCGCTTTTTCCATCTCCTATCCAACTAATTTCTAATTTGTCAGGATCAAATTCCGGAATCTGAGTGAAATTACATCCCAATCCCATAGTACCTCCATAGTTCACTGTTACTTGTTGTTTAGCCACATTCTCAGACCAGACTCCCACCAATATTATTTTCCAAATCAAAATCCATTTCCCCCAGATTTCAAAATGATATGCAAGATTAGACATGCTTCAAAGTCAGTTTTGAAGTTCTAGGGTCTCTATATACAACTTTCCAAGATGATGGAGCTTTCTTCACCCGAGTATAATGGATCCATGCATCTGATTCAGCAATCTTGACAGCAGTGAAAGTAGTCAACAATATTTGAAAGGGTCCTTTCCAGCGTTCCTGAAGAGGTTCAGAAGTCCATGTCTTCACATAGACATAATCACCTGGTTGGAAATCATGTACTGGATTTTCCAAAGACAGAGGTCTGCTCCAAACAACCGCACTCCGAAGCGCAGTTAAAGTTTTTCCTAAAGAAAGTAAATAGTTATACACATCTTGTTTTCCTTTTAAATGTATGCTCAAATTTGGTTTGGGAGATTCATAAGGTTTTCCATATAATAACTCATAGGGACTAATGTCCCGCTCTTTGGTTGGACCCGAATTCGTAAAAGGGCCAGTGGGAGTGCCTGAGGCCATTTTAAATTGGTTTCTTGACATATTTTACTAATTTGTCTTTTCAATGTCTGATTCATTCTTTCCACCTTTCCACTAGATTGTGGTCTCCAAGGTGTATGTAGGTCCCATGTAATTCCCAAAATTCTACTAATGCCCTGGACCACTTCTGCAACAAAATGGGAACCTCTATCAGAAGAGATTCCAATAGGTACTCCAAAACTCGGGATAATTTCTTGTAATAACCATTTAATGACCTCCTTTGTTTGATTGGTCCGACAGGGAAAGGCTTCCGGCCATCCTGTAAAAGTATCAACCCCCACCAGAATGTATTGATACCCATTTTGTCAAGGTAACTCTGAAAAATCTATTTGCCAATAATCCCCTGGTTCCATTCCTGATTTCAGTATCCCCATTTGGACCTTTTTCTTTACAACTGGGTTGTTTTTCAAACATATTTCACATTTAGCAGTTGTCATTTTAGCTATTTCTAGCATTTTTACTGATACCACTTGCCTTCTCAAAAGAGTTACTAATGCTTCTGCTCCCCAATGACATTCCTTATGTTTTGTCTGTACTATTTCCCTCATTACAAATGGTGGGACTACTACTTGTCCTTTTGATGTCACCCACCATCCTTCCAGATTTTTCTTTGCATTTAATAATTTCCCCAATTTCTCATCCTCCTCTGAATATTTAGGTTTTTCCTTTGGTAATGCAATAGTTTTTGTGGGAATTAATGCTATTTGTAAGGCATTCCTTTTGGCTGCTTCCCTAGCTGATTTATCTGCTAATCTGTTCCCTACAATCTCTTTTGTATTCCCTGATTGATGTGCTTTACAGTGCATGATTGCTACTGCAGTTGGTTTCTGTACTGCTTGTAATAAATGCAAAATCTCCTCTTTATATTTATTGTTGGACCCCTGAGAGGATAATAATCCTCTTTCTTTCCATAAAATCCCATGGACATGGACCACACCAAATGCATATTTTGAATCAGTCCAGATATTTACTTTCTTTTCTTCACTCAATTCTAGAGCCCTTGTCAAAGCCACTAATTCCGCCTTCTGAGCTGAAGTTGTGCTCGGCAAAGCATTGGTTTCTATAACTGATTTTTCAGTTGTTACCGCATATCCTGCATAGCGGATTCCATTTTCGATGAAACTGCTACCATCTGTGTACAATTCCCAGTCCGGGTTGTCCATAGGTACATCCTTCAGATCCTCTCGACTGGAATATACATATTCAATGGTAGTCAGGCAATCATGTTCCAGTTGTCCTTCTTCCTGTACAGAAGTCAGAAAGACTGCAGGATTAGTTAAGTTAGTGTTTTTCAAAATCACATCATCTTGCTCCATTAAAATTACCTGATATTTCATCATTCTGCTCGAGGATAGCCAATGGTCCCCCTTTTGCTCCAACACTGATATCACCATGTGTGGCACATATACCACCATCATTCTTCCCAAAGTCAATTTTCGAGCCTCCTGTATTATCATCACAGTGGCTGCTACCGCTCTCAAACAAGCAGGCCAGCCTTTACTTACAAAGTCCAAATGTTTGGAAAAATATCCAACCGGTCGCTTCCAACTTCCCATCTTCTGAGTCAGCACTCCCAGTGCAATGTGTTGTTTCTCATGTACAAATAACTGGAAGTCTTTAGTCAAATCCGGAAGTCCCAAGGCTGGCGCTGTCATCAGGGCCTGTTTTAAACTCTTGAAAGCTCTCTGCTGATCTGGACCCCATTCGAATGGTGGACCTTTAAGAGCTTCATATAATGGTTTAGCCAACAGACCATAGTTCATTATCCATAGCCAACACCACCCAGTCATTCCCAAAAAGGTTCTCAATTCATGGGTATTTCTCGGCTCCGGGATACTGCAAATTGCTTCTTTACCCTCTGTTCCCAACTGTCTTTGTCCTTGGGAGATTTCAAAACCCAGATATATCACAGTCTGTTTTGCTATCTGGGCCTTAGTTCTAGAGACTTTGTATCCACTTAGCCCTAAAAAGTTCAAAAGATCAATTGTTACCTTTATACACGCTGGTCTCTCTTCCGTAGCTATCAGTATGTCGTCTACATACTGAAGGAGCAAATGTCCAGGTTTGGGACCATCTTGCTTCCACATCTCAAGTTCTTTTGCTAATTGGCTCCCAAAAATTGTTGGGCTGTTCTTGAACCCTTGCGGCAATCTTGTCCATGTCAATTGCGTTTTTCGTCCTGTGTTTGGATTCTCCCACTCGAAAGCAAATAATTTTCGACTTCCTTCTTCCAGGGGTATACAAAAGAAAGCATCCTTCAAATCAAGCACTGTAAACCACTGATGATTCTCCCCTAGAGCTGTTAAAAGTGTATATGGATTGGCCACTACAGGATGTATATCTTTCACTATCTGATTTATCACCCTCAGATCCTGTACTAATCTATATTCTCCTGATGGCTTTTTCACTGGTAAAATTGGAGTATTATATTCAGATTCACATTCCTCTAAAATTCCATGTTCCAAAAATTTATCAGTTAATTTCTTGATTCCCAATCTAGCCTCAGGTTTAATTGGATACTGCTTTAATCTCACTGGCTTCACATTCTCCTTCAGTTCCACCTTTACAGGCTGTGCCATTTTAGATTTTCCAGGTATGTCTGTGTTCCAAACTATAGGGATCACAGCATCATCAACTTCTTGTGGCATCTCCCGAGTCTTAACCTTCTCCTGTATCATCAATATTTCTCCTGTCTTTGATTCTGGCATCTTTAAAAGAATTTCTCCTCCCTCAAAAGCTATCTGTGCATTTAATTTGGATAACAGATCTCGACCCAACAAGGGTATCGGACATTCTGGCACATACAAAAATTCATGTGTAATTGCCTTATTTCCAAATTTTAAATCAAGGGGTTGAAAGAGTGGTCTATTTTCCTGTTTCCCAGTCGCTCCAATTATGGTTGCTGTCCTATCTCCTAATTTCCCTTTGCGAGTATTCAAAACAGAATATACTGCTCCTGTATCTACTAAGAATTCAACTTTATCATTTCCCAGCTTAGTTGTAACCAGAGGTTCAGCTGGGCTCCCCTCTGGTCCCCTTCATTCATTCAAAGTCATCATTTTCACAGCCTCTTGCTGATTTGTTTGCAGCTGAGGACAATCATTTTTCCAATGTCCATTCTCTCTGCAATACGCACACTGATTTATTCCTAGAGGTGCATTAGGTTCCCAGTTCACAAAGTTTTTAAAACCTCCTCTTCTTCGAATTCGTCCTCTTCCTCTTGCTGCACTCCCTGTTAAAACAGCTATTAACCTACTTTCTCTAATCTTTTCTTTCTTTTCTTTTCTTTGTTCCTCCTCCTTTTCCCAATTATTGTAAACTTTCCATGCTGTTTCTAACATTTTATTCAGATTTCTTGAGTCCTCCCCCTCCAATTTTTGGAGTTTTTGCCTTATATCAGGCGCCGACTGTCCCATAAAAATCGAGGCTAGCTGTTGCTGTTCTGCCTCTGTTTCCAATTTTAAATCAGTATATTTTCTAGCAGTTTCCTTCAATTTTTCCAAAACCACAGAGGGAGATTCATTTTTGTCTTGTTTTATCTCATATAATTTAGACCAATTCAGAGCTTTTGGCATTGCATGCTTTACTCCATACAATACCCACTTTTGGTACCAAGTTAACCTTCTCCTGTCTACAGGGTCATTTGGATCCCACTGGGGATATCCTGAAGGAAAACTCTGTTCCAAAGTTCCAGAGAGCATTTCATTCATATGTGCCGCCTCTGCTTGTGCTTTTCCAGTTTTTAATACCATCTGTTTTTCAGTGCTGTCCAATAAATTATCCAATATTACTTGTAAATCATTCCAATCGGGATCCTGAGTTCTAATAATTGTTTCTACAACCCTTCCTACTCTCTCCGAATCTTCCCTATAAACCCCTGCCACCTGTTTCCATGCCATCAAATCCATAACAGAAAATGGCACTTTGACATATACTGGCCCATGCTGTCCCACTCCCTGTCTCAAGGGAGCCAACAATTGAGATTGCTGACGAGTTCTCCGAGACACTGGGGTATGGACTACTACTTCTGATGTTTCATCAACTTCGTCCCCTGTCCTAGTACTATCTGGTTCTATTATTCTCCCTGATTCAATACTCCTTTCCCGTGCATGTGAGGAAGAGGGATTCTGCTCCTCCCTTGGTGGGGCTATTTCTAATTCTAGTTCCATTTCATCCTCTTTCGGTACTGTACATCTAATGCACCTCCAATATCACAAGCCGAACAACAACTCTTAGTTTTCTTATTTTCTGAAGTTAATGTCATCACCAAATTATCTCAACTAATTAACTTGCATTCCTTTTGCCAATCCGTTCTCTGTCTCAAATAAAAGAACAAATCCACATATGGCACTTCACTCCATTTACCTTCTCTTCTACAAAATAACATTAACTGTAATATAGTATTATAGCTTAAAGTTCCATTTGTTGGTCACTTTTCCTGATCTTCTAAAACATACAAGGGCCACCAATGATTACAATATTCAATCATTTGATTTTTACGCAAGTCATCATGCAATTCACCCCAATGTGCCAACAAACATCCCAACGGAGATGTTTTTGGTATCTTTCCATGAGTGGATAAATTTCCCATACTCTTACTCTTAAATAATTTGGCTAATGCCATTATGTTTATATATCAAAATACCAAATATATATCAAATATCAAGTATCAAGTATCAATGATCAAACATCAAATGTCAAATACTGAACCAAATATCAAATGCCGAGTATCAAGTACAAAGTTTCAAATACCAAATGCATGTATCAAATACCAGATATCAAATGAATGCAAATAACAATTGTTGCCAGGTAATGGAGTCCACCTACTTGTCCAGGGCACGGACAAAGCCGACTTCCCTAGGCAAGAGCCATAACCAATATCCCCTGGCAAGATTATTAATCATACTTAAAACTTCCAACCTCAGTTGGAGGCACTACCTTTGAGAACTCTATAGCATATAGGTTCCCTTGTTTCCCACTATTGTCCAACCCTGCAATAGCTTTCGTTTATGACTTACGGGCAGACGCCTAGGCTTCTACACAAACGGGTACCCTCTCAGCCCCAACCCTGCGAAGCTTTTGCCGCGCCTTACGGGAAGGCTATCCAAACAAGTTTCAAAGAAGTGCCTTACCCTTTCTCCAGGGAATGTTGCGAGGAGCTTTATGAGTCGAGAGTGATGGTTCTCCCCGAGAATCCCTCGGTGCCTGCCGGAGCTCAATCAACACTCGATCTCGTCCAGTCTCACTCGCAAGGTCCCATCTTGGTCGCCAAAACTGTTGCCGAAATCTGGAATAAAACTCCTTAACAGCAATGAGAAGTTAAGAAGCAGGCACTCCTTTATTGCAGCGCTGGGCACACAGGGGATCACTCCACCTAGTGTGTGCACCTGTCTGGTTTAATCATGCAGGTTAAATACACACCTGTTATACATATTCACTAAATTTCTGGGAAATGTCATACATAATCATCAACTGTCTGATAAATCAATAGCATATGTAAATGTCCCTTTACGCAGGCGCGGTGAAGTCTCTGGTGGTCTTCAGAAGCCCCCTGGTGGTCTTCCATAGTCTTCCTCACTTTGTCCGATAGTTGACCTCTCTTATGTGATTCTGCGCAGTATGATTTTTGCCATCATGTATTAGATTACATAAAAAGTACATTCAATGTTAATTCTTAAATTTAACGTTTCTAGTGATTGGCCCTCAGTCATACCACCTTATCAATATTCTTATACTAAAACATTCATTGGTTAATCTTACTTAATTCCACTAACTGGAATCTTGATCAAAGTGGGGTTTCTAAGCAACAGAACTAAGGTCCATAACGATCTCTCTTAGTTTCTTAGGGCAAAACACTACAAACTAACAAATCGGTCAAAGTTTCTATGGTTAACTAATTTTAGACAATACTTATTCTTTGATGATTGTATACAGCACATTTTGTATGTTCCTAAGTTTCTATGACTACATTGCGAGCTTCAAACTCCTATGTTCTACAGTCTTTACCTTTTGATCAAACCCAGCTTATATAAAATTCAACTTTTATCAAAATATTTGTAACATGATGACCAGGACCAGTTCCCCCAAGTTACAACTAAAGAGGTCCCCTATACCGCCACTGAGTTGGCAAAATTAAAAAAGGAATTTGGCCGAACCCCTAAGGAGTCAGAAATGGAGTATGTGTGGAGAGTATCGTTGTTGGTGGGGGGACCAGATTCTGTTAAGTGAAAAGGAGGTGGAAGGGTATTGGGGACTGGGAGTGTTTTTAACTACTGGGGATTACCGTGCCCCCTGGTCTTTAACCCAACGGGCAGCCTATTGGGTGGGGGGTTTGAACACCTTGGAGAGGGGGGATCCCCTTGTGATTACAGGGACTGTTGATCAATTAGTGGAGAGTGCGCAAAAGGCAGCTTGTCTGCAAATGATGGATGATCGAAAATTGGAGCCTACACAGGAGTCCCTGATGATGATGTCAGTGGATCCTGAGCGAATGACTCCCCTTATACGGGGACTCCCTGATTCTCTGAAACCATTGGTATACAATTACAAGGAAAGATACAGGAAATGCCCCAGGGCGAGAGTGTTGCGGCTGCTTTAGGAGGATTCATGCCTGATTGGCACCCTCAACCCCCAGACAAGAAAATGTGCACTTGGGGAGAAGTAGCCCAGGAATTAATTAATTACGGGCTCAAGTATGGTCCCGTTAACCCTCCAGCCACCAAAACAGACTCCAGGGGCTTGAGAGGGGCTGAAGTAAAAATAGTTCCATGCCCTGGGGAGTGATAGGAGAACACCCCTTGCTAAATCGCTGGGGGGGAGAGATATCCCGAACAAACGTAATAGTCTGTGGGCACAGGGACACCAGAAGGGGATCCCGCGTGACTTAATGGACAGGCTGCCAACAGACAAATTAGAAAAGTTGGTAACAGGGTGGCCTGATAAATCAGCAAATAGAAAAGTGGATTTTGAGAATACTACTCCTAGCGCACCCTCCCTGATTGATTTATCAGAACCAAATGCCACCCAAAAGCCAGCGGGAAACTAGATTCTTCACCTTTTGGTGGTGAGCGGGGGGGGGGGGCGAAGGTTGGATGTATATCAGACAGCTCACTGAAAAGAGCTGGGGTGATTTACTAATTACAGGCGTTGTGGGGCCAAGACAAGTCCCGGTCACCTTTTTGGTAGATACCGGAGCTCAAATTTCAGCTATTAAAACCAAAGACACCGCTAAATGCAGAAGTACACCCTCTAAACAGCAGCTTTTTGTGGCAGATGCATTCGGCATTGTTCAGCCACAGGCATTAGCAATGGTCAGCTTGTGTTTGCCAGAAGATAGTGCCACTACAGTGACAATGGTTGTGGGGGAGTTTCCACTTAACCTCTTAGGACTCGATGTTTTAAAGGGAAAGACCTGGATTGATAATAAAGGGAGACAGTGGTGATTTGGCTCTCTCACAATAGATATTCGGCTGTTACAAGCCGCGCCGCTGCTTCCCCCTTCAAAGCTTACAAATGTTAAGCCTTACCTGATATCCTTGGGGGCCAGAGAGGGAATAGCGCCTGTGTTAGAGGACTTAAAGGGACAGGGTATCGTGATTCCAACCCATTCTCCTTTTAACTCCCCAGTGTGGCCAGTGCGAAAACCTAATGGCAAGTGGAGATTGACTGTAGATTATCACAGGCTTAATGCTAATACCGGTCCATTGACAGTTGCGGTACCAAATATTGCTGAGCTTATAGCTACAATCCAGGAACGAGCCCGCCCAATTATGGCAACAGTGGATGTTAAAGATATGGTTTTTTATAGTCCCCCTGCAAACAGAGGATCAAGACCATTTTGCATTTACTTGGGAGGGTCAGCAATTTACTTTTACCTGACTCCCACAAGAGTATAAGCATTCACCCACTCTAGCTCATCATGCACTAGCGCAGGAGCTAGAAGTAATTCAGACAGAGGAGGGGGTCAGTGTTTACCAGTATATTGATGACATTCTTGTGGGAGGGGATGAAACAGAAAAGGTTCAGAAAACTCAGGATAATATAATTTCTCACTTGGAAAGCTTGGGGCTGAAAATTCCACCAGAGAAAATACAAACACCCTCAAGCGAAGTAAAGTTTTTAGGAATTTGGTGGAAGGAAGGAATGACATGTATCCCCCCCAACACTCTTTCCTCATTGGATCAGATTAAAATGCCAGAGTCAAAGGATTTGCAGCACCAACTAGGAAATGAGACAAGAGGTTTTATTGTTGAGTGAGTGCTGTGATGTGTCTAGCTGTGTATTTAATACCTTGTATTGTATGTGTGTCTGTGTATGTTTATTGGATATGGTGTACGTAATATTGTGTTATAGTGAGCATGGTATATGCAGACTGTGTTCTAGAATTTGTGTTGTATGGTGTGCAGTGTACTGTGTAGTTTGTTGTGTGCCAGCACATGGATTGCAGGTTGTGTGTGTGCTGTGTGTTGCATATGCATTGTGTTTATATATGTATAAATACATATTTTGTGTATTTATACAGATGCATTATTTTATTAATATGATATAATATGCATGAATAGGTTATGCATGATATGTATGTGTAGTGTAAGCATACCTGTGTGCACCTATACATGTACCTATCTATGTATGCATGCATGTGCATGCACTATAGTGCATGATGCAATGCATACTCTGTTTTATAGTGTAGGCCTACCGAGTTAATAAAAGTTTTTATGAAACAATATTGTTTAATTATATACTGTCACATATCAATAGTAATATGTGATGCGTATTAGGTATTATGATACAATTCATTATATATATATATATGTATAATTATATGTATGATACATGCATCTTCCAAGCCAAGGCTGTTTGTAGCAGCAATAATCAAGAGTGCTTAGACGCTCATTTAAAGTAATCAAAACAGTGTTGGCGGGGACTCTTCCCCCTGACAGGGTGGCCCCGAGAGCCTCTGTGTGGAAAGGTATCTGTCAGTCTTAGTTGAACTCCCTACAGTGAGGGCTGTACCTCTGGTACTGGAAACCCCGATGAATAAATATGCTTGGAAAGCAAAAGATGCTCATGGAAAAGAACATAAAATCAATACCAGGTGGATTATTCCTTCCTTCTAATAACAATTTGCTTTTGGTTCCTTAGGATGAACCAAGCCTGTTTTTCTTTTCTCTTTCAGGTGAAGACTCTAGAGCCTGCCTGAAGGAATACATGAAGCTGTTGATTGTTTGTGTGGTTTTGTCAGTGACTGTTTTGTTAATATTTATAGGATGTTTGGCATACTACCGCAGATGTTGTTTTGGTCAACTCTTGTCGCTGCCTTTAATATTTGGGGGAACTCTTGCACGCCCCCCCCCCCTTTTTGACTTGTTGTGGCAAAATGAATTTATGGCTCTAGGCCAGCAAGTGGCCAACACTTTTAATCTGACAAATTGTTGGGTATGTGATGGGCCCTTAAGTTTGGAAAGCTGGCCATGGACTGCTGTCCCTGTTTCCCCTGAATGGTTAGTGAGTAATTACAGTGAGGTCAAAAATGATTCTTACTGGGGTGAAGACACACAGCCCTGGACAATACAATACCCAGTCCAAGGTGAATATTGCTTGAACCAAACACAGAAAGGTGGTATCCCTGTGGGAAATAGCAAGTGCAACTGGACCTATACTTATGACAACCATTGCCTCACTGACGGTTGTAGACCAATTGATTGTTCAAACCATGGGGCAGCCGTGTCACTGCCAGAAAGGGATGACCAGGCATATTGTCGCCTCTTGAGTTCCAGTTCTCCAAATTTTGTACCTCGCTGGCCCGGATGGGCTTGGGTGAATCAAACAGGGCACAGGAAACAGTTTTCTCATTTTTGGTCTTCCACTAATCAGTCTAATAACGGTCTTAATGTTACCTGCTTTTGGCACCGTGGTTCCGGTGCCTGGAAATGCAGACTCACTGATAAAACATATTCTTGTCTCCCTGATGGGACTCAAATTTGGTGGTCAAGTGATAATAAAGACCACTGTCAGGGACATTTGAGCATAGGTCCAGATGGACTTCCTATCTGTTGGGGCACCACGGAGGAAGTGGGAAAAACCGTGGACAAGTTGTTGATGAACGGTCTGTCAGATCATCCTCTGGGAGTAGGTAATTCAACATATTTCCAGTCACCATGGACACCTACTGGTTGGTTTGAAAATGGCGCATGAGCCTTAAAGGGTCACTATTGGGTGTGTGACCAATGTGCCTACAAACTGCTAGCAGCAAATTGGACTGGAGTGTGTTATGTGGGGGTAATTCACCCCTTGTTTTTTCTGCTCCTGGAGGATGAAGGGGATGGACTGAGTGTTAAGGTATATTGAGACGGGGAGCCAAAGGAACCTTAGTAGATATAGTAGATATATTTCATCCTTTTCAAAAGGAATGGAGGTAAACAAATATATTTAAAAAAAAAGAAAATAGCACACAGCACTTCATGAAAATTGTATGTCTTTTAAAGTAATCATTGTATCTTTCTTTTGGATGACACTGTTTATTGTAAGATGTCATTTTTATTGAATACACTATAACACAAGAGACTTTCCATGTCATGTCAAGAGAAACTGGTCACATGATTCACAAACAAAACTTTTAACACTGATACATAAGCATCACTTCAAAATAAGCCTTGCTATAGCAAACTGCAAAACAAGAACCACTAAATATTTCCACAGAGACATCACATTAAGAAAAGAAAAAGAAAAAAGAAAGGAGAAAAATAGCACTACACACCAGGTCACAGTTTGGTGACAATATGGAGATCTATATTTATATGTAGATATCTCTCTCTCTCTCATGACAAAGCAAGAGAGATCTAGAAATATATGTATATACATAAAGTATAGGTGGAGGGCAGGGCTGGGACAAATATTTCATAATTAATTGATTCTATCTCTATTGGTGATGTAATTAAACATCAGTGTTGAATTAAATTACTTGTATATAAAACATTCTTAGCTGCTTTTCTTTAAGTTACTAGAATGATACATATAAGCTGCAAGATATAGGCCTCTAAAGATTTGATTTGATCTGTTTTCTTACATATTTCTATCAAACAGCCCCACTACTAGCAGTTTCTGTTATCCTTGCCCAAAGTATTCAGTGTTTATAAAATACCAGCTGGCTGTCACTCAGAGCCTTCTACAAGCAAAAAAACCCAAACCCCATAGACCTGGTCTAGAATGCATAGATGGTAAAATAATGTACCCAGCATTTCCTTTTTCTTCTCCTGAGATATATGTTTAAAAGATGGCAAAATAGTCACTTTGTTGCTATTGTGAAATTCACATTTTTTCCCTGAAACATGTACACTTTTTATTTTTGCTTCATATTTGTGATTAATTATAGTAACACACACACACGAAAACAACCCACAAGTGTTTTAACTAAGGCTTTTCAAGGACCTCTTGATTCAAAGCAGCACTTGTTCATCTTAGCCCTGACAACAAGAAAATACAACTTCCTGTGCTATCAAAACCTTCATGTTTTATTAGAAACCCTGATCTGATCCCCTGCCCTTCCCCACTCCTCTCTCTCACATTTTATAGCAGCATTTGAATTAATTTACAGGCCGCAACAACCCAGAGATAGTCTTGTTATAACACATTCCCATTGTACCTTAGCCATCCAGTGACCTGATCATTTTATTGGGTTATTTCATTTCTTTTCAAAGTGTTTTGTAAATGTCTACATCAGCCACAACAGAAACAATCTCTCAAAAAGGTGTGTGTGGGGGGGGGGGGGGATAGCACAAATGCTGCTATTATTACTGCTGAATTTTGGCATTCCCACCATTGTCTTGCAAGTAGTGCTGCAGTCTGAATAGTCTTGGAATTATTTCATTACTGTAGACAATTATAAAATGCTAACGAAGCTGCACTGCTATTCTGGGACAATAAAAAAGCAATAGCACAAACCCAGAAATGACAGTAAATCAAACTGCTTTTGGAGTTCAGTTCATTTCCTTGTGAGAAATCAGCAAGTGAGATGGGAAGGGAAGAAATGTTTTTAAGCAGTCATTTGGGGGAAAAAGTGCTTGTTGTTATATCTCTGGCATTTTAGCACTTCCTCTGATGCACACCAATTTAAAAAGTTGAATTTCACAAACATAGAAAAATAAATATAAAAAGAAAAAAAATTATTTTGGTCACTCAGCAGACTTTATTAATTTATTAATAGTACTAATTATCATTTGTAGTAATGTAGATGTATGTAAATTTATACATATATATTACCTTTTAATGAAAAAATGCAAAATATGTATAACTACAGTTAATAGCTTGTCTACTCCGATTATACCTTTTATACATGATAAAGAGGAGTAATGATATAGCTTAAGGTTATCCATACTGGTGGCTTTGTAGAACATTTGGTCCTTTAGAAGTTTAACATACTGCTACGTTATTGCACAATGCATTGTAACATTAGCTATTCTCTAAAATGACTCAGTCTCACTAGTAAATAAAAAATAAGATGCCACTAAGTACAATTTCAGGGGTTTGTTGGGTTTGGGTTTTGTTGGTTTTTTTTGTGAGTCTACATTCTTTTAGTGCTTGCAAAACCCACATGTTTTCTTTCAGGCTGGAGCCTGCGTTGCAACAGAAGCATCTCAGATACCTTTTTATTAAGCTCATAACAAACTAAAACAGAATACAGCAGGCAGAAGCTTAACACCTCCCCTTCCACCACCTGCAACCCTTTCCTACTGCACAGTATCAGCAGACTCTGACACCTTCCTTCACTGCTGTTATGTTGAAAATTATTTGCAAATTCCTTTAAAACATAAAAATCAGATTCTCAAGAGAATGAGTTTCACTGAATGCTCAGTCTTTATCTAGCTTTCTATGTGAACTTCTAAGACAGTCTAGTAAAATTTTAAGGGCAATTTTGTAGGAATCTTCCTTAGACTTTTAGTGTGTTTCCAGTTCAGTACTGGTTAAGAAATAACATCTAGTTTATTAAAGAAAAACTGAGTATGGCTTTATAGTTATATTCTCATGTTTATTTTTAATACTGCCTTTTCAATGACATTGAGAAGGGTAAAAATCCACCACTGTCCAGTGAACTATTTTCATTTGAAAATGTTCAAAATATTTATGAGCTATCTCTAAAAGCTTCCAAAGGAAAAACCTAAAGTGCCTCAATAAATAATATATGCAATCAAATTATATATTTTATTATATATTAATATTATATATTAAGAATATTATGGGAACACTTGCAAAAATAAAATGCTTAATTTATTAACTACAATACTCCCAACACAAAGATGAAGGACTATTTTGATCTGTCTCATGTCAATAAGAAAAAAAACAAAAAGAGAAAAAGAAAAGAAAGATCACTTTTTTTAGCAATGCCCTTTCACAGAGGGAGGCAAAAGTCTTGAGGACTAGGTAAGGTAGGTTTTCATTTGTAAGAATTCATATTAAAAATAATCCTACCTCTAAATTTGAAACCTTCAATTTCCAGTTTGAAAAACAACAGGTATACCCATGCATTTGTCATCAACACAGTGGCCATGCAAATGCTGTACATGTACAGTGCCCATCCAATCAAAACCAAATAATTTTGTTAATAGTGGATGTTGGGAATGACAGCACTAGCATCGACAAACATGATGCTGAATTCAGGGTCTTTGCACTCCGAAAAGTAAGCCATAATCTCAGAGTCATATTTATTTTGTCGAGGAATCTCACTCTATCCCCCACCATGGTTCAAACATAACCAGTGATCTCTGTGCTTTAGATTATTCATGTAATATCAGTCTATTGTATCTGTAGCATTGTAAATGTGTCCTCCATTAACTCCTTCTAATGAAATATCATTTATGCTATTATGAGTTAGCTATATGAGTTTTATATATATATATGAATTATTACAAGGGTGTACTACAAGATGAGAGATTAATTTCTGTACAAAGGGCATTAATCAACAAATATCATGCACAGTTTTGCTTGCACAGTTAAAAAAAAAAAAAAATATTGAGGAAGGAATATGCTGCTGGACAAGCACCATATGAGATACACCTGCCCCAGCATCTATAGCTTGCCCTATCTTAACAAAATCCTTAGTTTAAACACTTGATCCTGAAATTAATCCTGTACATTAATAAGCCTAGCTTCAGCCTTTATTACCAAAGACTAGCTGGAGAACATTTTTATACCAGTGGCATGCCAGTATCCTACCAGAAGACAAAATAAGGGCATGTGCTTTGTTCATTATTTTGTAATATAATTGTGTGCAGTACAGACAATATCTTTTTCCCTTTTACTGTAGACTTGTATCTGGCAATGAAAAATTCTGGCCATACACCTCCTCGAACAATCCCTTTACTCCTCAGAAAGATTGTCCAAGGAAAGTGCTAAACCACCTCTTGCCTTCCATCAAATTGTTTCAGTGTTTTTTTAGTGGGGTTGGATGCCATCTGATCCCATAGTTCCTTCAGATAGTGGATCACATAAATACTGTTTTCATTCCATCTAGCTTTGTCTGTGCAAGAAATATGCTTTGTGTAGAGAATGTTAGTCTTTTTCCACCCACGTGCTGAAGCAAAAAAATTGAGGTGAATACAAAGAGACCCTCAGTATCTGTACAGCAGAAATCAAAGTTTGAATCAAATATATTTTTCCCTTTTTTCATCCACATCAAAGGCATGAATACAACAAGGCATTGTTAGTTGTGGTGGGCTAACTGGAGAGTCAACTGATATAACAGATCAAGTTTTTAAGGCCTTTGTCTACGCAGAGTTACAATAATGCAGAAGCCAAATTGATTAGAGAGAGGAAAAATGATAGAAACTGAAAGAGAGAGAGAGTGAAGATATGTTTCAGTAATGTCTAAAAAGTCAATACTGTGTCTATAGATGGAGAAGTGCACATTGCTTGCCCTTTGAAAGCTTCTCCATATCTTTATCATTAATACTATCAAAGTTAAGAACACATTTTAATGGAGTTCAGTGGCAGTTGAACACATTCATTCACGCGGACCATAAGAAGAAATGCTAGGATGTTTTAGCTTAAAATATCCAGGTAAACTGGAGATGCCTTAGCCAAGTTCTGGAGGAGGGAATGGATTTCTTTGATGTTGAGCCTCATGTGAGGCTCCCTTTGCCAACAGCCCAGCATCAACTCATATACTTCCTTGGGGCACGTGCGAGGTCGCTGCAGCACTCGGCCCTGGGTGATGCACTCAATCACCTATGAGAAATCACAAGGAAAGGATCAGTGTAGCCATGCCATTTACATAGGCCTCACCCATGGAAGAGTTAGCTGCTAATAGCCACAGCAGCCTCACTGGTGGCAGTCACCTGGCCACCTCTGCAAAAGAGCTGCATTTCTAGGTAGATGTACAGGCAGTGGGATATGATCTGGAAAAATCACCATAATGTAGGATGTCAAGGAGCAATACCTTGACCGATGTGATGTTATGTTAACCCGTGTTACCTCTTCCATTCATGAGGGAATGGTGGTAGGGAAGCAATACCATACCTTCCCTACCTGTCTATCAATCTCACCTCGTCTCAGAAGTAAACTGTTTCGTCTCACATAGAGCACCTCTCCCTCCCTCCTTACACTTTATGAGTACCACCATGGCAAATCTCTGGTAATGGATTACTTCTGATTTCCCAGGTATGAAGAGATCTCCAGATTCCTTCAATCTATTCAGGAATGTTTTAGAACAACCACTTCATGACAATGACATTTCCTGATATGTAACTGAAATCACCCAATGTCAGTTTGGGAGATAGATAAGCTCCTTTTTATTGCCTCATGGTCTTTCTCAACACCCACAGCAGACTATTCTATACAAAGGAAGAAGCTACATCCCAACTTGGTATACTCCTACTTGGATAACTTCCATCCACCTTGGGGAGAAAAGGGTGAAAACAAAGAACTTCAACTACAAAATTATCATAAATACATGATATCGGGGTTATTGCTTTTACTAAATAAATTTGCTATTGTCCTTTCCCCAGAGAAGCCATACCATCAGTTAAAATGCCACCCTCCTTTATGCAATCTGAAAATATAATACACACACCTCATTGTTTGAGAGCTGATACCATGGCTGTTTGCCATAGGTAAAGATTTCCCATAATACGACCCCCAGGCTCCAGACATCACTTTCTGTGGTGAACTTCCTGTACATGATACTTTCTGGAGGCATCCAACGAATAGGCAGCATTGTGTGACCTCCAACCTGAGGAAGAAAAAAAAAGAAAGAGTCAGAAATAATTCCTCCAGACCTCCAGGAAGAGTATTGGGATGATAAACCAGGGAAATCCACATTTTCTTTTTTCCCATCTGCTGCCATTCATTTTAAAGAGCTCGTAAGAACTAGGGAGATGTGATCCAACCTCCTCTCTCCCGAATGGTGATCAATACCATGATAAATTTCTCAATAGAATCTCCAAATAAATTGTTTCTGAAGTATAAACTCATCTTCTACATTTATTTTGCACCCCCTACACAAGGAACTGAATGCTCTATAAAATTAGTGATTGACTAAACCTATAACCCATTATAAATTAGCTGGTATTACTCTCCATTTTAAGACTGAGAAAATTGTAAAAGAGTCATGCAATGAAATCTGCACATATCACCTGAGATCCATGAAGACACAGTGACTGCATGACACAGAAGGATCAGGATTTATATGGTTTAATATATTAATTAAGAATGAATTAAAGCAATGCTATTGTCTGTGGCTAATTTCCAAAGTTAATCAATGCATGAAATTATTTTGTTCAAAATTAACTACTCAGTTCTACACAGCTTTCCAAATTTTCAGTCTTTTGGATATATACACTTGATAATAAATAACTTGCAAGATATGGACTCTGTGTCCCAAATCATCACATGTTGAATTCCCCAGGAACCTTTTCCTGAATTAATGCCTTTCTGAAAGTCTCTAACACATTTCTTGGTTTCCCCAAAATGCTATACTTAGTTAAAATTGAGTTACTTAAGCTGAATGTAAACAAACAAATAAATAAAATCTTGCTTTTCATTCTAGTTTCTAAATAACTTACTGTTCCTAATATGTCACATTCTGACTAGATCACATCAGTGAATAAATCCACTCAAGCACTTTTAGAATAGTCTAACCAGTTGAGATAGAATAGAATAGAATAGAATAGTTCAGTTGGAAGGGGCCTACAATGATCATCTAGTCCAACTGCCTGACCACTTCAGGGCTGACCAAAAGTTAAAGCATGTTATTAAGAGCATTACCCAAATGCCTCTTAAACACTGACAGGCATGGGGCATCAACCGCCTCTCTAGGAAGCCTGTTCCAATGTCTGCACACCCTCTCTGTAAAGAAGTGTTTCCTAATGTCAAGTCTGAACCTCCCCTGGGGCAGCTTTGAACCATTCCCACACATCCTGTCACTGGCTACCAGGGAGAAGAGATGAGCACCTCCCTCTCCACTTCCACTCCTCAGGAAGCTGTAGAGAGCAATGAGGTTGCACCTCAGCCTCCTTTTCTCCAAACTAGACAAACCCAGAGTCCTTAGGCATTCCTCATTGGACATGCCTTCCAGCCCTTTCACCAGCCTCTGGATGCATTCGAGTACCTTAACATCCGTCTTAAATTGTGGGGCCCAGAACTGCACACAGTACTCAAGGTGAGGCCGCACCAACACTAAATACAGAGGGATAATCACCACTTTTGACTGGCTGGTTATGCTGTGTTTAATGCACCCTGGGATGTGGTTTGCCCTCTTGGCTGCCAGGGCACACTGCTGACTCCTACTGAGCCTGCTGTCAACCAGCACCCTGAGATCCCTTTCTGCAGGGCTGCTCTCCAGCCACTGCCCTCCCAGTTTATGCTTGTGTCCGGTGTTATTCTGTCTCAGGTGAAGAATACGGCATTTGTTCTTGTTAAATTTCATTCCACTGATGATTGCCCAATGCTCCAATCTATCTCGATCCCTCTGCAAGGCCTCTTGTCCCTCAGGAGAGTCAACAGGTCCTCCCAGTTTGGTATCATCTGCAAACTTGCTAATGGTGTATTCAACTCCTGCATCCACATAATTGATAAAAATATGAACAGAACTGGCTCTAGAATTGAGCCCTGAGGAACACTGGTGGTGACAGTCACCAGCCAGATGTAGCCCCATTCACTACAACCCTTTGAGCTCTGCTGTTCAGCCAGTTCTTCACCCAGTGCAGTGTGTACCTGCTCATCTCGCAGTTGGACAACTTGTCCAGAAGGATGCTGTGAGGGACAGTATCAAAAGCCTTCCTAAAATCTAGAAAAACTACATCCCCTGCCTTCCCTTCTTCCACTAGGTGGGTGACCTTATTGTAGAAGGATATTAAATTAGTCAAACAGGAATTTCCCTTTGTGAACCCATGTTGACCGTGCCTGATGATTGCATTGTCCTTTAAATGTCTTTCAATAGCACCCAGTATGATTTTCTCCATAATTTTCCCAGGTACTGAGGTTAGACTAACAGGTCTGTAGTTTCCTGAGTCTTCCGTCATGCCCTTCTTGTAAATTGGAATAATGTTGGCTAGCTTCCAGTCAGCAGGGACCTTCCCAGACTCCCAAGCCTTTTGGTAGATGATTGAGACGGGTCTTGCTGTAACATCCGCTAGCTCCTTCAGTACTTTGGGATGAATCCCATCAGGCCCCATGGACTTATGAACATTCAGCTGATACAGCTGGTCCCTTACAATTCCAGTGTCCACAAATGGAAAGTCACTGCTCCCGCACTCGTGGTCCTCCGACTCAGAGGACCAGGCAGCCCAAGGTCTATCAGTATTCTTAAAGACTGAGGCAAAAAATGCATTGAATGCCTCTGCTTTTTCTTCATCCCTATTTGTCAGGTGACCATCTTCAACAAATATTGGTCCAATGTTTTCCTTAGACCTCCTCTTGCTATTAACGTACTTAAAAAAAGCCTTTCTTGTTGCCTGACACAACACTGGCTAGTTTCAACTCTAGTTGAGCTTTGGCCTTTTGTGTCTTCTCCCTGCATATACAAACCACGTCTCTGTAATCTTCCTGCGAAGCCTGACCTCGCTTCCAGAGATCATACAATTTCTTTTTCCTCCTGATTTCCAAGAGGAGTTCCCTGTTCAGACAAGCTGGTCTTCTGCCCCTCGTTTGACTTATGACACAATGGGATTGCCTACACCTGTACTTTTAAAAGGTGGTTCTTAAAAACTGACCAGCACTCAATGGACCCTTAAGCCCTCAAAAGCAGATTCCCAGGAGACACTGCTAAGTAGCTCCGTGAGTAGCTTAATGTTTGCTCTCTTGAAATCCAGGGTAGCAACTCTGCTATCCTTTTTTCTTATTACACTGAAAATTTTAAACTCAACCATTTCATGAGCACTGTGGCCAAGACAGACACCTACCATCACATCTCCCACGAGTCCTTCTCTCTTCACAAACAACAAATCTAGGAAGGCATCTTTCCTAGTTAGCTCACTGAGTGCTTCTGACAAGAAAATATTGTGATATAGCTGTAAATATTTCCAAGGAAGGAAAAAAAAGGAAAGCTTTTTCAAGGACATCTAACTTTTGATTAATTCCCATTTTCCTATCTTAAGATTTATTTAGTTATGAAACGACACTTGCAGTTTCAAAATTCTATAAATTCAGCTTTACATATCTTGTTATAAATAATACCCTCCTTGTTGTAATGTTGAAACAGCAAATGGAAGGAAAACTTAATAGAAGTCAGGGGTCACATTATTTCTAAATCACTCAGAACATCCGCTTCCAGCTATTTGTCAGTAATTCAGTGTTAGCACAGCATACCAAAAATACAGCTACTGCTGTTAGAGCTCAACCCTCATCTGTACATTGCCACAAGTCAACATTCATTATAGATTCTATAAAAATAGGAAGTGATGCTGAAACATTCATAGATGTGGTCTATTACTAGGTATTTCTTCCCCTCCCCCTACCTCAGATGTTGTGTTAACAAGTGAGGAGTACTTTTGTCAGAGACACTGACTGAAAGGCAGGACTCCTGAGTTCAATTTCTGGCTACCTTGCGGATTTGCTTCTGACTTAATACTGGTTGCTGTGCACAGGTTGCTGTGCCATTCAAAAGGGGAACCAATCCCTGAAGCTTTCAGCCTAACTAAATATATTCACGTGACACTCTATTGATGGAGGGTGGATGCATGTTTTTAAGTGCTTTGCTCAATTAGACACATGCATCTGTGTTAGATTACCCCTCTGGCAAGCAGAATTGCTGTAAGGCTCCATGCATCAGGTTTTTTTTATGATCTTTGACTGAGAAGTCACTCAGTGACATGGAGAGTTTGAAGTAACATATGAATATGCTGAGATGCAAACAAAGCTTCAGTTTCCTGCCTTATCATAAACTAAATTGATATGGCAACCAAACAGCTCCAAATCACCACTTTTTCTCCTGTCTCGAGTAGTATTTCATTAGAAAGACAGAAAAACTAGTCCCTTAAAAACATGCAGCCACATACACCCAGCCAAAAGGCAAGTGCCATTAAAATGACTAGTGATGAGAGGCTTTTGGTCTCATTAAATATTAAAATGACTCTTAGATCTGCTCATCATATAGCCTCCACAATTGGTTATTCTCAGCAATTTTTTTGAGTCATTCCTTAAAAATTAATGAAAGATATGAACAATAAAATGTGTCTCTGTCCTGGGTTCAGCTGGGATAGAGTCAATTTTCACGGGAACCTGGGAGGCAGGGGGGCATAGCTGGGGCAGCTGACCTGAACTAGCCAAGGAGCTATTCCATACCATGTGACATCATGCTCAGTATATAAATGGGGAGCGGGCCGGGGGGACCTCTCTTGACTTTCGGTGGGGGAAGTGGCAGAGCGTCGGGTCCCGGGTGGTGAGCAGTTGCACTGTGCATCGCTCCTTTTGTATACTCTTTTATTCGTACCGTTGTTGTTGTTGTAACTTCTCTTTTTTTTTTTTTTGTGTTGTCCCAGTAAACTGCCCTTATCTCAACCCTCGAGGTTCCGTCTTTTTTTTTTTTCTTTTTCTCTCCTCCAATTCTCCTCCCTATCCCACCGGAGGGGGGCGGGAGGAGTGAGAGAGCAGCTGCGTGGTCCTTTGTTACCGGCTGGGCTGAAACCACGACAGTCCTTTTTAGTGCCCAACGTGGGGCACGAAGGGTTGAGATAACAACAGAGCTGGCCAGAGCGTGTTGAAACACATTTGTCATACGCATTTCTTATACTAGATAAATAGATGTTAGTCATAATGTTGGTTCAGTTGTTTACATGGTGGCGTTTTGTAAGTTCTTATATGCTCTATATATTGCCTGCGGTTACGTTTATCACCTCTGGGAGAGTGATTGGGATTATCATTTTGCTGTACTGGGCAATGACGACTTGTGAAATGATTACATCACTGGTCATGAGGTTAAGCTGGTATCTGTATGCAGCAGTGATATCATTTCCATACTTCGGGCGCCTTCTATCGGATTTTATTGGTAATTACACCCAATCCATGGTGAAGTCAGGGGGCGATACTTCCCCCCGTCCGTTCACCTCCCTTCTCTCCTTCCGACTAATTACAACAGCTTTTGAGAATTTTGAATATCCTTGGGATGCACAAGCCAGCATGCTGTTAGTGCTATGTCTCCTGAATATGTTTCAGGTCTTGTTTAGGGCTACAAAAAGGTTTTTTTAAGAGTACCACCCAGAGATCTGCCCCAAAGCTGGATATTCATGGGTGGCACAGCATGTGGGAGGATATGGGCAGGTATCTAGAGAACTTCTCACCTCCAGTGGCTTGGAAGTTCACTCCCAAACAACTACAGAACCCTCATGAAGTGGTAGAATATTTGGAAGGAAAATGCTGTGGCTATTCCAGAGACGCACAACTCACTGCACTGTGCTGGGCCCTGGCCAGTATCTACCAAACACTGCTTGATATTAGGCAGCACCCTCAGGGGGAAGAGAGGGAAAACAGGGCAACAGGCACCGTGGCTACCCCTACTCCGGCAACAGGCACCGTGGCTACCCCAACCCCGGTGACAGGTACTGCAGCTAAACCAGAGAACCAACCTGTGCCAGTATCAGTCGCCCCTGTACAGAAAAAGAAACACACAAAGAAATCAGTTCGCTTAGTGAGAGATGAGGATGAACCAGGGTCATCACAAGAACAGGAGGAAGAGGCAGAACCTGAAATAATCACCCGATCTCTATCCCTGAGTGAGTTGCGCGACATGCGAAAAGATTTTAGCCGCCACCCAGGTGAGCACATTGCTACCTGACTGCTCCGATGCTGGGATAATGGGGCCAGTAGTGTGGAATTAGAGGGTAAGGAAGCCAAGCAGTTGGGATCTCTGTCTAGGGAAGGGGGCATTGACAAGGCGATTGGGAGAAAAACACAAGTCCTCAGCCTCTGGAGGCGACTTCTGTCAGGTGTAAAGGAAAGATACCCCTTCAAGGATGAAGTTACATGTCACCAAGGCAAGTGGACCACCATGGAGAAAGGTATCCAGTACCTGAGGGAATTAGCCGTGCTGGAGGTGATTTATAATGATCCACAAAATGGGCAGTCACCCACAGATCCAGATGAAGTCCAATGCACACAACCCATGTGGCGGAAGTTTCTACAAAGTGCACCACCAACCTATGCCAACTCATTGGCAGTAATGTCCTGGAAAGAAGGCTATGGACAAACAGTGGATGAATTGGCTGTCCAACTCCGGCAACGCAAAGGAAGTCTCTCTTCCTCCCTATGGGCCTGTGTCTCGGCTGTAGAGGAATTGTCCCGAGAGTTCCAGCAATTCAAAGTGGATATGTCCTCCTCCCCACCTGTACAGGCCTGCATCGCAGCTATTAGAAGTAAGCATTCCTCTGCCCAAGAGAGGGGAGATAGAAAGTACACATGATGGGATAACCTGTGGTTTTACCTGCGTGACCATGGAGAGGACATGAGGAAGTGGGATGGAGAACCAGCCTCAGTCCTGGATGCACAGGTACGGAAGCTGCGAGAAAAAGCAATCAGAAAAGAGGATTCTTCTTGGAAAACTGCTGCTCCAGTTTCCCGTGAGCAGTCCCCCAGACGCAGTATAAGGGCTGATCTCATTTCTGATCCTCTTGAAGGGACTTCTGATTCACGTTTGCGAAAAGTGAGTAACGGATACTCTGACCAGGATTAGAGGGGCCCTGCCTCCAGCCAGGTGGAGGAAAAGGACAACCGGGTCTATTGGACTGTGTGGATTCGATGGCCTGGCACATCAGACCCACAGGAATATAAGGCTCTAGTGGACACTGGTGCACAATGTACCCTAATGCCATCAAGTTATAAAGGGGCAGAACCCATTTATATTTCTGGTGTGACAGGGGGATCCCAAGAGTTAACTGTATTGGAAGCTGAAATGAGTCTAACTGGAAATGAATGGCAGAAACATCCCACTGTGACTGGCCCAGAGGCCCCGTGCATCCTTGGCATAGATTATCTCAGGAGAGGGTATTTCAAGGACCCAAAGGGGTACCGTTGGGCCTTTGGTATAGCTGCACTGAAGACAGAGGAGACTGAACAGCTGTCTACCCTGCCTGGTCTCTCTCTCAAGACCCTTCGGCTGTGGGGTTGCTGAAGGTTGAAGAACAACAGGTGCCAATTGCTACCACAACGGTGCACTGGCAGCAACATTGCACCAGCCGAGACTCCCTGATCCCCATCCATAAGCTGATTTACCAATTGGAGAGCCAAGGAGCGATCAGCAAGACTCACTCACCTTTTAATAGTCCCATATGGCCCATGCGGAAATCTAATGGGGAATGGAGACTAACAGTAGATTATCGTGGGCTGAATGAAGTCACGCCACCGCTGATCGCTGCTGTGCCAGATATGTTAGAACTTCAATATGAACTGGAATCAAAGGCAGCCAAGTGGTATGCCACAACTGATATCACTAATGCGTTTTTCTCCATTCCTTTGGCAGCGGAGTGTAGGCCACAATTTGCCTTTACTTGGAGGGGCGTCCAGTACACCTGGAATCGACTGCCCCAGGGGTGGAAACACAGCCCCACCATTTGCCATGGACTGATCCAGGCTGCACTAGAAAAAGGTGAAGCTCCAGAACACCTGCAGTACATTGATGACATCATCGTATGGGGCAACACAGCAGAAGAAGTTTTTGAGAAAGGGAAGAAAATAATCCAAATCCTTCTGAAGGCTGGTTTTGCCATAAAAGAAAGTAAGGTCAAGGGACCTGCACAGGAGATCCAGTTCTTAGGATTAAAATGGCAAGACGGGCGTCGTCAGATCCCTATGGACGTGATCAACAAAATAGCAGCTATGTCCCCACTGACTAACAAAAAGGAAACACAGGCCTTCTTAGGTGTTGTGGGCTTTTGGAGAATGCATATTCCAAATTACAGTCAAATTGTAAGTCCTCTCTACCAAGTTACCCGGAAGAAGAACGATTTTAAATGGGGGCCTGAGCAACGACAAGCCTTTGAACAAATTAAGCGGGAGATTGATCAAACAGTAGCCCTTGGACCAGTCCGGGCAGGGAAAGATGTTAAAAATGTGCTCTATACTGCAGCTGGGGACAATGGCCCTACCTGGAACCTCTGGCAGAAAGCACCTGGGGAGACCCGAGGCCGACCCCTGGGGTTTTGGAGTTGGGGATACAGAGTATCCAAGGCCTGCTATACTCCAACTGAAAAAGAGATATTGGCAGCATATGAAGGAGTTCGAGCTGCCTCAGAAGTGGTTGTTACTGAAACACAGCTCCTCTTAGCACCCTGACTGCCAGTGCTGGCCTGTATGTTCAAAGGGAGGGTCTCCTCTACATGTCATGCAACTGATGCCACGTGGAGTAAGTGGATTGCACTGACCACACAACGAGCTCGCATAGGAAACCCCAGTTGCCCAGGAATTGTGGAAGTAATCACGGACTGGCCAGAAGGCAAAGATTTTGGAATGTCGCCAGAGGAGGAGGTGACACGGGCTGAAGAGGCCCCGCTGTATAATAAACTGCCAGAAAATGAGAGGCAATATGCCCTGTTCACTGATGGGTCCTGTCGCATCATGGGAAAACATCGGAGGTGGAAGGCTGCTGTATGGAGTCCTACATGACTAGTCACAGAAACTGCTGAAGGAGAAGGTGAAATGAGTCAGCCTGCAGAGGTGAAAGCCATCCAGCTAGCTTTAGACATTGCTGAAAGAGAAAAGTGGCCAGTGCTCTATCTCTGTACTGACTCATGGATGGTGGCAAATGCCCTGTGGGGGTGGCTACAGCAATGGAAGAAGAGCAACTGGCAGCGCAGAGGTAAACCCATTCGGGCTGCCGCACTGTGGCAAGATATTGCTGTTCGGATGGAGAAGCTAGTGGTAAAAGTACGTCACGTAGATGCTCATGTACCCAAGAGTCGGGCCACTGAAGAACATCAAAACAACCAGCAGGCAGATCAGGCCACCAAGATTGAAGTGTCTCAGGTGGACCTGCAGTGGCAACATAGGGGTGAGCTATTTATGGCTCTGTGGGCCCACGACACCTCAGGCCATCAGGGAAGAGATGCAACATATAGATGGGCTCGTGATCGAGGGGTGGACTTGACCATGGACACTATCGCACAGGTTATCCACGAATGTGAAACCTGTGCTGCAATTAAGCAAGCCAAGCGGCTAAAACCCCTGTCGTACGAAGGGCGATGGCTGAAATATAAACAGGGGGAAGCCTGGCAGATTGACTATATCACACTCCACAAACACACCAAGGCAAGCGCCGTGTGCTTACAATGGTGGAAACAACCACCGGATGGCTGGAAACATATCCTGTGTCCCACGCCACTGCCCAGAACACTATCCTGGGCCTTGAATAGCAAGTTTTATGGCGACATGGCACCCCAGAAAGAATCGAGTTGGACAATGGGACTCACTTCCGAAACAACCTCATAGACACCTGGGCCAAAGAACATGGCATTGAGTGGGTATATCACATCCCTTATCACGCACCGGCCTCCGGAAAAATCGAACGATACAATGGACTGCTGAAAACTACATTGAGAGCAATGGGAGGTGGGACTTTCAAACATTGGGATACACATTTAGCAAAAGCCACCTGGTTGGTTAATACTAGAGGATCTGCCAATCGTGCTGGCCCCGCCCAACCAAGACTTCCACATACTGTAGAAGGGGATAAAGTCCCTGTAGTGCGCATGAAGAGTATATTAGGGAAGACAGTCTGGGTTAGTCCTGCCTCAGGCAGAGACAAAACCATCCAAGGGATTGCTTTTGCTCAAGGACCTGGGTACACCTGGTGGGTGATGCAGAAGGATGGGGAAGTTCGATGTGTACCTCAAGGAGATTTGATTTTGGGAGAGAATAGCCGGTGAATTGGGCTGTGTGATATTTAACTGCTAAATAACCTGCCAATGTATGTCATTGTGTCTATATGCCATATCAAGGGCATTACTGTAAGAATTACCCAAATGACTGCAGGATGGACTTTGAAACTGAGCCAAGTAAAACAGTGATAGAACTTGAACTGGTGCCCAGCAATTTCCTCAAGATCAACATCTTCGACCTGCAGACCAAGGGCGTGGGTTGCACCAAATACACCAGCCGCAAGCTCCAGAGGCAGCATGCAACAATCCAACACTTCACACCATCTCTCCTATCCTGAAGGACTGTTACAACAGATGGAGCCCCAAAGTTATGGACTAAATAAAATTGATGGACACATTAGAGGGATAGCCCATCGACTAAGGGAATACTATTTGTGTGTGTGTGGGGGGGGGGGGTGTCCATATACATATATATATATGTATATAAGACAAGGAAAGTGGTAGTGGTTAATTGGAAAATGTAGGATCTGTGCGTGATGTAGATGGTATAGAATAAGGGGTGGATAATGTCCTGGGTTCAGCTGGGATAGAGTTAATTTTCACAGGAACCTGGGAGGTGTGGGGGCATAGCTGGGGCAGCTGACCTGAACTAGCCAAGGAGCTATTCCATACCATGTGACATCATGCTCAGTATATAATGGGGAGCGGGCTGGGGGGTGCTCTCAGCGTTTGGTGGGGGAAGTGGCGGAGCGTCGTGTCCCGGGTGGTGAGCAGTTGCACTGTGCATCGCTCCTTTTGTATACTCTTTTATTAGTACCATTGTTGTTGTTGTAGCTTCTCTTTTTTTGTTGTTGTCCCCCAGTAAACTGCCTTTATCTCAACCCTCAAGGTTCCTTTTTTTTTTTCTTTTCTCCTTTCTGATTCTCCTTCCCATCCCACCGGAGGGGGGTGGGGAGGAGTGAGCAAGCGGCTGCGTGGTCCTTTGTTACTGGTTGGGCTGAAACCACGACAGTCTCTCTTTTTTTCTTTTTTGTCACATCCTGTATTAAGAAATTGTTTTGAAAAATGAACAAAAAATCTCTCCAAATCTCTTTTTTTCCCATGGTTCCTTGCTACAGAATCACAGCGTGCTGAGTTTTCCATATCATTCAGTAAAATAAATACTCCTAGAGCAACGATAAATGACCCCCAAATGATGGATGTTGCAATGAACAAAACTGGAACATCACAGACCTAATTGTCTCTCTTTGCAGTCCTAGCAAGACTAACTCATCACTGCTGACACTTACCCAGTACTAGATTTACAGATAAGAACAAACCACAGGGCTTTTTGGTGTTCTTCACAGAGCTGTACAACCCCACGCTGCCTTGGCTGGACTGTGTCCATTTCTGTCCTTGAAGGCAGAAGACTTTACTGGGCAGAGTACTGGGCCTTGACTGAGAAGTCCTGAGGTCTGTCCATCTCTATCACTGCTCTTCTCTATCGTCTTAGACAAGTTACTTCCAGCATCTCAGAGTCTTTGTGAAGATAATATTTAGCCCCTTTGTAAAAGCACCAATAAAAGGTATTAGCTTTTATTATAAGGGGTCCTCCTCTTCCCAGATGGCATTGTGATGAAGACAGCTAACCTGTGAAACACTGAGCATCACCTGTGGCAGGCTGAGCATCTTCCATCCTTCTTGGTTCAAGAGTACCTTTGTGAAATGTATATTGGCTTTCGCAAAATGAGAACACTGAAATTTGCCTAACTACTGCATAAGCTACGTCCCAAAAGGATGTTTGCCTCACTGCCACTAAATTAGGCCTTAACGCGGGAAATATGTAGTTAATATATTTCAGACATCAATTGTATTTTATAGTTTGTAGGCAATAAATGAGCACAAGCAGAATATATAGTTTCTTCTGATGAGATAAGACATCCTGTAACTCAAGTAATTAAAGGATGTGTAGATAGATTTGTGAAAACACAGAAAAACAGACATATGGACTCAAGGACGAGTGAAACTGAGAACACAAGTAAGAAGATAAGGAGTGATTTGTTAGCATGAGAACAGCATTTTGGGGGTCAAAGATTATTTGACATGAAAGACATGAGAAGAACAAAGGAAAAACAGAAGTTTAATGTGAAAATATTGAAAAGTGTGACTGGAGGAAAACGACAGGGTGAAAAGTGCAGCCAGAGGAAGACTACTGACTTCATCCCTTGCAGATCCCCGAAGACCCCTCTGAACCACAAGAGACACGCGCAAGTGGGGGTGGTCTGGGGTGGAGTTATGTTAATAGATACCTGAAATATTAAAATAACCCCTTGGAAATGCTACGAACACAGTGTATAAAAAGACGAGTTCGGGTATAACCGGTGCGCCTCTGGTTTTGACCACGCGCCCAGTGCTGTTTGCCTTTGTTCTATAATAAACTTGTAAAATTCATGAAATTCAGCATGAGTGCATTTCTCACAACCTTGAACTTCAATGCAGACCTCAGTTTGGCCACATCAAAAACACAGGTCAGGGCCTAGCCAAATGTACTTTCTCTAAACAACCATTTCTTTCTCTGTTAATGATCAGTGGTTCCTGAGTCAACAATTACTCAGTTCAAAAAAGCACTAAGAACAGTGTTAGGTACATGTTTAAAATGAAGCATGTGCTTCAATGCTTTCTTAAATCAAAGTCTAGGACTTGACATCACAGTTCTCAGCATGCCTGAAATGAATTACCAGTCAGTTATAAGCTTCCTTTGCTTTTTATTAGACTGATGAGTACAAGGACCCACAGCTGTGACATAATAGTAGTGAACAGTGCTAGAGTGCATTTTTGCTGTTGTTTCCAAACTCTTAGCAAGGTAAAGGGGAGTTTTCCAAGAAGGATAAATGAAAGAAAGCATGAGTATGCTGACCAAACTTCAAAGGTGCTAGGTGCTTCAGAAGGATGCTTTCTGCTTATGCTTTATCAAGGATCACTATATAAGTACCATGTCTTAGTGTGGTGGTTTCAGCCCAGCTGGTAACGAAGGACCACGCAGCTGCTCGCTCTCTCCTCCCCACCCCCCTCCGGTGGGATGGGAAGGAGAATCAGAAAGGAGAAAAGAAAAAAAAAAACTCCAAAAAACGGAACCTCGAGGTTTGAGATAAGGAAAATTTACTGGGACAACACAAAAAGAGAAGTTACAACAATGGTACTAATAAAAGAATATACAAAAGGAGCGATGCACAGTGCAACTGCTCACCACCCGGGACACGACGCTCCGCCACTTCCCCCACCAAACGCTGAGAGCACCCCCCAGCCCGCTCCCCATTATATACTGAGCATGATGTCACATGGTATGGAATAGCTCCTTGGCTAGTTCAGGTCAGCTGCCCCGGCTATGCCCCCACACCTCCCAGGTTCCTGTGAAAATTAACTCTATCCCAGCTGAACCCAGGACATTATCCACCCCTTATTCTATACCATCTACATCACGCACAGATCCTACATTTTCCAATTAACCACTACCACTTTCCTTGTCTTATATACATATATATATATGTATATGGACACCCCCCCCCCCCACACACACACAAATAGTATTCCCTTAGTCGATGGGCTATCCCTCTAATGTGTCCATCAATTTTATTTAGTCCATAACTTTGGGGCTCCATCTGTTGTAACAGTCCTTCAGGATAGGAGAGATGGTGTGAAGTGTTGGATTGTTGCATGCTGCCTCTGGAGCTTGCGGCTGGTGTATTTGGTGCAACCCACGCCCTTGGTCTGCAGGTCGAAGATGTTGATCTTGAGGAAATTGCTGGGCACCAGTTCAAGTTCTATCACTGTTTTACTTGGCTCAGTTTCAAAGTCCATCCTGCAGTCATTTGGGTAATTCTTACAGTAATGCCCTTGATATGGCATATAGACACAATGACATACATTGGCAGGTTATTTAGCAGTTAAATATCACACAGCCCAATTCACCGGCTATTCTCTCCCAAAATCAAATCTCCTTGAGGTACACATCGAACTTCCCCATCCTTCTGCATCACCCACCAGGTGTACCCAGGTCCTTGAGCAAAAGCAATCCCTTGGATGGTTTTGTCTCTGCCTGAGGCAGGACTAACCCAGACTGTCTTCCCTAATATACTCTTCATGCGCACTACAGGGACTTTATCCCCTTCTACAGTATGTGGAAGTCTTGGTTGGGCGGGGCCAGCACGATTGGCAGATCCTCTAGTATTAACCAACCAGGTGGCTTTTGCTAAATGTGTATCCCAATGTTTGAAAGTCCCACCTCCCATTGCTCTCAATGTAGTTTTCAGCAGTCCATTGTATCGTTCGATTTTTCCGGAGGCCGGTGCGTGATAAGGGATGTGATATACCCACTCAATGCCATGTTCTTTGGCCCAGGTGTCTATGAGGTTGTTTCGGAAGTGAGTCCCATTGTCCAACTCGATTCTTTCTGGGGTGCCATGTCGCCATAAAACTTGCTATTCAAGGCCCAGGATAGTGTTCTGGGCAGTGGCGTGGGACACAGGATATGTTTCCAGCCATCCGGTGGTTGTTTCCACCATTGTAAGCACACGGCGCTTGCCTTGGTGTGTTTGTGGAGTGTGATATAGTCAATCTGCCAGGCTTCCCCCTGTTTATATTTCAGCCATCGCCCTTCGTACGACAGGGGTTTTAGCCGCTTGGCTTGCTTAATTGCAGCACAGGTTTCACATTCGTGGATAACCTGTGCGATAGTGTCCATGGTCAAGTCCACCCCTCGATCACGAGCCCATCTATATGTTGCATCTCTTCCCTGATGGCCTGAGGTGTCGTGGGCCCACAGAGCCATAAATAGCTCACCCCTATGTTGCCACTGCAGGTCCACCTGAGACACTTCAATCTTGGTGGCCTGATCTGCCTGCTGGTTGTTTTGATGTTCTTCAGTGGCCCGACTCTTGGGTACATGAGCATCTACGTGACGTACTTTTACCACTAGCTTCTCCATCCGAACAGCAATATCTTGCCACAGTGCGGCAGCCCGAATGGGTTTACCTCTGCGCTGCCAGTTGCTCTTCTTCCATTGCTGTAGCCACCCCCACAGGGCATTTGCCACCATCCATGAGTCAGTACAGAGATAGAGCACTGGCCACTTTTCTCTTTCAGCAATGTCTAAAGCTAGCTGGATGGCTTTCACCTCTGCAGGCTGACTCATTTCACCTTCTCCTTCAGCAGTTTCTGTGACTAGTCATGTAGGACTCCATACAGCAGCCTTCCACCTCCGATGTTTTCCCATGATGCGACAGGACCCATCAGTGAACAGGGCATATTGCCTCTCATTTTCTGGCAGTTTATTATACAGCGGGGCCTCTTCAGCCCGTGTCACCTCCTCCTCTGGCGACATTCCAAAATCTTTGCCTTCTGGCCAGTCCGTGATTACTTCCACAATTCCTGGGCAACTGGGGTTTCCTATGCGAGCTCGTTGTGTGGTCAGTGCAATCCACTTACTCCACGTGGCATCAGTTGCATGACATGTAGAGGAGACCCTCCCTTTGAACATACAGGCCAGCACTGGCAGTCAGGGTGCTAAGAGGAGCTGTGTTTCAGTAACAACCACTTCTGAGGCAGCTCGAACTCCTTCATATGCTGCCAATATCTCTTTTTCAGTTGGAGTATAGCAGGCCTTGGATACTCTGTATCCCCAACTCCAAAACCCCAGGGGTCGGCCTCGGGTCTCCCCAGGTGCTTTCTGCCAGAGGTTCCAGGTAGGGCCATTGTCCCCAGCTGCAGTATAGAGCACATTTTTAACATCTTTCCCTGCCCGGACTGGTCCAAGGGCTACTGTTTGATCAATCTCCCGCTTAATTTGTTCAAAGGCTTGTCGTTGCTCAGGCCCCCATTTAAAATCGTTCTTCTTCCGGGTAACTTGGTAGAGAGGACTTACAATTTGACTGTAATTTGGAATATGCATTCTCCAAAAGCCCACAACACCTAAGAAGGCCTGTGTTTCCTTTTTGTTAGTCAGTGGGGACATAGCTGCTATTTTGTTGATCACGTCCATAGGGATCTGACGACGCCCGTCTTGCCATTTTAATCCTAAGAACTGGATCTCCTGTGCAGGTCCCTTGACCTTACTTTCTTTTATGGCAAAACCAGCCTTCAGAAGGATTTGGATTATTTTCTTCCCTTTCTCAAAAACTTCTTCTGCTGTGTTGCCCCATACGATGATGTCATCAATGTACTGCAGGTGTTCTGGAGCTTCACCTTTTTCTAGTGCAGCCTGGATCAGTCCATGGCAAATGGTGGGGCTGTGTTTCCACCCCTGGGGCAGTCGATTCCAGGTGTACTGGACGCCCCTCCAAGTAAAGGCAAATTGTGGCCTACACTCCGCTGCCAAAGGAATGGAGAAAAACGCATTAGTGATATCAGTTGTGGCATACCACTTGGCTGCCTTTGATTCCAGTTCATATTGAAGTTCTAACATATCTGGCACAGCAGCGATCAGCGGTGGCGTGACTTCATTCAGCCCACGATAATCTACTGTTAGTCTCCATTCCCCATTAGATTTCCGCATGGGCCATATGGGACTATTAAAAGGTGAGTGAGTCTTGCTGATCGCTCCTTGGCTCTCCAATTGGTAAATCAGCTTATGGATGGGGATCAGGGAGTCTCGGCTGGTGCAATGTTGCTGCCAGTGCACCGTTGTGGTAGCAATTGGCACCTGTTGTTCTTCAACCTTCAGCAACCCCACAGCCGAAGGGTCTTGAGAGAGAGACCAGGCAGGGTAGACAGCTGTTCAGTCTCCTCTGTCTTCAGTGCAGCTATACCAAAGGCCCAACGGTACCCCTTTGGGTCCTTGAAATACCCTCTCCTGAGATAATCTATGCCAAGGATGCACGGGGCCTCTGGGCCAGTCACAGTGGGATGTTTCTGCCATTCATTTCCAGTTAGACTCATTTCAGCTTCCAATACAGTTAACTCTTGGGATCCCCCTGTCACACCAGAAATATAAATGGGTTCTGCCCCTTTATAACTTGATGGCATTAGGGTACATTGTGCACCAGTGTCCACTAGAGCCTTATATTCCTGTGGGTCTGATGTGCCAGGCCATCGAATCCACACAGTCCAATAGACCCGGTTGTCCTTTTCCTCCACCTGGCTGGAGGCAGGGCCCCTCTAATCCTGGTCAGAGTATCCGTTACTCACTTTTCGCAAACGTGAATCAGAAGTCCCTTCAAGAGGATCAGAAATGAGATCGGCCCATCTACTGCGTCTGGGGGACTGCTCACGGGAAACTGGAGCAGCAGTTTTCCAAGAAGAATCCTCTTTTCTGATTGCTTTTTCTCGCAGCTTCCGTACCTGTGCATCCAGGACTGAGGCTGGTTCTCCATCCCACTTCCTCATGTCCTCTCCATGGTCACGCAGGTAAAACCACAGGTTAGCCCATCATGTGTACTTTCTATCTCCCCTCTCTTGGGCAGAGGAATGCTTACTTCTAATAGCTGCGATGCAGGCCTGTACAGGTGGGGAGGAGGACATATCCACTTTGAATTGCTGGAACTCTCGGGACAATTCCTCTACAGCCGAGACACAGGCCCATAGGGAGGAAGAGAGACTTCCTTCGCGTTGCCGGAGTTGGACAGCCAATTCATCCACTGTTTGTCCATAGCCTTCTTTCCAGGACATTACTGCCAATGAGTTGGCATAGGTTGGTGGTGCACTTTGTAGAAACTTCCGCCACATCGGTTGTGTGCATTGGACTTCATCTGGATCTGTGGGTGACTGCCCATTTTGTGGATCATTATAAATCACCTCCAGCACGGCTAATTCCCTCAGGTACTGGATACCTTTCTCCATGGTGGTCCACTTGCCTTGGTGACATGTAACTTCATCCTTGAAGGGGTATCTTTCCTTTACACCTGACAGAAGTCGCCTCCAGAGGCTGAGGACTTGTGTTTTTCTCCCAATCGCCTTGTCAATGCCCCCTTCCCTAGACAGAGATCCCAACTGCTTGGCTTCCTTACCCTCTAATTCCACACTACTGGCCCCATTATCCCAGCATCGGAGCAGTCAGGTAGCAATGTGCTCACCTGGGTGGCGGCTAAAATCTTTTCGCATGTCGCGCAACTCACTCAGGGATAGAGATCGGGTGATTATTTCAGGTTCTGCCTCTTCCTCCTGTTCTTGTGATGACCCTGGTTCATCCTCATCTCTCACTAAGCGAACTGATTTCTTTGTGTGTTTCTTTTTCTGTACAGGGGCGACTGATACTGGCACAGGTTGGTTCTCTGGTTTAGCTGCAGTACCTGTCACCGGGGTTGGGGTAGCCACGGTGCCTGTTGCCGGAGTAGGGGTAGCCACGGTGCCTGTTGCCCTGTTTTCCCTCTCTTCCCCCTGAGGGTGCTGCCTAATATCAAGCAGTGTTTGGTAGATACTGGCCAGGGCCCAGCACAGTGCAGTGAGTTGTGCGTCTCTGGAATAGCCACAGCATTTTCCTTCCAAATATTCTACCACTTCATGAGGGTTCTGTAGTTGTTTGGGAGTGAACTTCCAAGCCACTGGAGGTGAGAAGTTCTCTAGATACCTGCCCATATCCTCCCACATGCTGTGCCACCCATGAATATCCATCTCTGGGTCAGATCTCTGGGTGGTATTCTTAAAAAAACCTTTTTGTAGCCCTAAACAAGACCTGAAACATATTCAGGAGACATAGCACTAACAGCATGCTGGCTTGCGCATCCCAAGGATATTCAAAATTCTCAAAAGCTGTTGTAATTAGCCGGAAGGAGAAAGGGGAGGTTAACGGACGGGGGGGAAGTATCGCCCCCTGACTTCACCATGGATTGGGTGTAATTACCAATAAATTCCGACAGAAGGTGCCCGAAGTATGGAAATATCACTGCCTCATACAGATACCAGCTTAACCTCATGACCAGTGATGTAATCATTTCACAAGTCGTCATTGCCCAGTACAGCAAAATGATAATCCCAATCACTCTCCCAGAGGTGATAAACGTAACCGCAGGCAATACATAGAGCATATAGGAATTTACACAACGCCACCATGTGACCAAATGAACCAACATTGTGACTAGCAACTCTTTAACTAATATAAGAAATGCGTATAACAAATGTGTTTCAACAGGCTCTGGCCAGATCTGTCTTTATCTCAACCCTTTGTGTCCCATCTGGGTCTCCAAAAAGGACTGTAGTGGTTTCAGCCCAGCCGGCAACAAAGGACCACGCAAGCGCTCACTCACTCCTCCCCGCCCCCCTCCGGTGGGATGGGGAGGAGAATCAGAAAGGAGAAAAGAAAAAAAAAAAACACGGAACCTCGTGGGTTGAGATAAGGACAATTTACTGGGACAACACAAAAAGAGAAGTTACTACAACAACGGTACTAATAAAAGAATATACAAAACGAGTGATGCACAGTGCAACTGCTCACCACCCAGAACCCAACGCTCTACCACTTGCCCCACCAAACGCTGAGACCCCCCTCTCCCCAGCCCGCTCCCCAGTTATATACTGAGCATGTTGTCACATGGTATGGAATAGCTCCTTGGCTAGTTTAGGTCAGCTGTCCCGGCTGTGCCCCCTCCCAGGTTCCTGTGAAAATTGACTCTATCCCAGCTGAACCCAGGACACTTAGCCTTGAAGCAGGGGGTCTAATTCTAGAGTTCGCTAAAGTTTTTTCACTTTCTGGCTTCAGATGCTCCTTATCCTACTTTGTGGGCTCTAGGAAATGGTGAGGCTTATCTAATGCAGAAGTTTCTGTTGTAAGAAGTAAACCAAACCTGTTGTATGAAATACTGTGGGAAGCTGATTTTCATTACCCAAGGGTTTTGCACACATCCATCCATCCATCCATCCATCCAATGTAAACCCAGATTACTGGCACATTGCTAATACTACCAACAGACAATATCCCTCAAATGACTGTTATCAACCTAAAGGCAGTCAATCACTGCAATTTCCCTGTGCCAGTTGAAAATATATCTGTCAATACTCTGCTCTGGTCACAGTTTCAACTTCTACTGCCCAACCACCATGGGAACCCAAAGCCCTGTTGCCTCATGAAAATCTCCAGTGTATTCTGGAAGTATTTCTTTCCTGTTGGCCCACAATTGTGAGCAAATGGATATGCTGTCTTGTAAAGAATGAACATATAAAGGATCGTGCTCCTGCTGGGAGCAGGAGACTGTCAAGGGAGCTGGGGGAAGCCAACCTGTAGAGTTGTGGAAGAAACAGGGCTGTATATAGGGCTGCACAGAAAAGATGCAAGCCAAGGGCTGGAAAAGGCACAAGAAATAATGTTGCTAAGGTGCCCACCCAATCGATTCGCATCAGATTTATCCCCTATTCCATGAGATGCTGCAGGGTGTGACCAAAGGAGAGGACCTGGCCAGAACATGGATCTACCTCTCCTCCTGTTAAATGCTGATGGCCATAGTTAGGAGAGGCACCCACTGCTGCTCCAAAGGGTAGTTTAAACCCTCTTTGCTGCTATGCAGGTGACTTGTTCATATCTTCGTGAGACAGAGCAGTGAAAGGTAGGCCCTAGTCTGTCAGAGTATCACTGGCCTTTCAGTGTTGTGACTGTCAATGTGCCGTAGGAGAAGAATGTCCCCACCAGCATCTTCTAGAGGGACTGAATACATCTACATATCAAAATGTTCTGCACCTTCACTATCCACCAGGACTCCTGGAGAGGATATCAAATCCAACCTCCAGCTCTTGCAGGCATTGTATTAGATAATCCCTTTACCATTTTTTTTTATCTCCAGCTTTAAGCAGTCAGTTACTTTGTCTTCATGCAGTAAAATTTTTTGGTTTTCATTTAAAATCTGTTTATTTGGTGAGCTCCGTGAACCTGAATAACTAATGTATGGATTTCAATGCTGATCCTGCCCAATGCCCCATCTGGCTTGACTGCTGCATCTCTCCAGTGCCCTTAGTGCAGCTCTACCCAAGGGTAGACCTTTTGCAATTGAGGGTGGTAGTCCTGAGAGCAGCAACAAAGCTCAGCATATGCTTAAATTAACTTTCATGTGACAGTGTTGTGGTTTAACCCCAGCCAGCAACTAAGCACCACGCAGCCACTCACTTCCCCCCCACCCAGTGGGATGGGGGAGAAAATCGGGAAAAAAAAGTAAAACTCGTAGGTTGAGATAAGAACAGTTTAATAGAACAGAAAAGAAGAAACTAATAATGATAATGATAACACTAATAAAATGACAACAGCAATAATAAAAGGATTAGAATGTACAAATGATGCACAGTGCAATTGCTCACCACCCGCCAATCAACACCCAGCTAGTCCCTGAGCCGCGATACCCCGCCCCCACTCCCCTCAGTTTCTGTACCAGATGTGACATCACATGGTATGGAATACCTCGTTGGCCACTTTGGGTCAGCTGCCCTGGCTGTGTCCCCTCCCAACTTCTTGTGCCCCTCCAGCTTTCTTGCTGGCTGGGCATGAGAAGCTGAAAAATCCTTGACTTGAGTCTAAACACTACTTAGCAACAACTGAAAACATCAGTGTTATCAACATTCTTCTCATACTGAACTCAAAACATAGCACTGTACCAGCTACTAGGAAGACAATTAACTCTATCCCTGCTGAAACCAGGACAGACAGGTATATACTTAGTCTCTTTGATATAGCTGGATCTTAGTTTGTCAAACTGGAACCAAGCTTCACCTTTTGATTCCTTTATTCATTCACCTCTAATAAAGCATCCTGAGTATTTGGGGGATTATAGCATTTCAAGGTACTTTTCTCTAGTTTTCTTTTGGTCTTGTGACTTATTCCCCCATCTCAGGATAATATAACTGCAAAGAAATGTTCTCTGCAGACTATCATGCCTTATTGCTAAAACTGAATATCTCTCCTCTCTTGGTGAACATCTGCTCTTTCCTCCTCATAAAATACTGGGAAATGTTTGTCTTGGTGCTCTCCCTTAGTGGGCATGCTGCTACCAGTGCAACAGGCAGCTGTCATTCAGCTCCTCTCAGCTATAGCTGGCAAATCCATCTTCCCCTGATCTGCCCTGCTGTCGGGATACACCCACTGCTGCCTGCTTTTGCAAGTGCTCCCTACAGTGGCAGCCCTGGCTCTGCATACTAATTGGCACATTTAATGACTTTCTCTTGCTCACCCTCCTGTCCCTTTGCGAACTGCAGGCTCTGAGCAGAGGAGCCTGGCTGACATGGAAATCAAGACTCCAGATGCCCTGAACCTGCCATATGTTTGGAGCAATTTCCAGCAGTGAAGCTCAAAAGGGGATGTTTGGAGGGCATAAAGGCAGAGAACTGTGAAGGAATAATGCTGACCAAGATGGAAGCTGGGCTGGGCTGTTCTGGCTGTTCTGTCAAGGCACCACACAAACTGAGTATATACTGGGCATAAGAAAGCAGATATTTAGTGGACAAATAGATTCACCTTCTGTCACATATGTTATTCTTCAAAATGTTCAAATGTTTCTCATCCCCCCACCCCCTACAGTCTAGACCAAACACCCCTAATGTGTGCACAGGCTATGTCAACAAAGAGATATTGAAAATCCCAAATATTACTTTCATACTTGAAGGTCTATTTGTAGCCAGAAAAGTGCTGATTGCAGCAAGCAAAAGGTTCAAGGATGGACCCAGTTAGCACTTCACTTTCCCTGTTCAGTGTCTTGTATCATATGTATTTCACATTTTCAGGACTGGGTTAAACCTTCCATTTGGTAGTGAAATGAAGAAAAATCTCCCTTGCATGTTGAATTAAAACATAATGGACTGTTAGAAGATCTTTGGCAGTTTATAACAAGCCCTGGGGAGTTGAATTTGTGAGCAGGTGAACATAGTTATGTGTAATGGGAAAAGGCAGAATCATTTGTGAATGTACTTCATCATTGCAATTGATCACATGTTTATTTGAGTATCACTTCTGTATAAATATTACTTATATTACATACATGATATTTAAGGTTTTGTTGTTGTTCTTGGTCCAGAGTGAAAGATTCTAGCAACTGCAGCTCCACTGGCAATCTAAATATGCATTATGGAAAACATTTTTAATTACATTATTTAATAATATTTTTCCACAGAACTTTTATTTAATTTGTTTAATTCTACACATGTGCTAGACTGTGCTCAGGAATCTCCTCACTCAAGTGTATGGCCACCTGCCTAAATTATTGCACATCTGTCTTTATGCAAACATTACAGTATCCGTCCCCCCCAACATGCCAGCAATAGGATTTGACCTTGGAAGGTTCACAACTGCAGCAGAGACACCTGGGTCCTTGGCTATCAGACTATATTATCTCCAAATTGTTCTACTAGAAGAATGTAGAATGGGTCATCACTGGGACCAAGCCTTGGGGTAGTGGTTATGGCAAATCTAATCTTGTTGCCTCTTTGCTGATTGTCAGGAGAAAGGATGGACTTTGTCCCATGTGGGATCCCCAGGAGGATAGATAAGCTGCTCTGGTAGGAATACAACAGGAGATCTGTGGTAGGAGAGAACATAGCCTGGCTTTCTCCAGATACTGATGTAGGAACCAAGCTCTTCCGAGCAGTGTGCTACTGTGCCTTGAGCAGTCATGCAAGCCCAGTTCTAAGCAGTGTGGTGGAGAAGGTCACAAGGACCTCTTATGTTGTAAAGTGTTTGGCAATCCATCTCCATAAGAATAATAATGCACAGATTTGCATGTGCACACACCACCACCACCCCTCCCTACCTCCTTTCATGTACATGAAAGAACCAATTTGAGTTTTTACAAACCAAAACCCATTGAAAACAAATGAGTATCTGTGTCTTTTAATTTCATGACCTAAGTCTGACATACTGGAAAAAATAAAGAGGGTTTTTTTTCTATAAAGCAGAAGAAAGCATTGAGGTGAATGGCTGGAACTTGCAAGTTATGAGTTGAATGCCAGAAGAGTTCTGGAATGACAAGCAAACTTTTTTTTTTTTTTTATTCAGAGGGTAGTAATCACTAAATAGCTATTTGGTAATAATTATAATTTAACCTGTCTGTCTGTCCCCGTAAGTATCCAGAGTACTTTTAAATTCAGTAGTTGCTCTGTAAAAGGTGGGAGATCAACCTATATAATTAAAATTATAGCTTACCAAAGATACTCTATGGGATTTCAATGTGAAGCAAAAGCTCCACTGCCACCTTGAGATTTGTGCTTCCTGCTGCTTCAGGTCCCCAGCATTTGCAATGAAGAGCAAGACTAGAACAATGCACCCAGATATCTGCTGGAAATCAAGTGACTTATCTCAGTGCTATTCACCCTGGTCCCAGTCTCAGCAACAGAAGAAAGGATAAAATAATGAAATGAACTTTAAGGCAATTTCATCACATCCTCTCTAACAGAATGCTATTTTGCTAGGTGTGGTAGGGAAAGGTGAAGTGAGACAAAAGTACCTTTGACCTTTTGAGAATAACAGAAATAAGGTTCATTTTACATCTTCTACTATTATATCCAGCAGGGAGATTAGCCTTCAGGTCATTTCCCTCTCACTAGCATGCAAGACTCAAGAGGACTGAGACGGATGTCCTGTTTCTCATGTCAGTGCTGGACTACTGTATGGCTGCCATCACAGAACGTGCTAAAGCTCTAGACTGCAGCTAAGGTTCTAATTGGTTCATGCTCTCTATGAAACAAGTATGGAGCAAGGCATACAGTATGCAATGACCAATACATAGTAATATTTGCACTACTTTAAAACTCAAGTGAAAACACTGGTCTGATCCAGTATGAAAGCCTCTACTTTCTTATCACTTTGTATTCAAAGTTATAGCTTTTTGACCTGAGAGGTAACTTCTGCCTCATTGAGCCAGAAAGGGTTGTGCTAAACCTTGTCACAATCAAAAGCCACTCATGTTTTTGAAATGGGCATGAGCTGAAAAGATAAGTTCAAATCGTCACCCTACTTGAAAGAAATTATAAGGTGAAGAAAAAAGAAGAGATATAGATGGAGTACAAGAAGAACTATCTACATGTTTTCATCCTTTATTTTTTCTCTTGACTTTACCTTATAATAAATGCAGGACATTGGGAAAAGATAAGGAAAAAGCAATATTGGCTCTGCTTATGCTCAGACAATATCGAGAAATATTTTCTCTTCAAAACTTTTTCCTTCCTGTGAAAATCAGACACTGTAAGCTGTCTTTCACATATGCTAGTAACTCTACTATGAATATTCTGTGCAAACTAAAGATAGGGTGAACTGATCCTGACAAAATGAAGTATCTACACTTGAAACTGCTACTCATGCTGACACTCTGCTGAAATAAAACTTTCTGACACAAATAGTAGATTTGATTTTTAATGTGCTTCAAGGGACCAGCTAAGAACTGCAAGGGGCATCCTGAGTCCTCAGGTCCACTTCTATCCTATCACATAGTTCACCTACATCACATAATTCCTTTCATAAAGTGCCCAGTATCACCTTAAGATGACAACTTTCTCCCCAATATCTTTGCTCACAGAATGTCCATGAACCTCATTCCTCTGATGGTTAGAAACATTCTTTGAATCTTTTGCTCAAGTTATTTCATGGTCAACTCATACTCATTTGTTCTTATGCAAACATTATCCTTCAGTTTAAACAGGCTTTTCCCCTCATGTTTATTAACCCTTCTGATGCATTCATATAGCACAGTTATTTTAGACTCTCCATCAGCATAGATTTTAAGCAGAAATGCCCTGGCACTTCTCTTCAGAAAAGTATCCTGTCCTCCCCACAACCAGGAAAAAATGGCTATTTTTCAGCTGGATTGTTTCATCAATGCAGTTTGTTCAGTGGCTGCAGAAACACTTGTGCTGGTGCAAAAAGGAGGATGATGCAGGAATTAGTTGCTGGGAGTAGCAAAAGAGCAGGACCTTTTCTTTCAGCAGCAGGCCTGGCTTATCACAGATTCACAGACTGGTTGAGGTTGGAAGGGACTTCTGGAGGTCATCTGCTCAAACCATCCTGCTCAAGCAGGGCCACCTAGAGACAATTGCCCAGGAACACGTCCAGGCAGTTTTTTAATATCTCCAAGGAGGGAGATGCTACAACCTTCTTGGGCAACTTGTTCCAGTGCTCAGTCACCCTCGCAGTAAAAAAGTGTTTCCTGATGCTCAGACAGAAGCTCCTGTGTTTCACTTTGTGCCCATTGCATCTTGCCCTGTCACTGGGCACCACTGAAAAGAGCTTGGCTCAATCTTCTTTGCACCTTCCCTTCAGTTATTTATATACATTGATGATATCTCCCCTGAGCCTTCTCTTCTCTAGGCTAAACAGTCCCAGATCTCTCAACCTTTCCTCATAAGAGAGATGCTCCAGTCCCTTAACCCTCCTCATCTTAGTGGCCCTTCATTGGATGGTCTCCAGTATGTCCATGTCTTTCTTGTACTGGGGAGCCCAGAACTGGACACAGGACTCCACATGTGGCCTCACTAGTGCTGAGGAGAGGGGAAGGATCACCCTCAGTCTGCTGGCTAGACTTTGTCTAATGCAGCCCAGGATACCATCCGCTTTCTTTGGTGCAAGGGCACATTGCTGGCTCATGTTCAACTTGGTGCCCACCAGGACCCCCAGGGCCTTTTCTGCCAAGCTGCTTTCCAGCTGGGTGGGGTCCCAGCATGTAATGCTGCATGGAGTAATGTTCCTCCCCAGGTGCAGGACTTTGCAATTCCCCTTGTTGAACTTCATGAGATTCCTGTCAGCCCATTTCTCCAGCCTGTTGAGGTCCCTCTGGATGGCAGCATGACCCTCTGGTGTATCAGCCCCTCCTCCCAGTTTTGTGTCATCAGAAAACTTGCTGAGGCTACACTCATCCAGATAATTAATGAAGGTGTTAAACAGGACTGGACCCAGCATTGCTCCTTGGGGTATACCACTGGTTACTGTCCTCCAGCTAGACTTCGTGCCACTGATCACCACCCTCTGGGCCTGGCCGTTCAGCCAGTTTTCAGTCTACCTCACTGTCTGCTCATCCAGCCCATACATCAACAGCTTCTCCATGAGGATCTAATGGGAGATGGTGTCGAAAGCCTTCCTGAAGTCCAGATAGTCAATATCCACTGTTCTCCCCTCATCTACCAGGCCAGTTATTTCATCACAAAAGGTTATCAAGTTGGTCAAGCATGATTTCCTTTGGTGAATCCATGCTGACTATTCCTGATGACTTTCTTGTCCTTCCTGTGCCTGGAAATGGTTTCCAGGATTAGCTGCTCCATCACCTTCCCAGGGATCAAGGTGAGGCTGACCAGCCTGTAGTCCCCTTGGTCCTCCTTCTTGCCCTTCTTGAAGGTAGGAGTGTGTATTGGCTTTGTGTAGCAAGGTTTTGGTAGCGGGGGGGGGTGGGTGGGTGTTACAGGGGTGGCTTCTGTAAGAAGCTGCTGGAAGCTTCCTCTGTGTTCGAGAGAGAGCCCATACCAGCCGGCTCTAAGACGGACCCGCCGCCACCCAAGGCCGAGCCAATTAGCGATAGTGGTAACGCCTCTGTGATAACATTTTTAAGAAGGAAAAAAAGTTGGGACGCGGAAAACAGCCACCGGAGAGAGGAGTGAGAACATGTAAGAGAAACAAGCCTACGGACACCAAGGTCAGTGCAGAAGGAGGGGGAGGAGATGTTCCAGGCGCCGGAGCGGAGATTCCCCTGCAGCCCGTGGTGAAGACCATGGTGAGGCAGGCTGTCCCCCTGCAGTCCATGGAGGTCCACGGTGGAGCAGATCTCCACCTGCAGCCCATGGAGGACCCCACGCCGGAGCAGGTGGGTTCCCGAAGGAGGCTGTGACCCCATGGGAACCCTGCGCTGGAGCAGGCTCCTGGCAGGACCTGCGGATCTGTGGAGAGAGAAGCCCACACTGGAGCAGGTTTTCTGGCAGGACTTGTGACCCCGTGGGGGACCCACGCTGGAGCAGTGTGCTCCTGAAGGACTGCACACCGTGGAAAGGACCCATGCTGGAGCAGTTCGTGAAGAACTGCAGCCCATGGGAAGGGCCCACGTTGGAGAAGTTCGTGGAGGACTGTCTCCCATGGGTGGGACCCCACGTTGGAGCAGGGGAAGAGTGTGATGAGGCCTCCCCCTGAGGAGGTGAAGCGGCAGAAAATAACATGTGATGACCGTAAACCCCATCCCCGTCCCCCTGTGCCGCAGAGGAGGGTTGGTAGAGAAATCCGGGAGTGAAGTTGTGCCCGGGAAGAAGGGAGGGGTGGAGGGAAGGTGTTCTGAGATTTGGTTTTATTTCTCATTACCTTACTCTGGTTGATTTGTAATAAATTGAGTTAATTTTCCCCAAGCTGAGTCTGTTTTGCCCGTGACAGTAATTGGTGAGTGATCTCTCCTGTCCTTATCTCAACCCGCAAGCTCTTTGTTATATTTTTTTTCTCTCCCCTGTCCAGCTGAGGAGGGGGAGTGATAGAACGGCTTTGGTGGGCACCTGGCATCCAGCCAGGGTCAACCCATCACAGAGTGACATTTCCTTTCCTCCCATCCTTGGGCACTTCTCCCAGTCACCATGATCGATCAAAGATTATCGAGAGTGGCCTTGCAATGACATCAGCCAGCTCCCTCAGCACTCATGGGTGCATCCCATCAGGGCTCATCAACTTATGGATGTCCAGTGTGATCAGTACCCCCTGCTCCTGACACCTGGTACAGCATTGTTGCCAGTATATGGTGACACCCATTATGGAACAGGAAAGTGTAGTGAGACAAGGGGAGTCAAAAGAATCTCAGTAGACATAATAAAGGGGGGTGAAAGATGATGTTTAGTGCTTACATTGTTGAAATTAGCTGAGGTAGAGACAGTCCTTGATAAGAAGAGCTGGTCCCAAGAACCAGCCAATGAGGTAGAGACAGTCCTTGATAAGAAGCAGGAGCAGGCCCCAAGAGCCAGCTAAGACTGGTCTTGCGGCTTGGGTGAATACCAAGAAATCACTGAGCCTGCGCAAGGAAAAAGGTTACTAGCGGTGACGAAGAGGAGTCATCTATCTTCATCTCTGCGACCACCAGACGACCACCATAAAGAGGCCCTGCGCAGGCGCAGTTGAGAGGAGACTATGGAAATGACCTCTCGGAGCTAATTTTAATATGAAGCGGGGATAGGTCATGCATATGTATAGGCGTATTGTGAATATGTAATACCTGACTGTATAAACTTGAGGCGAACTGCCGAGTCGGGCACGCACGACTTTGGTAGGACTACCCCCCGTGCTGCCCAGCGCTGAATGAACATACCTACTTTACAATCTCACTGATTGTGGAGTCTGTTTTCCGCACGTCAGCAGCAGCACATGAGATATTCTGGACGGCAAAACCTGTGATCCCCCGGTAGTCAGGGATGCCTCCTGTGACTGTTCACACAACTCCTGATCAGATTTTGGCTAAAACACAGCTCATGCTAAGCCCTGATGTATGCTGGGAGCATCGCCATTAGGTCAAAGGAAGAGCAACACATAGACAGGACACAATGGACAGGAAGAGATAAAGATCATTATGCAGCCATTACCACCAGCAGCTTGCTGTCTCCTGCAGTGAAACTCTTGCATATTGAATGTCTGGCAGCCTCTTCAGAATCCACTAACTTATGGAAATGGTAAAGACTGAACTCCCAAACTGAGAGATATAAATGCATCAGCTTATCCAAAAGGTTTTTGAGGCGGATCCAACAGCAGCCGGACTGCTAAGGCCTTCATGCTTCCCAGTGTGCTACAGGGGACGCCTGCACTGTGGGCAGGGGGGAAGGGGGAGAACCCTCAATGTTGGCTAGAGTACCATCACACCGTCTCCATTGTTCACCTTGAGTGACCTTGAGAACTGAGTGACTTGTGTACTTTTTAAAGCCAGAGTCTAGGTTATGATTATTGTATCGCATGCTGATTATTAAGAATTTGACATGATCTGCAGAAAGTCCAGTTGACTGAAAAGTCTAGGTAATTGAAATTTTAGGTAAAAGAAAAGCTTCTTCCTTTTGTCACCTACATACTTAAAGAAGCCCTTCTTGTTGTCTTTTACATCTCTGGCCAGATTCAATTCCATTTGGGCTTTAGCTTTCCTAACTTCATCCCTGGGTGCTCAGACAATGTGTCTGTATTCCTTCCAGGTTACCTGTCCCTACTTCCATCCTCTGTATGCTTCCTTTTTCTGTTTGAGTTTGGCCAGGAGCTCCTTCTTCATCCATGCAGGTCTTCTGGCTTTTTTGCCTGACTTCTTATTCATTGGGATGGACCTCTCTTGGGCTTGGAGGAGGTGATCCTTGAATATCAACCATTTTTCTTGGGCCCCTCTTCCCTCCAGGGACTTATCTGATGGGACTCTTCCAACAAGAACTTTAAAGAGGCCAAACTCTGCTCTCCTGAAGCCCAGGGTTGTGAGCTTGCTTTTCATCCTCCTCTCTGCCCTCAGGATCCTCAACTCCACCATCTCATGGTCACTGCAGCCAAGGCTGCCTTTGACCTTTACATCCCCAATGAGCCCCTCCTTGTTGGTGAGTATGAGGTCCAGCAGACCACCTCTCCTCATTGGCTCCTCAGTCACTTGGGTGAGGAAGTTATCATCAATACACTCCAAGAACCTCCTGGATCGCTTATGTCTTGCTGTGTTGTCTCTCCAGCAGATATCATGGTGGTTCAAGTCCCCCATGAGGATCAGGACCAACAAACTTGAGGCTGCTCCTATCTGTCTGTTATGCTGCTTAAATAGTTTGCTGAACTACAGACTTAGTCTCTTCTCATAAAATAGGCTCTCTATTTCCCTTATTCCTCTAGTATATCTTTTCTACACCTGTTTCAGGTTTAGCATTCATATCCTCAGTCCCATTAGCCATCTTGCCTGTATCTTCATGTTCATCACTTACCTTCCAAGACCTGATGTCAAAAATTAAGTTTCCAGGCTAAACTAATTCTCATTTCCACATCATCATTTCTGTAGTAGTGCCACTTTCCTCCTCATTCTCTTTACATGTAAACAATTGAAATATCTTCTCTTGTTTATTTTAATATCCTTTACTAAGTTAACTCCAACTGCTTTTTGGTGCTTTTCACTATATTCTTCTAAGACCTAGCTTTCTTTGTAGACCAGCCTATCTCCCTTGTGTGTTGTGTTTTTGCTCACTCCCAGTGTCCTTTATGATGTGAAATTACAGATAGTTCTGCAACCTATTGCTCCCCATCTCCTCTAAGGGACACAAATTCCAACTGATTTTTGCTTTTTTATTTAAAGAAATTCCACATTTTCTCAATATTTAAGCTAATCCTTATAACTAGTTCCCTTCATTTCTCAGAGTTGGTTATCTGAAACAACAGAATAACAGGCAGAAAAGGGGGACTCCCAAAATTTTGGGCCCACAATTATTCCAAAGTCAGGAGTTCTGAGAACCTCAGACAGTTTTTAAAACTGTCACAACCCCTGTGAGTTTCACTTAGAATACAAAATGATTAAACTACAGGTGCTGAATAATTGCCTACTTTATGTAACCTGAAACAGATCCAGATCTATGCATTTTTCCTTTTCTACTTCTGCTGCTTTTTATCTTTTAAGAAATCTATTTAAAACATTGTAAAGTACTTCCAGATTAAATGGAATAATTAGGAAAGAAACATTATTTACATCTTTTTTTCTGATTGTTTCAATTAACAGAATTCTGTTATCTGTATCCCCAATACATGACTGAACACATATAAACATGAGCTACCTTTAAAGCAGCTAGCTTGGGCTTTGTGAGCAGCACAGGCACAGAAGTGTGCACCCCAGAAAGGAGCATTCACCATGCTTCTGGCTAGCTTCACAGTCTGCATTGAGCTCATGTCATAGCTTCAGAGCTAGCAGTGCCTGCATATTAGACATACCCTGAGTCTCAGGTTGTACAGTGGAGCTGCATAAACCTCTCTGAAAATCCTGGTTTATGCAATTTCAGCTATGCTATTGATAGCATATTTCTAAACATTCTGTATGGTATGTCTAAATATTTTGATGGTTTTAATATTTTGTACCAGCCTTTTGTTTCTGGGCCAGTAATGACCTTTTGCTTGAAGTGATTATATATATATGTGTGTGTGTATATATATAAAATTAGAGCTAGCAATGTTGTAGTACTCCTGGGGTGGAAAAAAATTCGCAGCATGTATATTTTCTGTAATGGTGCTGAAAATGGTTTTGTCCCATCTATATCAGCAAGGATACAGATTCCTGTACAATGCAGAGATGCAAGATTATGCAATTAAAGTTTTCAAAACTTCCTATCTGAACACTTCAGTGCTTCTAAAGCAAAGACATGAGATATCACCGTTAAAATAGCAGGCCCAAGATGAGCTGGAGAAGAGGGGTATGAACTGACTGTAAATCAAATTTAATGCAAGCTCTTCAAATTCTCAACAAGTGGACAGCAGCTTTTCAAGAGTGCCATTAAGGGACAAATAGATAGTAACATCTAAAAGTGAACTCAAGGGTATTAAACTAAATACATCTTTTGAAAGCATTTCTCTGCATTAGGAAGAAGGAAGTTACTTCCCACTCATGTCTTTTTTTTCTGCAGATTTGTTTACCTGTCTGATTGAGACAGAATCATTTGAGTCACCATGAGCTTTTCTAAATTTTTAATCTATCCTTGATATCAGATGCCTCTTCCCTCATTCTCCTTACATCAAGCCTTTATATCTTTCTAAAAGTTGGGTCATAGCTAGTAGCTTGACATAGCTATTCATAGGTGAAGTTTTGGCTCCATTTTATATGAGACTATAATAATGCAAAGCCAAGTTATCTTGGTTCACGTTCTTGAGCCTGCAAGATACTAAATCATTTCAGTTCTGGGGTCCTCATCTTTTGGCAAGCTTAGAAAGCTGTCCTGACAGCTTGTCAAGAATTTCAATACCATTCATGATGTCTAATATTGAAAAGGCTTCACAAGGGCATATGGGTTACAACTACATAAGCAACTGATTGTCCAGATTGTTCTCTGGAACTGAGGCCAACTGGCACAGATTGCCCTAAGTCCCTGCTAATGACTTCCCTTTACCTCTACATCTAAGTAAGCTGCCTGGGTGACCAGGTTCTCCATCAGATAGCTGAAGGACCCAGAAAGCAGTGAAGACATGAGTGACCTGCAGTATAATACTCTGCTTCCCTTCTTCACAAATTGTTCCCTATTCACGAACTGTGAACAGGGTTGGAATTGAGGACATGGCCCTGTTACACGCTAAACATCTAAATAGCAGTAAAATAATGGCAGGACATGCAAAGAAGGCTTCATAGGGCTGGGCTGCTACTCACATGCAATGAGCTGACTTTACAATCAGAGTTCTGCAAAGCTCCCAGAACTCTGGTTCATAGAATCATAGAATAGTTTGGGTTGGAAGGGACCTTTAAAGGTCATCTAGTCCTACTCCTTTGCCATGGGCAGGGACATCTTTCACTAGATCAGGCTGCTCAAAGCCCTGTCCAAACTGACCTTGAACACTTCCAATGATGGGACATCCACAACTTCTCTGGGCAACCTGTTCCAGTGTCTCACCACCCTCATCGTAAAAAATGTCTTCCTTATGTCCAATCTAAACCTACCATCTTTCGGTTTAAAACTCATTGCCCCTTGTCCTGTCACTACAGGCTTTGGTAAAAAGTCTCTCTCTGTCTTTATTAGAAGCCCCCTTTAAGTATTGAAAGGCTGCAATAAGGTCTCCCTAGAGTCTTCTCTTCTCCAGGCTGAACAACCCAAACTCTCTCAGCCTTTCCTTATGGGAGAGGTGTTCCAGACCTCTGATCATTTTTGTGGCCCTCCTCTGGACTTGCTCTAACAGGTCCGTGTCTTTCCTGTGCTGAGGACTCCAAAGCTGGATGCCGTGCTCCAGGTGGGGTCTCCTGAGAGCAGAGTAGAGGGGGAGAATCACCTGCCTTGACCTGTTGGCCACACTTCTTTTTATGCAGCCCAGGATACGTTTGGCTTTCTGGGTTGCAAGCACACATTGCTGGCTCATGTCCAATTTTTCATCCAGCAGTACCCCCAAGTCCTTCTCTGCAGGGCTATTCTTAATCAATTCCTCCCCCAGTCTATATTGATATTGGGGCTTACCCCAACCCAGGTGCAGGACCTTGCACTTGGCCTTGTTGAACTTCATGAAGTTCATGTGGGCTCACTCCTCAAGCCTGTCGAGGTCCCTCCAGATGGCATCTTTTCATCCAGCTAATCAACTGCACCACTCAGCTTGGTGTTATCTGCAAACTTGCTGAGGGTGCATGCAAATCCCACTATCTATGTAATTGGAAAAGATATTAAATAGTATTGGTCCAGGTACAGACCCTTGAGGGACACCACTCGTCACTAGTTTCCACATGGACATTGAGCCGTTGACTGTAACTCTTTGGATGCGGCCATCCAGCTAATTCCTTATTCATCTAACAGTCAATCCATCAAATCCATACCTCTCTCATTTAGCGGCAAGAATGTTGTGGGGCCTGTATCAAAGGCCGTGGTGAAGCCCTGTTGGCTGTCTCTAATCACCTCCCTGCCTTCCATATGTTTTGATATGTCTTCCAGGAGGATCTGTTCCATGATCTTACTGGGCACGGAGGTGAGGCTGACTGGTCTGTAGTTCCCAGGGTCCTCCTTTTTAAAAATGGGTGGGATATTTCCCTTTTCTCCAGTCACTGGGGACTTCGCCTGACTGCCATGGCTTTTCAAATATGATGGTGAATGGCTTAGCACCTACATCAGCCAATTCCCTCAGGTCCCTGGGATGCATGCCATCAGGTCCCATGGACTTGTGTATGTTCAGGTTCTTCAGGTGGTCTCGAACCTGAGCTACTCTCACGATGGGAGGGACTTCATTCCCCCAGTACCTGCCTTGAGATTTGGGGACTCGAGAAATGTGGGAAGAGCAATTGCCATTGAAAACTGAGGCAAAAAAAATTGTTGAGTACCTCAGCTTTTTTCATGTTGATTAGTTCTAGTTCTGTCTTTTTTATCAGGGGATAGTACATTTTCTTTGATCATGCTTTTTTTTTCAACATACCTGTAGAAGCCCTTCTTATTATTCTTCTCATCCCTTGCCATATTCAGGTACAACTGCGCCTTAGCTTTCCTGATTCTATCCCTACACATCTGGGCAGCTTCCCTATATATTTCCTAGGATACACGTCCCTGGTTCCACTGTCTGTGCATTTCCTTCTTACACTGTACTTTGAGCAGGAGGTCTCTTGCCTTCCTTGCTTGATTTCTTACACATGAGAATTGAGAGCTCTTCTGCTCTGAGAAAAATGCCCTTAAAGAGCTGCCAGCTCTATTCAGCTCCTTTGTCCCTGAGGGCAGCTTCCCAGGGGGTCCCATCCCCTAATTCCTTAAACAACTGAAAGTTTGCTCTCCTAAGATTCAGGGTCTTGACTTTACAGTTCACCTGGCCCATATCCCTCAAGACTGTGAATTCCACCAGGGCATCATCACTGCAGCCCTGGCTGCCACCAATCTTGACCACTCTAATTAGTTAGTCTGTGTTGGCAAACAACAGGTCCAGTAATGCTTCTCCTCTGGTTGGGCTGTCTATCACCTGGATTAAGAACTTATCCTCAATGCACTCCAAGAGTCTCCTGGACTGCTTACAGCTTGCTGTGCTACTTTTCCAGCAGATATCAAGGTGATTGAAGTCCTCCAGCAGGATCAGGGCCTGCAAGCGTGATGCTTCCTGTAGTTGAAGTAAGAATGCTTCATCAACAGGCTCCCCTTGATCAGGAGGCCTGTAGTAAACACCAACGACGAGGGTTCTTCTGTTGGCGTGGCCCCTAATTTTTACCCATAAGCTCTCAACCTGTTCATCGCTGTTTTTCAGACAGCTCTGTGTGGTCAATCCATTCTTTAACATAGAGGGCACCACCACCACCACCCCGACCCTCCTTCCTTGCCTGTCCCTTCTGAACAGTTTATAGCCATTGATTGCAGTGCTCCAGTCATGTGATTTGTCCCCCCACATTTCAGTGATAGGAATTGGGTCATAGCTTTCTAGCTGCACAGTGGCTTCCAGCTCCTCCTGTTTGTTACCCATGCTGTGTGGATTGGTATAGAGACACTTCAGTTGGGCTGTCGACCTTGTCACCTTTTTAGAGGTACAAGCCTTAATTCCTTTGAGGCATTTCACATGTGTTTCCCTGTTGGTTCCTAATACATCATCAGCCCCTGGCTCTTCTCTGTTGCTCAAAACTCCATCCCCTTCCCCCCTAAATCTAGTTTAAAGCTCTCCTTATATATTCTGGCCAGCTTGTTGGCAAAGACCCTCTTGCCCCACTTGGTTAGGTGAATCCCATCAGCTCCCAACAGACCTGGCTTTATGAAGGGCTCCCTTTGGGGATCCTTGGGAGTTTTCCATAGTCAGAAACCTCTCTTGCAGATATTATGACTTCTGGAATGCTCTAGGCTTGTGCGTAAAGGGATGTGTGAAGGAGTGACATAATACAAGCTTAAATAAGCACTGGTGGGTGCAGATCAGTTAAATACATTCATGATACCTGTCAGAAGACATGAAATTATTTATCCTCTAAACACCCAAGCCTGGCAAATCTCAGTTTTCTGAGTCACAAACTTAACATCTACAATGTAGTTTTTGGCTCAGTGTGTTGCACATTAGTCACTGGGATAGAGGGACATGCATTGTTTGAGCTGTGAAGAGCATTGTGTTTCAGCAGGATAGACTTGGGCATAATGTTGCTTGGGGTGATCTTATTCTTGTGTTTTTTTCATCACCAATGATGGTATATATTAACTCCATAATACTTGTTTGGCAACTGAGTGTGGCAGTGAATATTGAGATGATAGCACTAAGGCTAACACCAATGGCTGTGTTCTCAGGAGCTGGCAGGGATGGGGATATGAGATGAGGGGTCGGTTGGAAGGTGGAGGGAGGTAAGAAATGCTATTGCTCCACAGAGCCAAACTCCTGGGGAAGCATAGTAGCACCATGCCTTGAGCTTTCCCACATTAAAAGCATCAACAGCTGCAAAGCAAAGAGCATCACTTTAATAAGCTCTCTCTGAATGAATTTGCAGAAGAATCTGAAATTACTTTGAACAGGTCCACCACCTGAAGAGAGACTAGACAGGTTTATCTTTGGGAAGCTTATTCAGCTAGCTTTGAATTTTTTTTTCTGTTGTGTTCTATGTATGCCTTTTAATTCAATGCCCTGTATTCAGCATGCAGCATTTAAGAGACCAATAATATAAAATAATGTTGGTACAATTGCTTTCTATTAGTCTGGGCTGTCTTATTCAGTCTTAATAATATGCAATTGCAGTCTTAATATGCAATTGCATAAACATTATTTAATATCACAGTTGCCTATAGTCGTTGAATTTAGGAATGTAAAAGAGCATTCAAAATAAAGCTTGTAGCATCTCAGTCAGGAAAAAGTGTGCCAAACCATGACTGATGAGTTGTCTTCTAGAGGAAGTGGAAGATAAGCAGGGATTCAAGAGCTGTTTCCCTGTTGGTTCCTAATACATCATCAGCCCCTGGCTCTTCTCTATTGCTCAAAACTCCATCCCCTTCCCCCCTAAATCTAGTTTAAAGCTCTCCTTGTATATTCTGGCCAGCTTGTTGGCAAAGACCCTCTTGCCCCACTTGGTCAGGTGAATCCCATCAGCTCCCAACAGGCCTGGTTTCTCAAAGGTAGATCCATGATCATAGAAGCCAAAACCTTGAGTATGGCACCAGCCACACAGCCAGGCATTCACCTTTTCAATTTGTGTCCTCCTTCCTGAAGCCCTTCCTCTGACTGGGAGGATAGAGGAGAACACCACCTGTGATCCAGGTCCTTTTAACATTGCCCCGAGGGACATATGGTCTCTTTTGATGGTTCTAAGTTGCCTCGTTGCAGTATCATTAGACTCTATGTAGAATAGTTGAGTGGATGATAATCTGTAGGGTTTACCAGGCTCAGCAGCCTCTCTGTGATGTCATGAATGCAAGCTCCTGATAGGCAGCAGACTTATCCAGAGAAATTGTCTGGACAGGAAATGGGTGCTTCCGTGCTTCTCAGTAAGGAATCTCCAATTATTAATATGTCACATGCTTTTCTGGTGGCACTGGTTCTAATGCAGGTGGGTGATTAGATCAACTTTGCATGGTTGTTGTCTCCTGGATCCTGTCCATTACTCATGTGCTCTTCATTCTCCACCCCAAAGCATCATATCTATTACGTAGGGGCACTTTATGGGAAGGGGGAAGATTCTTCCTTCTGCCCCAAGCAGAGACAAGGGTCCAGTCTCCTTCATCTCATGAGTTACTTGTGTCTGTCAGCTTGATGTTGAATTCAGGCTTATCTTCCCCTTGTGCAGCCGTAAGGCAGGGCTGTCGCTCAGCCTGGGACAGCACACAGTACCATGTATCGATCTCCCATTCACATTCCCAGATACTGCGCTGCCTGTTGAGCTCCTCTTGCAACATAGCTACTTGTTTGAAGAGTTCTAGCTAGGCACGCTTGTAGCTATGACATCCACCGTTACCTTCAGGTGCTAGGGGGACTTCCAGGTGCTGGAGCTCCACGTAATCTAAGGTCTGGACAGCTATTTCAGTCCCTGGGAAGTCTGTTTGGGTGAAGATGTCAGCATAGGTAGGCTGTAGTGCTTCTGTTTGGGTTTCAGCCTTAGCCTTGCAGTTGCAGCAAGTGGACAACATTTTCTTTCAGCAGGTCACAGTCTCCTTGTAGTTCTCAGAAAAAAATGGCTCACTTTTATAAAATGGTAATTATTTTGAAAGATGCCATCTTTCTAATTCTAATTCCCAGGAGACCTCAAGCTTCCAGGTAGGCTTGCACAGCCACCATCTAGCTGGTGTGACCATCAGGACTGCAGCCTAAGTCTGCTGGTGAGCAAAGCAGGCAGCAACCCAACAACTAACAGAGTGTGCTCCCCTTCTGTGCAAACTGCCAACACTGTTCCCAACAGACACCACTCTCTGTTTGGACACCCTGCTTGCTGGTGCTCCCTAGGGGCCAGTTATATGTGGCTTCTCCTGGTTTGAACTGGCTGCAGGGAATGCTGGCACGGCCCAACTCTTGCCCACCCCTCTTGGAAGATCTGTCACCTGCCGGTGACACACAGCCGAAGGGTGTCAGGGGCCTAGAAAACCTCTCAGACACCCCCCCGGGGACTTCACAAGCCTCGCACTCCTCATAGCACGCAGCAACAACTGCTGCTGCTGCCACTGCTCAAGTTAATTTCAGTGTTTGAATCATTGGTTTATTGCAATTTATATCCCTATGTGTGGCTATTTTTAAGAATGATTCAGTTTTCTGTATGTAATTTTTAAAGGACTTTTAAAGTTAATGAACATCTATGCTAAGAGCTTTTTCAACAGAAAAGCTTGTGTCAGCTGTGGGTGATGTTGACTGTGTAAACTTCCTGGTATTCTATATGCATGCATATGGAACCTAAGGCTCTTTAACCAAATTGGTCCCAAATTATCAACGTTTTTAACAGAAGAAAACAGTGGGAAAATTTCCATTTGACAATTTACAAACGCTTTGGTTAAGTTTTTGACTGCATTATAATCAGAGCTTTTAGCTATACTGTGGGTCAATGGGAGGTCTGCATTTCCTGGCAACTGTTTCTGGGTGCTGCTTCTTTTCTCAAGGTGAACTGGCTTTTAGTGACTATCTCTTGATATCCTTCATGAGAATCATGCTGGTGTAAATCTTGTGGGGGAGATTTCCAAAGGAATAAATAGACACCCAAATTCAATGGATAATCAAGTAACTGTTTACAGAAGCAAGTCCACTCTGCTCTAGATTTTTTTTTAATCGGCTCCATTTTTTATCCTAGTCATTAGATTTTTCCTTTCTTCCCTCTCCATACCTTCTGATTTCACAGACTGAAGCAGAATGTGCTCCAGGAGCAGTAGGGCTGGTTTCACACTTGCACGTTTCATGTGAGAGGGGGCTTAAAATGTGGCAAAATAAAGTATGTCACAACCTACAAGGTAAAGATCTCATTATTTTCTGTATTACTGTCCTGTCGCTAACCCTGCAAGACAGAGTTCAGCAACAAATCACTGTTAAATGCATCCTACTACAGATGCTGGACATCTGATGCTCCTTCTCCTAGCAATAATAAAGAAAACTTTCTCAGAATCTCCTCTTAGGATCTGTGTCAGTGAAAACAGATGAAAACAAAACTATAAGCAAGACTAATGACCCTGATGTGAAGATAATGAGAAAACTCCACTTGGGAAGTGGCTGTATTTATAGCCACATTAAAAAATGATGGAACTATACTTGCTTGAGCCAAAGCCGAATTTGGCCTGTCTGTGTAGAATTGAGTGGGTCATGAAACTGTGATTCAAGAGAAAACACTGAGTCAGGAATTAACTGGGGAAAGAGCATGCTTCCTGCACACAACAGAATATACTCCAGCATGGGCTAGTAGTAACATGCATCAAGCTATATTGCTAATCCTTTAGCATCAGAATAACACTATGTCCTGGTGTATACAAGTTCCTAACTGCTGACATAGTGGGGGCCTTTAGGAAGCTCCTAAAAGCCCTCTAAAATCATTAGGCCTAATTCTGCTTGCGATTATGTTGGTGTAAGTTCAGAGTAACTGCACTGACTTCAAGGGAGCCAATTCAGATTTATCTCTCTGTATCTCTCATTATTTCCTGCATTGTTTCCAGTTGCACAAAATCATGTGTACATGTCCTCCAGAGCTGCTGGAACCCTCTGTCCTCCCTGCGCTGCACGTGATGCAATGAGTCTCTGATGGAGGAGGAGAGCTGAAAAGTCTATGTAGGGAAGCAGATAATTTCCTGAGCAACAGATACAAAAATACCAACTAATAAAAAGCCTTCAAACTGTGACAATTCAATGCACACACGTACAAGGATGCCTTGACAAGCTGCTTGACTTCTCAGCAAAACTTTCTTGTTTTCTTGAGTGCAGCTTCCACCAAACTCCCCCACTCAGGTATTAAGCTCTGTAGTGACGGCTGAGACTGATAGCATATTTCCATACATTCTGTATGGTATGTCTAAATATTTTGATGGTTTTAATATTTTGTACCAGCTGTGGAAACTGGTTTGCTGCTAGGTGACTGTAAAAGTGAGATTTGGTAAATAATTATTAGAAATCTTATACTAACACTATGATTGAAACAATAGACAAAAGTGTAGCCAAGCAATTAACTAGTAGAGGTAGGTAATCATAAGTTTTGCAGTTCTTTGCTCTTATGACTAGATGGTCCTGTATGCTAGATGAGAACAATGCTGAAACTGACCACATGTGATTGAAGCTGCGTTAAGCTTCAAGATCAAAGAACAAAGACAAGAACAAAGACTTCAAGGACAGTCAACAAGAACTTCAAATGGGTTGGTGGTCGCAAAAGCAGCCCTTCGACTCAAATGGATCCTTCATTGCACATGATTGGATGTAGGCAGTACTAAGATAATCAGTTGCAGTCATTTTTATGTATATGTATACTAATCTGATTAATATGCAATTAGTTATTCTATATAACCTGTTAGTGCTAAAGCTGTGGCATGCACACTAGGTGGAACTATCCCCTGTGCATCTAGCGCTGCAATAAAGAATGCCTGCTTTCTAAAACTCCAAAACGAGTCTTAGAGAGTTTCTTCGACCGGCTTTTCGGTATCAAGACATGCACGTGTTTGCTGCTATTGTCCTTTCTGAATTGACAGACACTTGTTCCTCACTGTAAATGTTTGTATGGTGGTGCTTGCCTGACTAGCTACAGCCTAAATAACGATAAACGAGCCTTTTCTTTTTTTAGTCCATTGTTGTTATGCATTAATTCTCTTTGCAAATAGTCACTTGGTACTGGAAATTTTACTGGCATTATCTTTTAGCAAACATTTTATATATAGAGTCACCAGAAAACATTAATTATGCAGTTGCCATAAATACAGCACTGTACAATATTAGGTATCAGGCTCATAGATGAAAGAACTGTGCCTAGTGGGCCAGATGCTCTTTGCCTTTTCACTACTCTAATACTAATGTTATTTCACTGTCTTCAAAGCTGCTACTCTGGATTCGCTGAGCAACAGTGGAGAACAGAACCTGGCCTATTTGCTAAGAATTGTAATACTTCCAGGGTCAAAATGGTTTCTCAAAAGAGTTTTTGCCCTTAGCATTTAGTGAGAAGGTCTGAAAGCTGGGTATTTTAAAATTTGCTTGGAATATCAAATGGTGTAATCCTTAGTTTTTCTACTTGGGAGGCTCAGAAGCATAACTTCTCACATCTTAACTGAAAGCGCATGGGACCTCCATGCTTCAAAAAGATATCCTTTTACAGAATACTCATTTAACATTAACATTAAATAGAAGTGATCAAGAAACAAAACAAAGAAACAAAGCCACAAAAAGCAAGGAAACTTATTTACAAATCTTTCTCACTCCCTCATCTGTTTATTTTTTGGTCCCATGGTTCTGTTTCTTTAGTTCTTTACTCATCACCAAATGAGACAAGACCTGAATTTTAATTTAAAAAAAATAATAAAAAAAGCAGCCCCGAAAGAAGCAAAACAAAAAAGATAGACAATAGTCTTTCTCAACCACTGGAGGTACAAAATATGCCAGTATTTCACTTAGGGATTGAAATAAAACCACTTCAATAAATAGGATGTTCTTCATTTGGAAGCAGGAGAAGATGAGAGTGGCCCAGGGCACTGTTTGACAATAAAGTGACTGTGTGCCAATATGACATAGGCTATGTATAGGATGTATCATGTGGCATGTTTTCATTAGAGGCAGGGAATTACCTCTGATCCAAGAATGGGCAAAATCTCATTTGGAAATTACTGCTCACAGTTATAGTGATTTATGTACTAGAAAGAGACATTCAAACTAAAATAAATGTGGAGAAGGCTATAGGAGGAGAAGGAAAATGGAGAACTGACAGTTTGGCTTGTTTAAACCTCCAAAACAGTCTGGGAGGGGACAGGATTACTCTTTCTAAATACACTTAAGACAAAAATTCCAGGAAGAGAGAAGAATGCTCTCTGTTGGAGGATAATGTGATCAAGTGGGTGTACACTGGTCATGAGTTAATTTAGGCTACTGCTTAAAAAGAAAATTTCCAACCATTAGGAGAGTGAGGTGTGGAGCAGCCTTCCAGACAAGGCCCTGGCATCAGAATCCTAGTTATTTGCAATATCCACCTTGATAAACTAATGGAAGCAGCTGTATGACAGGGCAGGAATGATCCAGGAGTTAGAAATTCAAGCTTCAGAGACACAAGACTTCTGCTACCCAGTTTTGTGGTATACCTGAGAGGCAGTTGAAAAGGGGAATATCAGTGTTTTGTTGGCTCCATCATATTTCTTTTTATAGGCTTTGGTGCCTTATATAGAAGGGGCTAAAAGTGTTAATGGGTGTTGAGATTTTCGATGTGGCTTGAGGAGGCCTGAGGTTCTTGTGGCTGCTCCTGCCCTTAACACTTGATGCATGGCTTCCTGAAATAGTGGAAGGCTTTGACTCAGTAACCTGCGTCACCTCTTCCAGTCCTACATCTTTTGCTCTCTTTAAATAGTAAAACAACAACAACAAACATGGTACAAGATATGCAGGAGATATAAAGAAAAAACAGGTCACTGGACTTTATGCTGAACCATATCCTCTTGGGTTCTTCCACCCCATCTATGCTAGAAGTGGAAGAAATGAATTTGTGACTTCTAAACCTTCCCATCCCTTTTGGGCGAGTTGGGCCTAAAAGAAGATGGAAACCTCACTAATAGCCCCAGGCCTCTGACAGATCCTTGCATGGTATGTACAAATGGAGGCAAGGACTCCTTATTTCCTCCACTGTTCTTTGCACTATTACATAAAGGCAAATAAGTTATTTAATAGCTAAATAGAGATTACATAACTTAGCTCCATAAATCTAAATCAGAGTATGCCACACTGGACAGACATAAGGAAGTGGAAGGGTGAAATTGTGGTCCTAATGAAGTTGATGGCAAAGCTCTTGCTTAAACTGTTGAGATCACAGTTTCATCCAAAATTTTGCTTCAAGCCTGTGGCTGGCTAACCAGGCTGGATATTTAAAGCATATCCCTGTTTTTCCAAGTACTGGGGTGAGCTGACCTTCCTTATTTTTTTTCTTGAGTTTTTTGCTTATGATAAAGAAACACAAAAAAGTATTTTAAGACCAAATATTGAGCAAGCTCTTGCAAACTTGAATTGTAAGCCTAAAAAGGGTATGAAATAGTATCTCTGCATGCAAGAACAAATATTAGCAAAGTGGTTGTTCTCATGCTTCAATGTCAATACTTTAAGCCACTGAACAGTGCAGATGAGTCACGTTATTTGTATGTCTGAAGGAAAGATGTGAAACCTTAACTTTTGAGGGATAGGAGTCTAAACAACAAAACCCAGACGTCAACAAAGTAAGTAAAAGCCCCTACTGAACCTGAAACCTATATTCCCAACCAAAAGATTATTTCTCTCCCACTCCTCCCTGAAGCATCTCTTAAGAACTGAGCTGATTCAATATAGAATGTCATTAACAATCTAACAGTGAACAAGGACTGGGGATCATCCTTATCTTACAAAACCAAACTATAAATAATCATCTTGAGCAAATCTAACATCCTGACAGGGAGGCAGCATCTCAGAAAATTGATTCCAGTGTATTAATAAACATAAATACCAAACCATTTCTTGCAGAACATTTTGGAGCTATAGAAATCCTTCCAATAAATCTTAGATAAAGCTGTCAAGGTTGGGGGAAAATTGCTTCCATGTATGTGATTAAGCCTGAACAGTTTAAAAAGACTTATCCTGCTACAAACAATCAGGTATGGTAGGTCAGAACCATCCCAGTGTCATTGCTGACAGTTTCATTACTTAGGTCTGACATGGACAGGCAACCATCTGATAAGTCATAATAGCCTTGACTGTTTCATGAGCAGCTTCTGACTAACCCACATATGGCCCTAGCAGGGCAGGCCAAAATCTCACAGGCTTGACTCTAAATTCCAGCTTTTATCAGTGTGAAAGATGGTGGCAAGGCAGGCTGTGGCTTTGTCCCTCTTCTTGTGCTGGCCAAAAGCCATCTGGAGTGTGAGGGGCTGGAGAAATGGTCCTTCTTGGTTTTCTCACTGTGCAGAACAAGCAACAGCACAAATTTAAGTTTCATATCTATGCATCATACTGCAAGCTACTCCATCAACTTGGATAAAGCCATGCTACTTTACAGTTTCATTAATCCCTTCAGATGCTTGTCTACCTCTTTCTCCCTTCATCCACACTTTTGTTATTTACTAACACCTCTCTTCACTTTCCTGCCTTATTCCCTCTCTCACATCCATTATTGTACCCTCTTCACTACTCACACTGTCCCTTTCCTTCTCTCTTTCTTCTCCCTGGTCCCCGCTCAGCCTCCCTCAGCCTCTGGATAAGAGAAGACAAAGTGACAAAGAGAGAGGGACATATGGGAAAGTGACAAAGAGAAAGGGAGATGTGGGAAAAGGAATGAATGTTGATGATGGGGAGTCAGAGAGAAAGGAAACATGAGAAATGGAGTGTATCACTTGAATAAGGGACTTTGAGAGGCACTCAAGCATCCCTCCCTGTCCCATCCCCCAGAGTTTCCTCTGAACGCCTGGTTTCTCCAAGTCACAGGTCAGGCAGGACAAAATCTTGGCCCTGTTCTAAACTCCTGCTTCATTAAGTGGAAGCTTTGCTCAAGTGCCAGAATCAAGGACTAAACCCAGAGGTACATGAGCAGCTGAGATGACACTAGAGTCAGTACAGTACCACATGCTTGTGCCAGGTTTCAGTTGTCCTCAGGAAGCCCTTAGGATTAGCTAGCTTCCATCCTTTTTTTTTTTTTTTGCATTTACTTTTTCTGCAGCAGGGAGTCATTATTTTTTCTGTCAAGGCCTTTTCAAACATTTACTATTAAGCATGAACATTCATTCTGAAGTATAATGATGAACATGGTAAATAAATTCAGTCTTATTGAAGTACGGAACAGAGACATGCCCCCAGACCCAAAAGTATTGCTCATACAAAATCAAGAAACTCTGACCTTTGGTGCTCACTGATGTCCTCTCAAACACAAATATAGCCAGAGATTACTACTCTGTATATTTATCCAAATTATGAAATGAAGTCATGCTTATTTTACATTGAAGAAATAGCTTGAAGTGCCAAATTTCCAAAATAACAAAACTTAAGAATCTGGTCTGTATGTTTACTAAATACTAGGTGTGCTTTTTTATAGAAGGGACAAAGAACAAAGGAAACTGCTACTTCTTAGCTGTTAAATGAAACAACACTCAACAATAACTCTTGTGTGTTGATTCCTCTGCCCTGTCCAGCCTCATTTAGATGTAAAGGTATATTAGGTGTACGTGGCAAGGTTTTGGCAGTGGGTGGGGACGGCTGCAGGGGTGGCCTCTTTGGTCTGCCCCGTGCCATACACAGCCAGTTCTAGACAGCTCTGCAACGGACCCATCCCAGGCCAAAGCTGAGCCAATCAGCAAAGCTGGTAGTGCCTCTGTGATAGCATATTTAAGAAAGGGTAGAAAAACCACTGCACAGCAGCTGTGAGAGGGACGAGTGAGAAAAATGTGAGAGAAACAACACTGCAGACACCAAGATCAGTGAAGGAGGGGGAAGAGGTGCTCCAGGCGCAGATATTCCCCTGCAGCCCGTGGAGACGACCATGCCAGAGCAGATATCCACACTGCAGCCCATGGAGGGCCCCATGCTGGAACAGGTTTATCCTGAAGGACTGCAGCCTGTGGGAAGGACCCATGCTGGAGCAGGGGAAAAGTGTGAGAAGGAAGGAGCAGCAGAGAGGAACTGGTATGTACTGACCACAACTGCCCATTCCCCACCCCCCCCCCGTGCTGCTCAGGGTTGGGGGGGGGGGTAGAGGAATTGGAAATGAAGGAATGAAGTTGAGCCTCAGAAAAAAGGGGGTGGGGGGAAGGTGTTTCAGGTTTTGTCTTTGTTTCTCACCATCCTACTCTATTTTTAATTGGCAATAAATACAATTAATTTTCCCCAAGTTGAGTCTGTTTTCCCCATGATGGTAATTGGTAAGGGATCTTCCTGTCTTTATTTTGAGCCGTGGTCTTTTTCATCTTATTTTCTCCCTCATCCTGTTGAGAAAGGGGAGTGAGAGAGCGGCTGGGTGGGTGTCTGGCGGCCAGCCAAGGTCAACCCACCACAAAAGGCAATCTCTTTTCAGGCATCGCAGAAACACTGGTGCCAAGGGGACACTGTTCTTTTATAGACACAGCAGCCCAATTAAGGTGGCTAAGGAATAGGCCTTCATTTTATCTACAAGGAGTTCGCTGGTAACAAGTGATGTGGGAGGCAGGTACAGAGAATGTGTTTAAAGATTCTGAGTAGCTTATGTTACAGGATACAACTCTAGCATTTATAAACTAACAGCTTGGCCATGGATTGCCTCCCCCATGCTACAAAAACTTGATAGCTGCCACTCTTACTCCAGTTCCACCCATGAAGTTACACACATGGTATAGAACAGCAAATGCTGTAAACGACATGACTTGCCACAAACTACAAAGCCAACATTAACAACAATAATCAGTGTACACAGTCCTGTCTATCCTAGAGATCCTAGAAGCCCTTTGCAAACTTCACAGATCATTTTATGACAACCAAGCTCAGGGAAAACGGCCAGGGCCAGAGTATGAACAAGCGCCATGGGCTATCCTTACCCACCACTGAGTTACAGCCCTCACCAGAGTGACACAAAACAAATGTTCAGCCATAAACAGTAAGACTAAAGAACTGGCTTAAAGCAGGAAATGCTTGCTTTCAGCAAGTAAAATAAATGTCCCATCCAGTGCTGCTGACCATTATATCTATTTAAGTAAACTGAAACATTGTACAATAACCAAAAGCTACAATTTCCATTTGTCTTAGAAGTGTATAAGAACATATTTTAATATCTTCTGAGAGTTGGGCCAAATTTGATTACCCGCTCTTCCTTTTTATCTGCTGCTTCTTCACTACAGCCAAGCAAACATGCCAAATTTCTGCCCAGAGTAAAAGACTGTTGTATGATTTATTATTAGAAAAGAAAGCCAACATATATAAACAAAAGGACATGCCAATCTTATTCTGATTAACTCTCTCCAAATCTACCAAAACTAATGCTTAAACTGAGTAATTACCATGGGTATTTACTCAGAACCAGCTTCTCCATATGCCAGCCCCTAAATCATCTCACAGAGACTGTCCAGTGTAAATCAGTCACATAAATGCAGTAAGATGACTGAACGAGACCTCAGTTACTACTGATTATAGCAGTTCACTTACCCTATAGTAGTCTGTGCTGTACACATCTCTAGACATCCCAAAATCCCCGATCTTCACCAGCAGGTTCTCACCAACCAGGCAATTCCGGGTAGCAAGATCCCGATGCACGAAGTGCTGTGATGCCAAGTAAACCATACCAGCTGCAATCTGCTGGGCAATGTGAAGCATCTGGGATTGAGTCAGCTCAGCAGGACGGTTGCCTTCTGCTATCAGTACTGCATCTGGTCCATGTGCCCTGCACCAAAATGCAAGCCAAGGAAGTAATAGGCCACTTGTAAGCTAGAGAAGTGAAAGGCATTAGTGGGCCCTAAACCACAAAATTGCCTCACTCAAATATAATGACAAAAAGGGCTATAAATTAATTGGTGAAATAGGGGAGAATTTGCCTCTTGAATTTTTTTCCTTTACTGTTTTCTTTCATGGTGAGAAAGACAAGTGATTTAAGGTGTTACACAATGGGTAACATATTGCTTAGGGAAATAAGGCAGCTGGTTTATAACAATATATCTCAGTCCTAAACCACCACCTTTCTCCTGTTCTGTTCCAGTAACTAACTTCCTAGCTAACTTCCTTCTCAGGTGCCATCCGAGAAATAAGTGCAGCAATTTTAGATTTATACTTCTAATTTCCCATCCATATGCACAGCACGACATTGTTTTTGCTGATTTCACCACTGAGGGCGAGTTCTGCCCAACACAGAAATTCTCAACAATGGGAAGAGGACATCACGACCAGTACTGGACAGACCAGGGAGGGGTTGTGGTGAGTTCAGAATTCCCTCAGGCTAAATTAAGGTGAAGCGACACCAAACGATCAGTTGAACGTTTTATTCATGGCAGAAGCAGCCTGAACTTGGAAGGTGTAACAGTAGGTGGCGAGGTTTCTCACAACAGAAACTGGCATGAAACTACCTCAGTAAACCGTGTAACCCGTGGTAACCATATACATCAATTCAGGGAATAAGGAGAGCCCTCCCGTTGAGTCACGAGATTCAGAGTGGACCCCCTTGCTTTCTAGACTCCTTCTCAGAGAAGAGCCTAGAGGTGGCTAGATCCACTCCTAGTCCCAGACTTGGTCAATGGTTTTATGTCTAAAGGGATGAGGTATAGGGATTATGAAAAAGGAGAGAGAAAGAGTGAGACTGTGAGAGACCGAAAGAGTTAATGTCTCAAACATTGTGGTGGGGCAAGTTCTGCATAAGGACGAACTCTGCATAACAACAAACCACAGGTGAAAAGAAGCCAATCGGCACAGATCAGCAACAGGACCCGGAGGGCATGCGGGAGGGTGCGCAGCTTCCTGTTCTGATATGCTGAGCAGGGCAGCTCACCATGCATGGCCAAAGATCAAACAATGGTCATGTCTGCAGGGAAGGAGAAGTTACTCCCCAAACGACCCCCAAGCCCACTGACCCATTTCCCGAAGGTTCTGAAAGCACAAACTGCGCATGACACCTAATTAGTCTAATGAGTTCGAGTGCCCACCTGAAGGAGGGGCAAGGAGATGATAAAAGGACACAAACTGAAGCACGTGCCCACTGGAACTGGACCTCTAGACTGGCTGGACCAATGCTGGGCCCAGGACCAGTGAAATTTTTCTCTTTTCTTTTCCTCTTCCTTTCTCTGTCTTGCTCTCTGCTATGCAGAACTTGCCCCACCACAATGTTTGAGACATTAACTCTTTCAGTCTCACACAGAGGACACAAAACACAGTCTAGCTGGATCAACTAAACAACTTCAGAAATCAGAGGTTTTCAAGATCTAGCAATCCCTTAAAAGATATACTCGTCAACTGACTCATGAGAAACTCCTACACACTCTAGGACAAAGGAAACCCTTCTGCATTTGGAAAGCCCAACAAAGCACTATAACATGTGTGCTTCAGCTATCTTAACAGTGTCACATCAGTGACATCGATGTGTCACACACATATGTCATATCCTGGTACCTTGAGGCTACAGATATCAGCATACCTACATGTACCATTGTCCTGGTTTCAGCTGGGATAGAGTTAATTGTCTTCCTAGTAGCTGGTACAGTGCTATGTTTTGGGTGCAGTATGAGAAGAATGTTGATAACACTGATGTTTTCAGTTGTTGCTAAGTAGTGTTTAGACTATAGTCAAGGATTTTTCAGCTTCTCCTGCCCAGCCAGCAAGAAGGCTGGAGGGGCACAAGAAGTTGGGAGGGAACACAGCCAGGGCAACTGACCCAAAGTGGCATTCCATACCATGTGACGTTATGCCTAGTATATAAACTGGGGTGAGTGGGGCTGAGAGGAATTGCCGCTCGGGAACTAACTGGGTGTTGGTCGGCAGGTGGTGAGCAATTGCATTGTGCATCATTGTATATTCCAATCATTTTATTATTGTTATTATTATCATTATTAGTTTCTTCCTTTCTGTCCTATTAAACTGTTCTTATCTCAACCCAGGAGTTTTACCGGGTTTTTTCCGATTCTCTCCCCCATCCCACTGTGTGTGGGGGGAGTGAGTGAGTGGCTGCGTGGTGCTTAGTTGCTGGCTGGGGTTAAACCACAACAACCATTTTTATGTCAAGCATTACTAGCCAGTACTTAGCCAATTAATGAGGTCATCTGACAGTTATTCGTCATTTGATACACCCTATAATATTCTGAATAGCCCTTTTTATCCATCCCACTCTTCTAGTTTTATAGAAGCCTTTTCTTATTCCATTCCCGCAGACTAATCTTTCAGAGACCACTTCTGCCCTTCTCTCCTGAACTTTTTTGAAAAAATACCCTAGAACTGATTTTTATTTTTTCTCAGAAGTCCTTCCTTCCTACAAAGAGGAGTTTCAGGGTCACCTTTTTAATCAACTGAGGTGAGGTGTAGCCTTAATTTGTCCCTTGGGGAAGGGCATAGGAGTTTGGAAGAGCTGCAAATTAATCGAAATCTGTGAGATCAAATCTGACACTATCTATTAGAAATATGATATTAAAATTCCCCCAGGGGAAGAACTTCCTGAACAAAGTGACAGATAAAGGAGGGTGCGTAGCATTGCTGGGACTGCATCTGATACTAGGCAAAGAAGTTAACTGCGCTTGTTCTGCCACAGGCAGCCATACAGTTGTTGCTGGAGATGGTGGGGGGAATAAAAGGGAAGATATGAAATTCCCAACCAAGACTCAGAGGCAAATTCCTATTGAAAAGCATTGTACCTCTTCATTGCACTGATTTTTTTTTTTTTAATGACCTTTCTCAAGCATGAAGCTCTGAGTCTGCTAAATTAGAGAGCTCTTCATCTTTCACTAGCTTTCTTGAGGAGATGGTCTGTATGTAATGAAACTTTTGGATTATTTTAATGCATCTTGCTTATCTTCTTGGTGCTGGCTGTGAATTAGGAGCTCCTCAGTACCTGCAATAGCCACTAACATTGACAGAGATTCCTTTGGATCCACATCGGTCTCTGCTAGCCAGAACAAGCACAGAGCAGGCATGACTTTGAGGCTGTAGTCCTAGAGCTGAAACGGCCCTTGGCTGCACACAGGCAGCAAGCACCTTTGGGTTAAATTTCAGATCCATTTTTCCCTGACAGCCTTTGGTGGCGCTGCAGGGCAAGAAATACAGGTTTTTACAGCCTGTTTGCAACTAACCTCTGATCTGTGGCACAAGCTGCTGCAAATGCGAGAGGAATAACAAATTGGAGCTTAGGTTAAACAGTTTGTCCCAGTATAATCATTTTACATTCTAAGGACAAGGGCTGTTTAATAATTTTTTAAAAAAAGAAGAACTAATGTAGGAAATATACTGTCTGCTAAACTACCTTTCTGTACAATTCAAAATGAGAGTTAGGAGATAAGAAAAGGCCAATCAAAAAGAATCAAAGAATAAGCATTTCTCATGATGACAATGAATCAGCTGCAAATTTGGCTTGTTCTAATGGAAATTCGGTGCTCTGAAAAAGCACTGGGCTGGCAACTTTGAAAATTGAAGCTCTCTTCTGATCCACAGCAGAGGTCCAAGAGGGTAAATGCAAATGCCCCAATATTGCCCTGACAATATACTTAAATCCTCTGCCAGAGAGATAATCATCCCACGAAAAGTAGTGTTTGCTCTGCATCCTCAGTTCAGCCCCTGGTCTCCCTGTCAACCCTGCTAGCTCTGCCAATAAGGGAGGATGCTAGCTGATGCCTTTTGCTTTTATGACGTGGCTATTTGTTCACTGGAGATTAGAAGGACAGCAAACTCATTTCACAAGGATATAAAAAGTGGCGACGCTACCAGTCACTAGCAATTTCAGTTAGATACAAAATCCAAACCCATTTAAAGGGACATTAGTTTGATTGCTTTACAGCTTTGTCAGTAGCATGCATTACACAGATATCTTTCCAAAATGGTGGTGTCCACTAGTTATCCTTAGGCAGAAGAGCTCTCAGGACACTGAAATGCATTTGTGATACCCTGTCGTGGTTTAACCCCAGCCGGCAACTAAGCACCACACAGCAGCTTGCTCACACCCTCCTAGCAGGATGGGGGGAGAGAATCGGAAAGCTAAAAGTGAGAAAACTCATGGGTTGAGAAAAAAACAGTTTAATAATTGAAATGAAATGAAATGAAAATAACAATAATAATAATAGTAATGAAAAGGAAAATAACAAAGAGAGAGAAATAAAATCCAAGAAAGACAAGTGATGCAAATGAAAACAATTGCTCACCACCAACCGACCGATGCCCAGCCAGTCCCCGAGCAGCAACCTCCCCACCAACCCCCCCCCCCCCCAGCTTTATTGCTGAGCATGACCTCATATGGTCTGGAATATCCCTTTGGTCAGTTGGGGTCAGCTGTCCCGGCTGTGTCCCCTCCCAACTTCTTGCACGCCCCCAGCCTACTCGCTGGTGGGGGTGATGTGAGAAGCAGAAAAGGCCTTGACTCTGTGTAAGCACTGCTCAGCAATAGCTAAAACATCCCTGTATTATCAACACTGTTTTCAGCACAAATCCAAAACATAGCCCCATACTAGCTACTATGAAGAAAATTAACTCTATCCCAGACAAAACCAGCACATACCCTTTGATGGAAACGACATAGGAGACGTTGAATGAACAGTCCCTTATGCAAATGTTTTATGTAGGTGCTAACCTTGTCTCTTAACTGTTTATTTTTATGTCAACAAGCGCAGGCTAGAAGAAATTGTACATGCACAAGGCCACTGGACATACTTACTGGTTCATGAGTTATCTATTCTTGTGAACCTTAGGTATCACCTATTCATTTATGACTGCTTCACTACCAAATTTCAATTTCAGATGCACGTTCCTGAATAGCTTTAAAAAAAAAGCCCCAAACTAGCTCCCAAGATGTAGTAATTTCCATTGCACTGAAATTTCCAAGGCTCAAAGTTTTCTTGCTGCAGATTAATGGTACCCTTTCAAAACACTGAGAGGAGGGAAGTAGATTCTCAACAGCTTTTAGACACCTACAGACAGAGATAGGTGCTTAGTGGGATCTTCCCAAGTGCTAGCAGAAGAGAGGCAAGGAAACAATTACTACTGCAAGTTTTATAAACAAACATTTCAGAATATGCTGAAATATACTGAAAACACTATTCCTTTGGTTCCCATTTTGGTGGAAAGTGTAAGGATTAACTTAATAGTGCTTCCAAATAAGTAAAGAAACAAGCCCCACATCACAGTACACAAGATGAATCAGCAGTGCTGCACAGATTTTCACTCTTAGGTGTCCGCATTTTTCAGTGAGAGCAGTTAATTTGGCATTAAGTACCAGCAATGCCTACCTCCTCTGTCCACTTCTGACTTTCCAGCACAACACATGTTGGTGGATTTACCTGAGGAATTTGTTAAGATCTCCATTCTTCATATACTCAAAGACCATGATGAGTGGATCACCCTTGACACAGATGCCATAGAACTTGACGATGTGCTCATGTTGCAGGTTAGTCAGCAGCTCTGCCTCACGGTGGAAGTCCTTGCGGGCATTGTCACTGGCATCCTTCAGCATCTGGTGGAGGAAAGGAAGATGTAAGGAAGGGGAGATGTTCGCAGAAGGCAGCAAACATGTGGGAAGGCACTGTAAGGGTAAGATAAGGACACTACAGTGTAAAGGATGGAGAAAGTACATTCTTAGTAACTGGTTTAGCAATGTAGATGTGATGCAATTGCAATTAAATAACAGTGGTACAACTTTCATTCCCCTGCCACACATCATCCCATACAACGTTTTTTATTGTAAGAAGACACAGGAATACTCATGATCTTACTGTGCCAAGTGTTTTCAAAAAACAGAACAAAAAGAAATTCATCTTATCTGAAAAACATACTAGTACACGGCTGATCTATGGCCTTTAGCATTTAACTCAAGCAAAACTCTAGTATCCTATAGGTATTTACCTTTGTTGTAAGTTCCTTAAAGTAAAGCTTTGTTTGCTTAAAATGCTTAGCGGGAATGTAGATGCATTTGTTATTTATTATTAATGTTGTTGCTGATGTTGGCCCCTACAGTGTGCTATACCTTAGGTAGATTTATGGAAGGGTACATCCCTGGACCGGAACTTACAACCTGAGACCTCAGCCAGAAACTCCTTTGGAATTCAGTAAATCTACTCATATGTCTAAGATTAAGCATATGCATAAGCAACTGGAGGATCAATCTTAAATTGATGGACAGAGAGGAAGTAGATGCAGAACAGAATTGGGGGGGGGGGTAATTTTATTTTTTTCCCCATTTATACAGCTTTAAAATCTTGCATATTTTCATTTTACAGGAAATATATGAACACTGGATCAAATGGGAGGCTTAAATGTTGTATAATGAAATAATGCTAATTTAACCCCCCCACACAGGCAGTTTTAGATCTCTCCTCAAGAACTACGCTTCATGAGCAAGGAAATACTTTCATGCACTAAAAAAACCCAATTCTGACACCAGTTAAGTAAGGAATAATCATAAATAGCAATAAACCACTGCTATGCTCTACCTTCAAAAGGTACAGTGGTTGCACTATATTAATTCAAATAATATTTTTAAAATAGTAAGAGAACGGCAACAGGTTACCAGTGCTCACAAATTGTCGTTCACAGAAAGTGAAGGCTGGGCTCTCTACCTCTGTACTACAATTAGACTCAATGTGAAGGAAGATGAGACAAAAAAGTAGTTGCTTTGCCTTAACTAAAGATGTTTTTTTCCTGTTCATCCAGTCACGTTATTTTCTATCCCCAATTCATATAGAGAGCACGGGACCAACCACACTCATGAGAAGAGACACAGAACAAGCTGATACAATGCAATGGTTCTGCCAACAAACCCAGTTCTCAGTTGTAACAAAGTCATGGTTTGTTCAAGGTTTTTCTTCAACAGACACAATTCTATCCACTTTTCTGTATTATATGTATGCATATGTGAATGAGGAGCTAAAAGACAACTGTCAGAGAAAACACTTGCTTCACTTATGAAAGTGCAACATAGGTCTCCAAAAATGAACAGTTACCGTAATAAGGTCCAGATGGTGGGACAAGGAGCAGGGCAAACTGAACAGCCACCTACCAAGTTGAGGGTATTTTCCCCTGTGGATTTCAGGCTCTGTAGATCCCAGAAGCAATAAAAATCTGTCATGCCACAAACACCCCTTCTGTGAGGGACCCTCCCGTGTTTTCTGGCCCAGAGCTCCTCTTTCACAAGTTTTACCAATAATGATGCAATAAAGATTTTGGCTGCTTCACAAACTATGATACAGCACACAGAGCTATATCCTCTACGGTGGATATCATATCATCTCCCCACCTATGGTCCCCACACAGTCATATCTGAACCAGGTGAGAACTGAATTGGAACATGTCTTCCAACATTTCCAAGCTCTGGGATGATGCTTTAACATGATACGGGCACCGACCCACAGTCCAATCTACATTATATAATGGAATCACCATTGAGAATTCTGTTGCCACTTGAGTTTCCTCTGCTGATTTCATGTATAAAGCAATTGGACTGTAATTCTTCTGAGTAACGGAGCTAGAAAAACAATTCATATAAAAAACATTTTTAAATAATAGCAACCTGGAGGGAAAAAAAAATTGACAGGGAGAAGCATAGGCTCATACTCTTTCCCTGGAAAGACAGTAAAAATGCTGAAAACTTTGTCCTGTGAGGCTGGTATATTGTATATTTCAGAAAGTGCTTTTTATCTCACAGAAACAGCAAAATTATCATATGACAGAGCAGTTGCCATGGCAATTACACATTTTCTGTCAAACAGCAAAATGCAGAAAGGTCTAAACCCAGGTAAAACCCAGACAGGGTTTCTGCTACCAAGGGGTGACTGAAATTTCTGTTACCCAGCATTGCCAAGTCCCTTTTCATTATTTCATGCAGCACAGACAATAGACAGAATGCATGAGAGAGAGCTTACAGTCAGGCAAGGAGGAAAGTGAAAAGAACAAAAATTAATAAGCACACAGAATTTACATAGAAATGACAGAGTAACGCATTTAGCATGTTCTCAGTGCAAGGGGAAAATAAAACCGTAAGAGCACAAGAGATATAAAACATATGAATAATAATTATCATTATTGACAAGTAAACCAAAGCTTTAGCATGCAAAGCACTCTCACCAGTCCATGGGAGTTTTGCCCGAGTAGGAACTGAGAGACAACTCCATGTACATACAACCCTACTCGGCCAGCAGCTAAGGAGGAGAGACACGCTCCCTTGGGCAAAGAGGGACTCCCTGGCTGTTACAGGAGCTCCACAACCACTGAATTCAGCCTTTTCACACTTAATAGATGGACCGCCACCCCACACTTATGCTCCTCTATGGGATCTTTGTCCAGGTATCCACTTAGAAACTGGTCTCTGCAGATCTGTGCTCCATAGGGAGTGCAAACCTGTAGCTCCTCAATCCACCCCTACACCACTGAGCTGCATCTACAAGTCAGTCAGAGCAAGAACAGGGGAATCTGGCTCTCACCAGCATCAGTATGACTCGGTAATGAAATTCTCAGGATACCTTTCCTTTACACTCTTTCAGACTTTCACTGTGAAACCCTTATTACTGCTCCCCATCACCATACAATAGCTAAGCTCAAGAAATGAGGGGTGGTTTTGACCTAAGAAGTTCTGAAGAGTTGGAAACCTTTAGTTTTCCTCTGCAGGTGCCGTGGAAATGTTCTTCATCTTGTACAGGCAGCACTCTACTAGAGGTTTTTTTGGAACTCTTAGCTCCTATATAATTTGCTACAGCAATGTCAATATTTCAGATATTTGATGCATTTTGAGTCAGATGAAGTAGCTCCTGTGAGATTCAGTGCCAGGGTTTCTAGCATGCTTGTACAAGGCTGCCGCAGTTGCCCAGCAACCAGCAGGCAAAAATCGACAGGCATGCTGGTGAAGGAAAAGAAATTCTGATGAATCTCTGATGAATCTCACGCAGGTGACATAATGCTTCCCCCAGGCTAGCTCACTCAGCTTTCTTGCTGCCTAAATCCTCCTATTACTTACCAGTTATAGATTTCCACTGGCCATTGCACAGGGACATTTTTATTTTGGTTTCACTCAGGAGGCTGAAGCTCTCTAAAGCATTTGCTGTTCATGGAGACAACCTACCCTCAGCTGCTGGCATTTGGGACTGCTCCTCTGGGATGAAAAATCTTCATATTTTCACTGGGCCAAACCCTGTGCCCAACAAGGGGATCTGGACACAATCATCTGTCTTGCTCTCTGCATGCCTGTGAGGTCCCATCCCTGATCAGTGAGAATACTGCCCTCAATTTTAACTGGAGCATAACTATGAGCTATGCTTTGTACCATAATAAAAGAGAATGGCCAGGAAGTGCCAGGCGATTAACCACTTGGCTATACAGGGATCAATCCAATGGTCTAGTTAGCTAAAAACTCACTCTTTGACAGGGACCAGAATCGGATCTTCAAGAGTTGGTGCAAGAAACTGAAAGTGGGCAATGTAAAAAGGAGTGAAATGTGAAAGGAGTGTGTCTGCTCCTTTAAGGGTATCTGGTCAAGGACCTTTTTTCAGTGCAGCAAGGGAAAATAAGAAAAGGAGGAAGCCATAAACAAGAACATTCAGGGACATAAACCTGACTGACACATGATAAGGGAGACATGAGAACCAAACTTGGTCAGTCATACTAATCGATGAGGGCGTGTGAGAATGTTCATTCCAGCAGGTTATCTGATCAGGAATATAGTCAATTGGGAAACCAAAGGAAAAGCGGGAAGCCAGAAACCAAAATACACCAAGACCCAGACCTGACAAAGCAAACATGGAGACAATGACAAGAAACAAACCCCACCAGACACAGGATGCTCGCACGGGCCTGGACTGGGAAGGGTTCAGAAATCGATAGAGCTGTACAAACCCCATGGGGGACATGCAGGGGGAGGGGGGAGCAGAAAGGAATAAAGAAAGGGGTAAGCATAAAAGGGTATAAAAGGGGCCAGTCACGTGAAAAACGGGGGCAGTCAGTACGCTTGTCTGGCTGAGCCCTGTGCCTGATCACCGCAGTCTGTCCTATTGTCCTGGTTTCAGCTGGGATAGAGTTAACTGTCTTCCTAGTAGCTGGTACAGTGCTATGTTTTGAGTTCAGTATGAGAAGAATGTTGATAACACACTGATGTTTTCAGTTGTTGCTCAGTAGTGTTTAGACTATAGTCAAGGATTTTTCAGCTTCTCATGCCCAGCCAGCGAGAAAGCTGGAGGGGCACAAGAAGTTGGCACAGGACACAGCCAGGGCACCTGACCCAAACTGGCCAACAGGGTATTCCATACCATGGGACGTCCCATCTAGTTTAGGAACTGGGAAGGGGGGGGCGGGGAATCGCCGCTCCGGGACTGGCTGGGTGTCGGTCGGCGGGTGGTGAGCAATTGCCCTGCGCATCATTTGTACATTCCAATCCTTTTATTATTGCTGTTGTCATTTTATTAGTGTTATCATTATCATTATTAGTTTCTTCTTTTCCGTTCTATTAAACCGTTCTTATCTCAACCCACGAGTTTTACTTCTTTTCCTGATTTTCTCCCCCATCCCACTGGATGGGGGGGAGTGAGTGAGCGGCTGCGTGGTGCTTAGTTGCTGGCTGGGGTTAAACCACGACACCTATCACTTTATATTTTCTTATTAAATCTTTTCTTAACTATTTCTCTGCATAATCTCACTCTATCCCGTGTGTATGTGTTCTTGCAAGGACCAAGTGCCAGCTTCTGGTGAGACCTGTATGTGCGTGAGTGGAATTTGGTGCTAGCTACTGGACTCAGACCTAGGATGTAGGCACCCCTGGCCTGTGGTGTCAGCTACTGGAGCGAGTGGGGGGTCTCTTGCCTCCAGCCACTGGGGCAGGAATGGTGTGTGTTCCCAAAACCAGCTACTGGGGGGGACCAGCATGAGTGAGGTGGGTGAGGGGTTCCGCACTGGTGGCTGGAGCAGGAAAATTTTCACTCTAGCTTCACCAAATTACAGTAGAAAAATCCATCAGTTCTAGTTTTGTCATCTCCTCTCTCTTGCTTTCTCCTGTCTATATATACCTTCAGGGCTTCATTTTTTCTCACCAGTCAGCAGCATGAGTGAACAACTCTGAGTATCGAAAAGCTTGTAACCTTGGTAAATCCAAAAAACCCTGCTATTTTTGATGGAGCAAGAAAGTACTCAACAAATCCATCCTCTTTTTGTGTTCTCTCACTGCCAGATCCAAAACTCTGTTTCTTGTTTACAATTTCAAAAAGATGATCTGCTAGGATTCTTTTACTGTATGGTTTGATCCAAAACGTACACACAGTTGCCTAATTGTGAATGGACAGATAGTATTATTTTCTGATCCCTAAGTACAGCCCAGATTCTAAAATGTATATTCTTACTGCCTTAAATGAGATAGATACTTTAAATGTTGAACACCTTGTTCAGCTTTCAGCAGAACACAGATAGAGACAAAAGACTGTTGGCAGGGAGAATTGGCAAACTCTTAGAGTATGTTTTCACTGATATTGTTTTCTAGCCTGCATGCATAGCTGAGGATGACAATTGACCTCAGTGGTTGTATTTTGAGGAACAAAAAGGCTTGGCATAGTGAAGCAAGTCTGGTGTGCAAGCTCCAAGATCATGATGGAAATCTTCTTACTTCTTAGTAGATTCCCAATGTGCCATGTAGTCTGTGCCCTTCCACGGTTCCAAAGAAATCCTTTGTTTCCCCCCTCAAAAACATGAGAATTATTCTGAATACTGGCAAGTCCAAGGTTATGGTTGTTTTCACGTAGTTTCCTTTTCCTTTGGACTGTATTTTGGGAGGGTTGAATGGAGAATAATCAAGTATCACTCCCCAGGGTCTGAAATATCATGACTTCTGGATTTCCATACAGCCAGTGTTTAGCAGCACATGACAATATTATCTACAAGTTTTTTTATAACATTCCTGGCAGCCATATTAATGACGATTACCCACAGACAATTTCAAAGGTTGACTAAAAGTATTGCACAGTTCATGGAAAAATAGGCCGCCTTTGACTAGCAGTTATACACATAGCCTATTCACTTATCTGGTTATAGATTATTTTTTTTAGACACACAAATGTCATGTATTTTTAATGACTTAAATGTTATTTTTCACTAATCAGGTCATAAAAGATTTCGCCCCTTTGTGACACTGTCAGTTTCTTCCTTTTCCTTACGAAATTCAGCTCTCATTTTATAATCCACAGCAAGATCAAATTTCATGTTCTGTTAATGCTCTGTTAGCCTTGTGAACTCCTCCACATATATTACAGGAGTTACATGGGGCTACGGAATAGGAAAACATGATCATTTACAAATAAAATAGCATTAGCTGCAACCATGAATTAATAATGGAAACCCTAGACTCTTTTACCTTCACTGCCACCAAGATCATATCCTGCTCGGGACAGAGGTTATAGCATTCAGCCAGAAAGACTTTCCCAAAGGCTCCTTCTCCGAGTTCTCTTTTAAGAACAATATTGTGGCGCTTGATGTGCTGAACAACTGTGAACAGAACACAAAATGGAGGTCAAAAGTGAACTAAAAGGCCACAACAAGAAGGGGTCTGTGCTTATGGCCACATGGAGACAGGTTTGCCTGTACAGTGCAGTGCATATCATGAAAAGAATCAATGTGCCTATATGTCATTAGCACTTTGTCCAAAAAGAATGTGTTAATATATTTATATTTGGAATGTAGTGCATTTGCTGGATAAGAAGACGACATAGAATTAAGAGTCATCTGGGAAAAAGCTATTTATCATTGTGCTTGGATGTGTGCTGTAGAACATACATAACAGTGAATGCTGCTGGATAAACAATCCGGAGATTGGGATATATTCAGATGTGGACCAACCTCAGGCTCCATGCTTGACCACATGCATGTTCCAAACTGGGTGTCCATTTACTTAGAAACTACTTTATCTCCATTACTAAAGAATGTAAAAAGGAGTGCTGCTATTAACAGCAGTGGAGAGAAATGACACAGCCTGTCCCCCTTGCTATCACCAACTTTGGGGAAAGGAGCCAGAGTCTATGAAAGGAAAATACATATATTCCAAATCATAAGTCTGTGAAGATGCAACCTCAGAACACTGCATATATACTTCATAATAACGTGTACATACGTGAGGTGAGCCTGGTGCTGGAATAAACTAGAAGAGAGACCCAGGATGCCCTGAGCCACCTCCAGCATAAGCCTACCAGGAAGGCGGCACACCTGAGAAGCGCACCTCCACAGGACTCAGCTGCCACTCAACCAGGCGCCAGAAAACCCACTGCCAGCATGAAAACAGGCTCGCTGCACATGCTCTGATCCCATGAAGGGATGCTGTGGGGCCCTGAGCTCCCAGCTAGCCACTCCCAGTGTGCTGCCACTCACCTGCAGGGCTCAGTAGTGCCAGAGGTGCAATGCCCAGCTGCCCTCTCACAGGCCAGCATGCCACTCTGTTTCTTATTTCCAGGGTGATGACTAAATGTACTGTTTTCAAAGGGTGGGGAGAGACTATTAAATATTTCGGTGCTGACATTTTCAAACCATAACAAAAGATAAGCTATAGACAAGGCCATTGCTGTAGGGTTCTTCCAAATGAGGTTGAGGGCATGGGTCTGTAGAGGGTACAGAGCCAATACTTATTTAGCTTTTTAGCTTCCATTTTGACAACCTCTAGAGTGCACAGCCTACAGACAGGAGTACTCAATGTACTGATACAGGGAAATAACCATCTGCCTTTTGACCACTTAAATGTTTAATAATTCTGTTGGCCTTGTTTGTTCTTTCGAGGCTCGCTTGCCAGGGCCTGGCGCCTGTGGCGTCTGTCAAGGGTTAAGCTTATCAGGGACTGGTATTCCTCCAGGACTGACATGCCAGACAAAGGGAGTGATAAGGGGAACTGCGATGCTAGTCTTACCACAGAACTTGTTAGGACTTGTTAAAAACCGCTGAAATCACCAAGTAAGAAGAGAGCATGCTTGAATGACTAAAGTTCACTAGAGGACAAAAGAAGAAGAGGAAGATAAGACCCCTGAAGAAGTAAACGACCACCAGAGACAGATCTGAGCCTGCACAAGATGACACAAACATTTTAGAACTGCTGACACAAGCTTTTGAACTAACCCCGCCCCAACTTATACATATGTATATTTTGTACTGTGTAACCCTGTGAATATGTATGCCCTGGTGTAATAAATATCTGGCTGCTTGCTGAGACGGTGTGCAAGCTTTGAGGAGAAATCCCCTTGCACCCTGGCGCTGGAATAAACATGCCTGCTTTATAACTCACTCTCCGAGTTGTAAAGTTTGTTCCGTGTGTCAGTACCCTGCACTTGGGTGATATGTATCTTTAAGCCCTCTGGATCCCAATATTCCCACTACTCATGCCAATACCGTTTGGCTCCAACACTCTATCAGACACAGACAGAATTGCTGTGATCACATTCATTTCATATAACAGCCAGCCTGTTGGGCAGCACAGTATGGAAGAGTGGCTATTTACAATGTTCCAGGCCCACAAAAACCTGTTCCTGCTATTGCTGTGGTTGCAGGGTGAGGCAATTATGAAAATGGTCCTCCTTGTATGACAGGTCTCTCATTAAAACTGAAAAGCCATGCTTTGAGATAATAGCAAAATAGACATTAAATGAGACCACAAGTTACAAACATTTTTGATTCTTGTCAAACTCTGGTCTACTGTAAAATTAAGTTATATTATGGTAAGATACACACACACACACACAACTTTTTGGCCAGCTGCTCAAATGCTGAGCAGCTTCCCTACAGTCAGTAGGAATATACTCCTTATTTTAATTTCCTTGTCAGCACTGGCTTTTTAAATAAAGCATAAAATACAGTTAGAACAAGAGACAGGCCTGAACCAAAAGACATGTTTTCCTCACAAATGCAAATTAACTGCCTTGCTTCACCTTTACTAATTTTCATAACAAAACAAATATCAAGGCTGAATTACTGTCCTGGAGCGTTACCTAAATACAGGATATGTGATATACATCTCAAACATAATTTAAGCAGAGGGTCCAGATATCATGGCTCATATCAGGCCTGAAATGTGCTGCCATTGTGCAGTATCATCTAAGTTGCTCTGCTTTCCTTCAGTTATTCTAATTGTTCATGTCTCGACTCACAGGAAATAAATCAGTAAACAGTCCCTAATACTAACAGAGGTCTTCAATTACAGTTAAAGATGCAGGGATTATTTTTTAAATGAAAGCCGTTCAAAACTCTTTGGTTGATTACAGTTTTACAAACATTTCCCTATGCTTGCATTAGAAAAGCGTGGCAAGTTGATAGGCTGTAATTATATTTGGTTGTTGCGAGGGAATCCAATTATGGTCAGATCAGTCCATTTGAGTGGGAGGAGATGGAGACTGTGAACAGTTTTGGAGATTTCTTTTCTACTAGAGAGGCAGGACTCCTTTCCACCCAAGTCCTACAGGCCCTTCCGTGCCTCCCAATGCCATCGGGAGCCAGGACAGCAGGCAGCGGTGAGGGATTAGGAGCTGGGCTCCCAGACAGACAGACTAGCCCAGATTTTTCACCTTATGGATATCATGTGGGCTTAAATGCCACTGTGACCTGTATGTTAAAAAATGCTTACTAAGAAATGAGCCATTATTTTTTGCCAGCGTTAGAACTTCCCTTTCACCAGCTGTTCTCATCAGGGCAGAGACTGAAACCATGAGGTCCTGTTTTTTTCCTGTTCATGTTCAGCCAAAACTGTCATTCAATCCTACCTCTTTGGGGATTTCTCTTTCCCTCTACTTCCCCAATAGCACTACAAGGCTGTCTCCCTTCCTTTACTAGAGAGAGGAGAAGTTTAGCTCCACATTATAAGTGTCATCGTTTTAAAATGCTCATAAAACCCATTAACTTTCGTAGGCAGAGAGCATGGCTAAAATCCTGGCCTGCTGGAGTCAGCAGCAAAACTCCACTTCAGTAGAGGCAGTTTTTCATTTCATTCTCTTTAATACCACCATCAAAGACCTGGTGATAAACACATTCAACCTTTTAAATTTTGTTTGGGTCCTCTGCATTTTGAACACAGAACAGCACTGATGTTTACCCTAGTGGTAAAGAGACTTTTTTGTCAAGATCCTGGAGGACTTCACAAACAATGTAGAGTAAAAATAAATAAGAAACATGAAATACTTCTGTACAGTACACTTACATCTGCTGCTAAATGCCTTATATAAACCAAGCATTTAAATAAACAGCCTGTCCCATACCAAACTGTCAAATGCAAAACACAGCAAGCCACGGAAGTGATCTGTACAGAATATGTTTGCAACTTGTCACACTCTATCCATTCCTCTTACCTTTCTGAGCTGAACTGAGTTACTAAATAAATAAAAAATGGCAGTAAATGTGACTAAATGGGCACAGATTAAATATAAGAACAATGTAAATAAATCAAACACATGTGATGTGATGGAAATATGAGCTAAGGAAAAAAAATACATTTAGCACACTCAGGGCCAAGCCATAATGACACTGTCATCAGTGGCAGGAGATTCCAGGAGTAGATACACTGAAAAATTCAAGTCAAAATTTGCTTTCAATTGATATCAGGAGACAGCAAATTATCTCTGTTAAAGTCCAAGGGATTATCTTGGATTTACACTGAAGAAACAAAGCAGAATTTGGCCAAATAGGTGGCAGAACTGAATTACCGAAGACATGGTCTCATAACATTTTATCACAGGCAAAGATACACAAATGTTCATCAAAGGGTCGTTATATATCTTCCTCCTTTTGGCTATAAATGGTGGTTGCCTTTGAGCTGTTATTTGTACTTTTAAAAAACACTACCTGTAGGCATGGGCTTTCACCCCCCAGGAAACCTACCTTTGCTTGTGAGGCTGAACAGAGAGGATGAAACCGTGTTCTGGACTGAGCCTCAACAAAATGGGCAGCTCAGGATCACCTCACCACATTGAATTCAATGAGTTGGATGTGACTGATTTCAGCCACAGACAGCAAGACATTCAACGGTATAAGTGTAAAACTGTATGCTTAATCAAAAAGTGAAACGCAGTTGACAGTGTAAAAGTGCTTTTTCCTTGGTCACAAAAAATAGGTCTAAATGTTTTACTGCCACATGGAATCAAAGAATCATAGAATGGTTTGGGTTGGAAGGGACCTTTAAAGATCATCTAGTCCAACCCCCCCCTGCCATGGGCAGGGACATCTTTCAATAGACCAGGTTGCTCAGAGCCCCGTCCAACCTGACCTTGAACACTTCCAGGGATGGGGCATCCACAGCTTCTCTGGGCAACCTGTTCCAGTGTCTCACCACCCTCATCGTAAAAAATTTTCTTCCTTATGTCCAATCTAAACCTACCATCTTTCAGTTTAAAACCATTGCCCCTTGTCCTGTCACTACAGGCCTTGGTAAAAAGTCTCTCTCTGTCTTTCTTAGAAGCCCCCTTTAAGTATTGAAAGGCTGCAATAAGGTCTCCCCAGAGTCTTCTCCAGGCCAAACAACCCCAACTCTCTCAGCCTTTCCTCATGGGAGAGGTGTTCCATCCCTTTGATCGTTTTTGTGGCCCTCCTCTGGACTCGCTCTAACAGGTCCATGTCTTTCCTGTGCTGAGGACTCCAAAGCTGGATGCAGTGCTCCAGGTGGGCTCTCACAAGAGCAGAGCAGAGGGGGAGAATCGCCTCCCTTGACCTGCTGGCCACACTTTTTATGCAGCCCAGGGTATGTTTAGCTTTCTGGGCTGCGAGCACACATTGCCGCCTCATGTCCATTTTTTCATCCAGCAGTACCCCCAAGTCCTTCTCTGCAGGGCTGCTCTCAATCCCTTCATCCCCAAGTCTGTACTGATATTGGGGATTGCCCCAACCCAGGTGCAGGACCTTGCACTTGGCCTTGTTGAACTTCATGAAGTTCACGTGGGCCCACTCCTCAAGCCTGTCGAGGTCCCTCTGGATGGCATCGTTTCATGCAGCTTGGTGTTATCTGCAAAATTGCTGAGGGTGCATGCAAATCCCACTATTGATGTCAATGATGAAGATATTAAAATAGTATTGGTCCGAGTACGGACCCTTGAGGGACACCACTCGTTACTGGTTTCCACAGGGACATTGAGCCATTGACTGTAACTCTTTGGACGTGTCTATCGGGCCAATTCCTTATCCATCTAACAGTCCATATATCAATCCCATATCTCTCCAATTTAGTGGCCAGAATGTTGTGGGGGACCGTATCAAAGGCCTTACACAAGTCCAGGGAGATGACATCTGTAGCTCTTCCCTATGTGACCATTAAACCATCTAAGCTGACCTTTTGCACAACATGGAGCATAGTATTGAGTGAAATGGCTTGTATTTGGCAGGAGAATACCTCCAGAAAGGGGTTGTGCCAGTCTTGATTTGAAAGTCTGTGCTTTTTTTTTTTTTTTCCTCCTTTTTTTTCTCCAGCTTGTCTGGCTTTCACCTCCCTCACTGGCTTTTAGGAGACTTTCTCCACTAGTTTAAACACCCCTTTAAGGTCTTGTATTTTTTCACTGTGAAGGAATAGATATACATAATCAACATTCTTCTTGGTCTTCTTGGTAAGGCAAAGAGATGGAAGCCCCTCCCTGGAAGGCATTTTCTCCAGTTTGCCAGTCATTTTTATGGCTCTTCTCTGGGCAAATTTGCAATAACCTTTAGAAAATAGTTGTTTCCAGTTGCTTTTGCCAACTGGAAGCCACATTCTTGTATCGTTCTTGACAAGGCTGTAATACAAACATAAAGTCAGTCCCCTACTTCTCTGCACATTCAAAGATCACGCTAGTCCTTTTAAGGCTAGGTTTCCTAAAGAGCATGAAAATTATGCAATTGTGTGTGTGTCTCATCCTAACACCTCACCCAATTACAATATTACAAGTCCTAGAAGTTTCAGATGTTTCTCCATATACCTTATGAACACAGCAGAGCAGAGGAGAGATCTCTATCCTTACAAATTGGCTGCAGCAGGGTCTCACTGCTTGATGAACAGTAAGAGCCACAGGAAACAGGCTCCATCAGCACTGCTTACTGAACTACTAACACTAGAGATGTTTAATGGGTGACTTGAAGAAGGCACTTCCATGGGCAATGGTCTTCCTGGAAGAAGAACTGGAGACACCTATGAGAAGAAAACCTGTAGGGATTTCCTAGTTGTCAAGAGCTACAGCTGATGATAAATTTGTGGTGTTATAGCTAAACCTTTCAGATGCTTTGTTTACAACTTAAATCCTCCCATGATCTATATTTTAAACCCCAAAGTTTTCATTGCCTTGACTGCGAATTAGGCTTCCTTCTGTGCTATAGTGCTGCAACTCCTGGAAGGGTGCCCAGATGACAGTCCTTCTCCCCCACAGTGGTGGGGACACCACAGCTCTTGCCCACTGTAAATTAATTTTGCTGTAGCTAGACTGGCACCTCTCTGGCTGAAACTCAGTGTTTGCTGTCTTTTAGATTTTATATTTGATTTCTGGTGAGGGGTATTATCGCACCCTTTTGATACAGTAATTTATTTATTTTATTTGACCAAGATCCTTTCAGTTTGGCTACAGACAGGCATATTGCCATGCTCTGTTAGATCCTTAAAATCAAAGAGGAACTACTCAATAATAGATTAGTATAGCAATGCTATCATTGTTTTAAATGCATGAGCATTATGAGCTAAATTCACCTTTCAGGAAAACAAGAATACTGAAGTTGACATTTTTTTCCAGGAATGAATTTGACCTTACATAAGAAAACTAAGGTACGCAAAGCCCTCGAGCCTTAGTAACTTGAAATTGGTTTTGATTTCAGTGATAAGTATGTATTAAATGTAGGTTTGATCTATTATGTGCTAAAACAACTGGGATATATCAGAATAATGGAAAGCTAAATTTGTCTCACTGTCGTGGTTTAACCCCAGCCAGCAACTAAGCACCACGCAGCCGCTCACTCACTCCCCCCCATCCAGTGGGATGGGGGAGAAAATCAGGAAAAGAAGTAAAACTCGTGGGTTGAGATAAGAACGGTTTAATAGAACGGAAAAGAAGAAACTAATAATGATAATGATAACACTAATAAAATGACAACAGCAATAATAAAAGGATTGAAATGTACAAATGATGCGCAGGGCAATTGCTCACCACCCGCCGACCGACACCCAGCCAGTCCCGGAGCGGCGATTCCCCGCCCCCCCCTTCCCAGTTCCTAAACTAGATGGGACGTCACATGGTATGGAATACCCTGTTGGCCAGTTTGGGTCAGGTGCCCTGGCTGTGTCCTGTGCCAACTTCTTGTGCCCCTCCAGCTTTCTCGCTGGCTGGGCATGAGAAGCTGAAAAATCCTTGACTATAGTCTAAACACTACTGAGCAACAACTGAAAACATCAGTGTGTTATCAACATTCTTCTCATACTGAACTCAAAACATAGCACTGTACCAGCTACTAGGAAGACAGTTAACTCTATCCCAGCTGAAACCAGGACACTCACTATGTTCAAAATAAATGGCAGGTATTATTCAGTCTGTTTTCTCTCTTTTCTGCTTCCAGCCCACTACCAGCTTTCCAACACAGTAGGGTAAATCAACTCTAAGCAGAAAACTGTGCTGAATTTTTGGGCATCCTTTGCCTTTGCAATTGATTTGTAAATGTGAATCTCAATGTGCTGCTTTGAAAAGATTACTGGTTGTAGAACTTCAAGGCTATTGCATGTGAGTTGCTATAGAAAATGCCTGTTGATGTTATTTTATTGTGGTCCCTCTTCCATGTTTAAGTTAACTGGAGACAATGATCTCACCAGCACCCTTCTCCTAGCTCAGAGCAGGAAATCCTTTCCCTCAGCATGATACCAATCTTTTGGGATCTTCTGTGCTGCAGAAACAGAAGCACTCGGCAAGGGATGGGAAAGTACTGTGTCGTGTATCTCCTAGGATAGACGCTTGTGGGGAGAAGGGCTAATAAACATACTGGCTTCAAAGTATTAACTCTTTTCTGCCTTTGTTTTCAGAAACAGACATAGTCTGAAAAGCATCCCGGGATCCCAGTTTGAGAAGCAGGACTTGTAAGAAACTTCATACATTCAGGGACTGAGCCATAGTCAAGCTGTGGCTTGATAGCGGGAACAGCAGGACTTTCCCAGATCATTTCCCTTGCAAAAAATGTGACAAATTTTCTCTTCTCCCCTCTTGGATTTGCATGTATTTTCATATAATACTGACAGATCTAGCAGAGAATATGATAAATCTCCTTCCATTCAGTTGATAGTGTCATCTTTCGTCTGACATTAGGGATGAAAATAAAGCAGAGACATTTAATGCCTTCTTCACCTCTGTCTTTAACACCAATGATGGGCCCTGGGACCCCCAGAGCCCTGGGTTGGAGGACTGTGACTGGGGTTATGGATAAGCTCCCAGTTGACTTTGAATTTGTATGGGATTTGCTGCTGCAATTGAATGTACATAAGTCTATGGGGCCCAATGCCATTCATCCCAGGGCACTGAAAGAGTTGGCCGATGTTATTGCGAGACCTCTCTCAAGTTATTTATCAACGGTCTTGGGAATCTTGTGAGGTCCCAGTTGACTGGAAGCTAGCAAATGTTATTCCAATTTTCAAGAAGGGCAAGAAAGAAGACCCTGGTAATTATAGGCCTGTCAGTCTCACTTTGGTGCCTGGTAAAATTATGGAGAAGATTATTCTGGGAGTTATTGAAAAACACCTGAAAGACAACGTAGTCATCGGCCAAAGCCAACATGGGTTCATGAAGAGAAAGTCATGCCTTGTTCAATTAATATCCTTTTATGACAAGCTTACCCACCTAGTGGATGAAGGGAAGGCAGTGGATGTGGGATTTTAGCAAAGCTTTTGATACTGTCTCTCACAGTATCCTTCTGGACAAAATGTCCAGCATACAGCTAGATATGTACACAACACAGTGGGTGAACAGTTGGCTGAAGGGTTGCGCTCAAAGAGTTGTACTAAATGGGGTAACATATGGTTGGCGGCCAGTCACTAGCGGTGTTCCCCAGGGCTCAATTTTAGGGCCAGTTCTCTTCAATGTTTTGATCAACGACCTGAATACAGGAGTTGAGCGCACACAAAGTAAGTTTGCCAATGCTACTAAATTAGGAGGAGCCGTTGATTCCCTCGAGGGTAGAGAGGCCTTACAGAGAGATCTTGATAGATTAGACTGCTGGGCAATCACCAATTGTATGAAATTAAACAAGGACAAATGCCAGATTCTGCACCTGGGATGGTGTAATCCTGGATGTATGCATAGACTGGGGGGGACAAGAGGCTGGAGTGCAGCCCTGCAGAAAGGGATCTGGGGGTTTTGGTTGATGTTAAGCTCAATATGAGTCAACAGTGTGCCCTGGCAGCCTGTGAGAGACTGAATTGTTATCTCGAGTTGTTTGACTCAAAGATTGTTTGTTGTGAGAGACTGGACTGTCATCTCAAGCCATTCATCTCAAGGATTGTTTGCTGTGAGCCACTTATCCCAGAGATGGCTTGCTTAAGCAGGGCACTCCTCTGTCCATAAGGACGATTATCAGGCCACTGAGGCATCCAGGGGAGGAGACAGGCCGGAGCCAGCAAAGAATGTGGAGACTACCACTGTCATGGAAACTGTAGTCTTTGAGATAAGATACTGGCTTCTGGTGTTGATCACGCGAAGGTCGTGTGATAGACGAAACCTGCAGTGCGTGAACAGTGCATGAACAGTACGTATGTGCATGCATCATCGGACTATGCCCTATAAAAAAACCATGGAGACAAGCCGTGGTGTGCACCCATCACCGAAGAATTGAAGACTGAGGACCGACCGGACGCTGCTGGATCCATGGTGGTGACTATCCTTGCAACTCTATCCTGACTGCTTGCTTGATTTCTGCCTTTTCTTCCATTCTACCCTATCGCTACTATTTTCTACTTTTGATAATAAAAGCTGTTTTGGGTATACAGCATTTGACCTCGTTTGTGTCTTAATCTCCCTCTTGGGATCATATCGAAACCTTCCCCGACATTGGATCGGGACACAGCCAAAAGGGCCAACCATATCCTGGGGTGCATTAGGCATAGTATAGCTAACCGGTGCGGCCTCGCCTCAAGTACTGTGTGCAGTTTTGGGCTCCACAATATAAGAAGGATGTAGAAATATTACAATGTGTCCAAAGGAGAGCAACAAAGATGGTGAAAGGAGTAGAGGGCATGACTTATGAGGAGTGGCTGAGGATACTAAGTTTGTTCAGCTTAGAAAAGAGAAGGCTGAGGGGTGCCCTCATTGCTATCTACAACTTCCTCGTGGGGAGGGAGCGGAAAGGGAGGTGCTGATCTCTTCTCTCTGGTGTCCGGTGATAGGATGTGACGGAATGGCTTAAAGCTGCGTCAGGGGAAGTTCAGATTGGATATTAGGAAAAGGTTCTTCACTGAGAGGGTGGTCAAGCACTGGAACAAGCTCCCCAGGGAAGTGGTCATGGCCCCAAGCCTGTCAGCGGTCAAGAAGCATTTGGACAATGCTCTTAGATATATGGTTTAACGTTTAGGTTGTCCTGTGTGGAGTCAGGAGTTGGACTCAATGATCCTCGTAGGTCCCTTCCAACTCAGGATATTCTATGATAGATTCTATTATTATATTTTTCTACATTTCAGACAAATAAGAAGGAGGTCTCCTTCTTTGTTAATTTATTTTGTACTATGCATAGAGGGTTTTAAAGAAATTATTATTAAATTTTGGTCCACTGAGCATGTACATTTTACACATACTGAGCATTTCTACAATATAGCATGGTAGCAGAGTCAAAGACTTAGCAGGTTCCTATAAAGCTGTATGCCCCTCTGTTTCTATGATCTTTTAGATTGTTTCTTTGAAACATTAACTAATTTTGCCCCTTTCAGTTCAGGAGGTCCCAATGCGATATAAAATTAGGCATACAAATTAAAGTGACTATGCCACTAGAATTTTTAGGATTCCTAAAGTGGAGAAACTTATATAATGGCAGTGCCTGCACATCCTTCACTTTTTGAGACTGTTGGACAATGTCAGATAAGTTTGACAAGGGCGCAATAGTGTCAACAACATACAGCCCCTTGCAACAGGTCTGCACCAAATAAAGCCCAGGGCTGCTTGTCCCTTAGCAGATCAGAGGCAACACTATGCTATCTATGCCTCCATGGCTGCAGACCACCAGGCACCAGCCATCTAGTTAGCATGTAGCCTGTCTGTCCAGCTAGCAAGCCAAACACAGGTAAGCAGGGGCCATAAAGCAGGAGCGGAGGGATCTTCAGTTCCACTGCAGCCAATAGAAATCCAGGTCTGCTGCTCAGCAAAGTTCCCTTCAGACATCTGTTTGAATATGGGCTTTGTAAAATTTCACTGACATGTATAAATCCCCTTCCACAAGTAAATAAAACTTTATTTTAGCGAAGAACAAACACAGATGCATTAATCGAAAGTCAACTATATATGTCATGTCAGCAGCTAATGAATAACAAAGACCCATAGTCCTTTAGGGTATTGACAGCTTCCAGCATGTTAATGAATTGTCAGAGCTCCAGTACTAACAATGAAAACACAACCAAACAACGACCAAATAGGACCTTTTAAAGCTGTAGCCCATGATGAGGCTGAGGACAAGTTCAGTCTCTGCCATTAGGCTTTCAGGACCTAAAAGCATCTTGGTTTTGACTTGATAATTACAGTGTGCTGAGCCAAGCAGCTGTCGCTAAGGAACAGGAGCAGCCCAAACACAGCAAAATGCATAGAAGTTTACTGGCTGATTTATCACACCATAATTAACTCAATTACAGCCTTTTGAGACATGGAAGTGAAAGACATAAAGAGGGAGAAAAAAGAAGGAAAGGGAAGAAGAGGTTCAAAGAGCTTTGAACATCTTGTCCCAGTCAGTTTCCAAGAAAGAGGAAAACACTAGGAAAGATTCAATTGAAGAATGCCCTCCCACAGCCCACTGTTTCTGGAGAAGTGGCTGTTGGGCAGATACCCAAGAGATGTATTTCCCAAAGCACATAGATACAGTCTTTGCAGAGATGTGAACCCTCCCTGAATGGCAGCACACATGCATACCAGGGCAAACAAGAAGAATGGCAGAAAAGGCTGAATGAACTTCATCCAGGATCCGGCATACTATGTCAGTATAATGAACATGACAAACAAGAGTGTTACACTCATAAGCAGGCTGAGTTGGCAGCTCCAAGCAATTAGTACCTTGTTAATTTTATGGTGATAACTAGTACAAATCTATGATATTCTATAAAGCCTTAATAGATATTACCATAAATCATAGCCATCTTTCTCCCGTGCTCTTCATTCCCAGAAAGTACTTACAATTCATGGGAGGAAGTGAGCAGGCTGCAAAGCATCAGAGAAGATGGAGAAGGGAGATAGATAGGATTTTCTCTGAGATAGATAGACAGAGCAGCTTGAAGACCCTCACACCCCATTTGCAGCAGAGACACGGGCAGTGTCCACCCCTAGTAGAATGGTAAGTTCAACCTCTGGAGAAGGGGAAGGATGGAAGCTGGTGACTTCTGGCACCAAGAGGAAGGCTCCTGCCCCACCTAAGGGCTTACAATTGCAAAACAGGTTCACCGCCCTCAAAGTTGAAGAAGACCCACATGTACCTACAAGCAAAGGACCTGGTCCACCTGACCCTAAACCATGCAAGACCACCAGGAAGAAGTGGCAAGTTATAGTAATGGGTCAATCCCTGCTGCGGGGAACAGAGGCACCCATCTGCTGACCTGACCTGTCATCTAGAGAGGTTTGATGTTGAGGATTTCTTGGTTGGGCGAGGGCATGTGAGCAATCCAGCCTTTAGCTGAGAATGAAGCATAAGTTTACAAAGTGCTGAAGTGGACAAGGACGCTGTGTCCTTGTACGCTGGGAAAAGGAAAATAAGAAGAGCCTGGCAAACAACTCCTGGATGCCGAAGAATGAGCTAAGTAACTGCTGGACACCTCGTGAAGAAGCTTGCACAGCCAATAGAGGATAAGATAGCGTCGCGTGAAACGGGGTATTGTACCAATTAGAGTATTGTATAAGGCGCATGCACAAGCGCATAAGATATATAACTGTGTCAAACATTGTAGTAAATGGACTTCACTTGATCACATTGGTCTGTGTGTGATGTCCCCTGTGGATCCTCCGCAACATTTGGTGCCCGAACAGGGACCCTCAGATCAGCACTTTATCGTCTCTATGAGAATTTCTGGTGCAGCTGAACCGACGAGGGAGCGGAGGAGCCGGCCGAGAGTGTTCCTGCTGCCCCGGCAGGATGGCATGAGCTTCAGCTAAGCTGGGAAGACGAGGAGGCGCGCGCAAGTGAATAGAAGCTTGAATCTCGCCCTGATCAGGTGAGCGGTCGGAGAAGGAGATGGGATTGGACAAAGAGCAGGAAGCAGTCCTAAAGCTCCTTCGATATTTTCTCTCTGAGAGAGGGCTGAAATGCGATAATTCTGTGATAAAGGGGTTGCTTTTATGGGCTTGGAAGAGAGAACTTATTCCGAGTACAAATGTCGCATTTGAAGAAGCGACCTGGGATAATATAGGCAAGGCGCTGTGGGACGCTATTAGAAGCGGGGGGGATAAGGCAAAGGAGGCAAACAAATACGCAGCGCACTGGAAGGTAATTCGAGACGTGCTGCAGGCAATGAGGGCGGACCGGCAGGCAGCCGCCGCTGTCTGCGCGGCAGTGACCCCTTCTGCTGCCTCCACGGCTGCCGCGTCAGCCTATCCCGCTGCAGTTAGGGGGACACTGTCTACACAGCTATCTATATCCCCCCGAACATCCATTTCTGCTAATGCTGAGACGCCTGCACAGACACAGCCTTTGCCTATACCCAGCCAGGTCGCTGGCGCCGAAGATATCCCCCTGCCTGTTACTCCGCGAGAAGCGGAGGAATTAGGGGGGGGCGATTGTCGCTCGGCAGGTCCGGAGCCGACAGACTCGGAGGTGGTGAACCAGTTACAAAAACTGACAGTACGGTCAGAAGAACCAGAAGTGAGGGGGAGATATTCATCCTCCCGAAAGGGTGAGCCGAGAAGGCAAGAGACCGAAGATTTTGGCCGTATGCCAGCCCCGCTTTCTCCCTCCCCCTGACCGACCGCCCCTCCGTCCGCCCGCCCGCCCGCCGCGGCGTGTGTCAGCCGGCCACGGAGCGGCCGCCGCCAGCGCCCCCGCCGCCGCCGGCCCTCGGGCAGCACCGTCCGCGCCCCCGCCACCGCCCTTTAATCCATCCCGCCTCTCGAAGCCGAAGCCATCCGCGCCCGCGATCGACGCGGAGCCGCCTGTAATAGCCGCTGCAGACGAGAGGGAGAGGCATTGGAGGGGAGTAGTAAAAAATGCCCTTGTGGAAGGGACTATGCTCCAAGCATTCCCAGTTGTTGTACAAAATAATGGACAAAAAAGATGGGAGGCGTTTCACTGGAAAGTCCTTGAGAAATTAAAGACTGCTGTGAGTCAGTACGGAATCCGCTTATTGATACAGCCAGTAAGAAACCCTCAGTCAAGTGTTTTAATTGTGGTAAACTTGGACACATTAAGAGCCAATGAGGAGTTTCTGCTAACAAAAAGACGGTGCAACAGTTGTAAGAAAGATAACCATACCACCAAGAATGCAGGAAGAAGGGAAACCTTACACCGAGCACGAAGGCCCCTCGCACGACGACACAAATGCAAGGGGCTTGGGCTGCCAGCCCTCAGGCAGCCTCGCAACTGCCAGATCCGCCACTGCAGGGAGCTCCGGAGTGGACATGGAAACTGCAGTAGACATTACGTTGGTGGATGCAGGAGTCCACTTGGTGGATAGCAACATAAAGGGACCATTGGGGTTTGGGCTTGGTGCATTTTTAATGGGGCGATCTTCAACAGCTCTAAAAGGAATTCTGGTAGTCCCAGGGCTTATTGATGCAGATTATTGTGGGACTGTGAAAATTATGATTCATGTTTGAATCCCTCCTGTTTCTATTCCTAAAGGTACCAGAATAGCACAATTAGTTCCATTCAGGTCGTGTGTTCCGAACCCAGGTGAAGTACAACGTGGAGATGGTGGATTCAGCTCCACAGGGGAACCGCAGGTATATTTTGCCATGGACATAACAAAAGGTAAACCAGAAAAGGTAGTGCAATTGGAAGGGCCTGACGGAGTTATCGTCAAGAAACCGATGACAATCGATACAGGAGCTGATGTTACGATTATTTCACAATATATTTGGCCTCCATCATGGCCATTGATCAATCCAAATTTTGGTATTGCAGGGATAGGGGGCACACAAGCCACCTTAGTCAGTCAGCTACCCATTACCCATTTGTGTTCCCCGACGGTGAGCACGTTACGACACGTCCGTATGTCATGACTACCCCAAAGGAATTGCTTGGCCTCATAGGCTGTGATTTATTGAGCCAAATGAAGGCAATGTTAGTGACCCATCCTTTTTAGGAGCGGCCACTGAGGGGCAGCCAGTCCTGAAAATTAGCTGGAAAACAGATGAGCCTGTTTGGATTGATCAGTAGCCACTACATTCTGAAAGGCTGCTAAAAATTCAAGAGTTAGTTGAGGACCAATTGAGAGCGGGACATGTTGTTCCTTCTACTAGTCCATGGAATACACCAATATTTACCATTCCCAAGAAAACTGGGAAATGGAGACTGTTACATGATCTCAGAGCTGTGAATGCAGTGATGCACACTATGGGAGCCCTGCAGCTGGGTTTGCCGTCTCCAGTTATGCTTCCAGAAGAATGGGATTTGTTAATTATACATCTAAAGGATTGTTTTTTCACCATTCCCTTGCACCCAGATGACGCTGAACGGTCCGCCTTTTCGGTACCATCGATTAATAAGGCAGAGCCCTATAAGAGATACCATTGGGTCGTGTTACCGCAAGGAATGCGCAATTCCCCCACGATGTGTCAGGTGTATGTGGCCTGGGCATTAGAGCCTGTAAGAAAGCAGTTTCCTCAGTTAATCATTTATCATTATATGGATGACATTTTGATAGCGGGAAGGAACTTGCCACAGGATGAAATTTTAACTCAATTGCAGGACATCTTAAGCCATCGCGGAGTAATAATTGCTCCTGAAAAGGTGCAAAAGGCAGCACCTTGGAAGTATTTGGGGTGGCACATAGATGCTAGCAATGTTAAACCTCAGAAGGTTCAAATAACATCAGAAATTTCAACGGTGCATGATGTCCAGAAGCTTGTGGGAGATATCCAGTGGGTGCGGAATCTTTGCGGTATCACTAATGATGATATGGCCCCTTTGGTAGAACTCCTGGGTACGAGCGCACGCGCAGATGAGAAACGGGAAATGACAGGAGAACAGCAAAGAGCCTTAGAATATATATCAAAGAAAATTGCATCTAGCTTTGCATCCAGATGCAACGAGGATTTACCGATCATGTTGATGATCATTAATACAGGGGACTCTCAGAGACAACACCCTTATGCAGTAATTTGTCAGTGGGACACAAAGCGCTCAGATCCCTTGAGAATTCTGGAATGGGTCTTCTTGGCCATGCGGCCGGACAAATCTATTGTAACCCGATTGGAATTATTTGCACAACTGATCATTAGGGGAAGAACGAGGATTGTAGAGATTGCAGGGACGGAACCAGAAATGTTACTAATACCTCTGGTAAAATGGTATTTGGAATGGGGAATTCGGCATTCTGTAGCGTTACAAGTGCCATTAGCGGGGTTTGGAGGTACGATAAGTAATCAATATCCAAAGCATAAGTTGTGGTCACTATTGGAACAGCAAACCTTTGAGCAAAAACCATGGAGGTCGGAAATACCTGTACACGGGGTAACAGTGTTTACTGATGCTGGGAAAAAGACAGGTACGTGGAAAGATGCTAACGATCAGTGGTGTGACCATGTTGAAAAGGGAGAGCCTGGGGATTCTTCACAGATGTTAGAATTAAAAGCGGTGATTTGAGCACTGCAGCATTGGGCTAAGGAGCCGCTGAATATCGTATCTGATTCTCTTTATGTAGTTGGGGTGGTACAAAGGATGGAAAGAGCAATGGTAAAGGAGGTCACAAACAAAAGATTGGGAATGTTGTTTTTGTCATTACTACGCTGCTTGAATTCTCGGAGTGTAGAGTATTTTATAACACATATAAGAAGTCATCAAAAATTACCAGGTTTGTCAGAGGGAAATGACAGAGCTGACCAATTGGTTGCAGCGGCATGGGAGCCTCCTCCAGGGAATCGTTTTCAACAAGCATGGCAATCACATGAGTTCTTGCACCAACCCGCTAGGATGTTAGCAAAGCAATTTGACTTACCACTCACTGATGCCCAAGGCATCGTTAAAGCGTGCCCCCATTGTCAAAAGGAGGGGCTGGGCCTGGGCTGTGGGGTTAACCCATGTCATGTGGTTTGGTGCAAAGCGTTATGTGCATGCGTGTATTGATACCTATCCTGCTGCCATGTGGGCCACGGCACAAACTGGAGAAAAGGCCTTACATATTGAATGACATCTTCACGCTTCTTTTGCAGTGCTGGGTGTCCCTAAAGAAATTAAGACGGACAATGGCCCGGCCTATGGTTCTACACGATTTGCTCGATTTTGTAATTTGTGGGGAATTCACCATGGTACGGGTATTCCACATCTTCCCACAGGACAGGCTATTGTTGAACGGGCCAACCAGACCCTAAAGAGCATGCTGCAAAGACAAAAGGGGGGAACCCAGGGCTTACTCCCAGAGGAGTGATTGGCCAAAGCCTTATTTGTGCTAAATTATCTTAGATTGACAGGTGATCACAAAGACCCACGAATGGTAGTGCATCATGCTCTTTTACAGGCGGAAAGGACGCAACAAAGTACAGGAATCATGGTAATGTATAAGGACCCTGAGTCCGGGCAATGGTGCGGACCCGCAGAAGTAAAACTTACTGGGAGAGGGTATATGTGTCTGCTTACAGATCGAGGCATTCGCTGGATCCCGGCTAAGTGGGTCAAGCCATGGCTTCGCACTGATGCTGGGTCCGGAATCGTCCCAACAGCAACTGGCACGGTACCGGCGGGTGCTGGAGCCACTGATCCGACAGATTCCGACTAATAGAGTATTACACTTTAGAGGACTAGCGGACATTGAGTCCTTAAGAGAGGTTTTTGGTTAAGGCATTATAAGGAAGTATATGATTTATCGCTTGTAGAAGACTTAGGACAGCGTGCTTTGTTGTATATAGAACCTGCATTAGGTAAAAAGTGTGTTAAGCATAATTTGATTAAACATAGTGTGATTATGGGAAGACAGTGTGGGGTAAATGTAAAAGTTAGCCAAAGCCAAAATTAGGGGTAAGGTCATGGTTTTACTTAAGAATCTAGAAACAGGGCAATGGGAAGGTCCATTTCCATTAATAACCTGGGAACGAGGTTATGATTGTGTTTCCACAGATACAGGCCCACGACGGACTCCCGCTCGATTTGTACGACCATCATCATCTGGAACATCCTAGATGGTGCGGCAATATGAATACCACCTCAGCCAAAAACTAATGTATAGGTCACCTTGGCCAACATAACAGGTCAAGATTCTCTGTGCATTGCAACCGCATCACAAAGCCCATGAACCAATAGACAGGATAGCTATGACTCGTGCTGCGCGCCTGGCCAGCGAGCGCATGCGTCATAGGTTGCAACCGAGGCGGATTTTGGCACCCGCTGGCCATGTGTGCTGAAATCCGTTCCTCTGCAAATGTATAAATACCGGGATTTTCCGAAGAGCATCGGGCTGGTGTACGGCAAGGTCATCGTTGCCTCTGTGGGGATGCCCACGGAAAGCTGGCACCTACTGATTGCTGGGCTGAGTTCGTGGAGCAAGACAGCACAAGAATGTACGGATGGTTCATCTTCCTCATAGTCCTCATGGTTCGGGTCACTAGGGATAATGGGTTGGCTTAAAGAGTTATGGGCATTGTTGTAGTTATTGTGATTTTAGCTATTGTAATAATTTTACCTTGTTTAGCTTGTTAAGAAAAAATGGCATCCCAAGTTATTAAGCAAGCCTAGATTGCTCAAAAACAAAAAGGGGGAATTGTTGAGGATTTCTTGGCTGGGCGAGGGCATGTGAGCAATCCAGCCTTTAGCTGGGAACGAAGCATAAGTTTACAAAGTGCTGAAGCGGACAAGGACGCTGTGTCCTTGTATGCTGGGAAAAGGAAGATAAGAAGAGCCTGACAAACAACTCCTGGATGCCGAAGAATGAGATAAGTAACCGCTGGACACCTCGTGAAGAAGCTTGAACAGCCAATAGAGGATAAGATAGCGCCGCGTGAAACAGGGTATTGTACCAATTAGAGTATTGTATAAGGCGCGTGCATAAGCGCATAAGGTATATAACTGTGCTAAAAGTTGTAGTAAATGGGCTTCACTTGATCACATTGGTCTGTGTGTGATGTCCCCTGTGGATCCTCTGCGGTAGTTTGATGCCTGCTGGGGCTCAAGATCCAGGATGTTGTGGAGGGACTGCTGAAGCTTGTCTGGCGCTCTGACTACTACCCCCTGCTTTTCTTCTGTGTGGGTACAAATGATACTGCCAGGATCAAAAGTGACTACAGAGCTCTGGGAGCACTAGTCAAGGCCATGGGGGCCCAGGTGGTGTTTTCCTCAGTCCTGCCAGTGAGGGGAAAGGGCACTAACAGAACAAGTCAATAATTGGCTGCAGAACTGGTGTTGGCGGCAGGGTCTTGAGTCTACGACCATGGGACCCTGTTTGCTTATCAGCGTCTGCTTGGGAGGGATGGCGTCCACCTCACTAAGCAGGGCAAATCTATTTTTGCCAATAGGATGACTGACCTCATAAGGAGGGCTTTAAACTAAGAATGACAGGGGAAGAAAAGGGTGACCAGCAGTCCTGTGAGGGAATGATGGACAGGGTCGATGAGGAAAGGGCTTGGGGTGGTGTGATGGGAAGGGATCACAAAGTCAGCAAAATGAGGCTTGGGTGGGGTCACCTCCAGCACTTGCATGTAAGCGAGGAAGTGTCTACAAGGCATCATTATGCAGAAATCCCCCAAATGCTTTCCAGGAACTCAACATCATGGGGTGTGTCTCTGAAGTCTCTGTATACTAATGCACGTAGCATGGGGAATAAACATGATGAATTAGAGATCTGTGTACAGTTGCAGGGCTACAATCTTGTTGGGATCACGGAGATGTGGTTGGTTGGCCCCCATGACTGAAGTGTTCCAATGGAGGGATACAGCCTCTTTCAGAAGGACAGGCTGGGAAGACGAGGAGGGGGAGTTGCCTTATATGTGAGAACAGCTGGAATGCATGGAGTTTTGCCTGGGGATAGAAGAGGAGGCAACTGAGAGATTATGGGTTAGGAATAGAGAGTCCAGGTGAAGGTGACATTATAGTGGGTGTCTGTTATAGGCTGCTAGACCAGGAAAAACAAGTGGATGAAGCCCTCTATAGATGGATAGGAGCAGCCTCACATTCACAAGCCCTGGCCCTCATGGGGTACTTCAACCACCCCGATATCTGCTGGGGGGGGGGTCAACACAGCAGGGCATAAGCAATCCAGGAGGTTCTTGGAGTCCATCAATGACAGCTTCCTCCTCCAAGTGATAGAGGAGCCAATGAGGAGAGGTGCTCTGCTGGACCTCATACTCGCCAACAAAGAGGGGCTTGTTGGGAATGTGAAGGTCAAGGGCAGCCTTGGCTGCAGGGACCATGAGATGGTGGAGTTGAGGATCCTGAGGGCAGGGAGGAGGGTGAAAAGCAGGCTCACAAGGACCTCAGGAGAACAGACTTTGGACTCTTCAAAGTTCTTCTTGGAAGAGTCTCATCGGATAAGGCCCTGGAGGGAAGAGGGGCCCAAGAAAAATGGTTGATATTCAAGGATCACCTCCTCCAAGCCCAAGAGAGGTCCATCCCAATGAATAAGAAGTCAGGCAAAAAAGCCAGAAGACCTGCATGGATGAAGAAGGAGCTCCTGGCCAAACTCAAACAGAAAAAGGAAGCATACAGAGGATGGAAGTAGGGACAGGTAACCTGGGAGGAATACAGACATTGTCTGAGCATCCAGGGATGAAGTTAGGAAAGCGAAAGCCCAAATGGAATTGAATCTGGCCAGGGATGTCAAAGATAACAAGAAGATCTTCTATAAGTATATAGGTGACAAAAGGAAGACCAGGGAAAATGTGGGCCCGTTACTCAACAAGAGAGGGGACATTGGTTATACAGGACATAGAAAAGGCTGAGGTACGGAATGCCTTCTTTGCCTCAGTCTTTACTAGCAAGACTGTCCTTCAGGAATCCCAGGCTCCTTGGTGGAGCAAGGAAGATGTACCCTTGGTGGAACAGGATCAGGTCAGGGAATACTTAAGCAAACTGGATGTACAGAAGTCCATGGGCCCTGATGAGATGCACCCACATCTGCTGAAGGAGCTGGCTGATGTCATTGCAAGGTCACTCTTGATAATCTTTTCTTGATCATGGTGACTGGGAGAAATGCCTGAGGACTGGAGGAAAGCAAATGTTACACCTGTCTTCAAGAAGGGCAAGGAGGAAACCATTTCCAGGTACATGAAGAACAAGAAGGCCATCAGGAGTAGTCAGCATGGATTCACCAAGGGGAAGTCATGCTTGACCAACTTCTGATGAAATGACTGTCCCTGTAGATGAGGAGAGAGCATTGGCTATTGCCTACCTTGACTTCAGGAAGGCTTTTGTCACCATCTCCCATTAGATCCTCATGGAGAAGCTGTTGATGTATGGGCTGGATAAGCAGACAGTGAGGTAGATCAACAGCTGGCTGAACAGCTGGGCCTAGAGGGTGGTGATCAGTGGCACAAAGTCTAGTTGGAGGCCAGTAGCTAGCAGTGTACCCCAGGGGTTAATATTGGGTCCAGTCTTGTTTAACATCTTCATTACTGATCTGGATGATGGGGCAGTGTGTACCCTCAGCAAGTTTGCTGATGACATTGAACTGTGAGGAGTGGATGGTATGCCAGAGGGTTGTACTGCCATCCAGAGGGACCTTGACAGGCTGAAGTTGGCTGACAGGAACTTCATGAAGTTCAACAAGGAGAAATGTAAAGTCCTGCACCTGGGGAGGAACAACCCCATGCACATTACATGGTGGGGGCCACCCAGCTGGAAAGCAGCTTTGCAGAAAAGGCCCTGGGGGTCCTGGTGGGCACCAAGTTGAACATGGGCCAGCACTGTGCCCTTGCCACAAAGGTGGCTAATGGTATCTGGGGCTGCATTAGGCCTAGATAAGAGAAGGCTCGGGGGGGGGGAAATACATTATCAATGTATATAAATACCTGAAGGGAGGGTGCAAAGAAGAGGCAGGCAGGCTCTTTTCAGTGGTGCCCAGTGACAGGACAAGAGGCAATGGGCACAAAGTGAAACACAGGAGGTTCTGTCTGAACATAAGGAAACACTTTTTTACTGTGAGGGTGACTGAACTCTGGAACGTGTTGCCCAGACAGCTTGTGGAGTCTCCCTCCTTGGAGATATTCAAAAGCCACCTGGACATGTTCCTGGGCAATTGTCTCTAGGTGGCCCTGCTTGAGCAGGGGTGTTGGACCAGAAGACCTCCAGAGGTCCCTTCCAACCTCAACCATTCTGTGACTCTGTGAAAAGTACTGATTTATTGATACACTGATGGAATTTCAAATGAAATTGATTGCAATAAATTTTTTTTTTTAAACACATGCAATTCCAATACTTTGCAATGGAGCCTGAAACACTATTCAGAAACAGATATCTGGGTAGAGATCTAAGAGAGAAAGAGCGCATGTGAAATTATTTATGGGAAGACCTTTTTTGTCCTAGACAATTTAAATGTCCCTCTTTATTGGACAGATGCTCAGTGTGGTAGAAGATATCTGACTCCATTTATATACTACTGCTGTTTACCTGATTCTCACAAAGATTTGGACCACCATGGCAATGTAGCAGAATGCAGAGCGTCAGCTCTGCACATCTCCCAGGAGCACCATAGCAAAGTCTCAAGCCCACATCCTGCAAACATTTATGCACAAGCTGAACTTCATGTACTGTGATTAGTTTCCCTGACACCATGTGGGTTTCATTGCAGCACACAAAACCAAACACAGACTTATGTATTTTCAGGATCAGGACCTAGTTAGCACTAGTCAGCTGTGAGTTAATGCTTCTGTACTTAATATGCAGCTTACTAAATGTGAGAGAATTCTGTGTTTGGTACAGTTTGGGGGGTTGTTTTTTTCACAGAACACCATATATGTTGCTCCAGCATTATTGCTGAAAGTGAAATACTGTGCAGTCACTGATGTTTGTTTGTTTATAATGTTCAATGCAGCTGGGAGTGGAGGTACAGGAGCCTCATTTAAAAGCACGTCCTTTTATATAACATTAGAGAGCTCTAGTGGACATGTTGCCCATTTGTGATTCCCTAGTGGCTTCTGTTTTTCACAGGAATTAATGCATCTATATAACATCTTTCTTGTCCTGATCAAGTATCAGCAATTTGGTGACTATTTAATGCATTCCATTGCTTATGCTATGCCAGATTATTCAAATGCCCTCTGGTAGAAGAGATTATGGGTTATTTCTAATTACAAAATAGTGCCACACAACAAAATTATGGTAAGAGAGAACATCAGGAATATATAATAAAAATGCAGAAAAATGCCTCCTGCTGCACTGCAGGAAGATCTTTGTGGATTGTGCTTAGTGCAAATATCAAGCCGTGGATTACTGTTAATGTTCACAAGACAAATAGGTAGCCTGGCATCAGTCTTTACACCCTTTGAAGTCCTGCACATACATATGCATGCACATACCCATGCACAGATCAAGGCAGGTGCCTATTATAGTATTTAAGCTATGCAAAGCTAGAGGCAAAGATTTCTGACCTAGATCATATGCCCTTAAACTATAGTTTGTGCTGTGAAGCTAAATCAGTCAGGATATGGATACGGATATTACTTAGTTGCACATCCAACGCTCACCAACTGCACTGGCAATCTTTACAATGACTTCTCAGAGAAACAGATCAGGCTTCCAGCAGCACTTCAGAAATGTATGTACAAGTTCACAGCATAAAGAGGTAGAAAGAACCTTCTCTGAAACATTTAAAGACCTTAATGTACAAGTGAAACATAGTAACTAGTGCAGTTACTATTAATTACAACATTCTTTAGATATTTTTTCAGTTATTTGCCGCAGTGTTGATTGCTGCTTCAAAAATCAGCATTTCATATTGTGGTGCATTAAACCCAGCCAACAGCCTCTTTCTCACTCCTGGGACAGAGAGAAAATAGAAGGAAGGCGAGAAGATTCATGGATCGAGATAATGACAATTTAAAAGGGAAAGCAAAAGCTGTGTGTGCAAGCAAAGCAAAAAGAGGAATTCATTCACTACTTCCCATCAGCAGGTAGATATTTAGCCACATCCTGGGAAGCAGGGCCTCAGCATGCATAGCAGTTGCTTGAGAAGACAAACACCATAACCACAAACGTCTTCCCTTCTTCCTCCTTTCATTGAGCTTTTATTGCTGAGCATAATGTCATATGGTATGAAATATCCCTTTGGTCAATTTGGGTCAGCTGTCCTGGCTAAATCCCCTCCCAACCTCTTGTCCACCTCCAGCCTACTCGCTGGGGGAGGGGGGGAAAGGAAAAGAAAGCCTTGACACTGTGCAAGCACTGTTCAGCAATAGCCAAAACACTGGTGTGTTATCAACACTGTTTTATCCACAAATGCAAATATTGACTTCTGGTTCTGACCCAGGATGTGTTTTATCCCAAGAATACATTAGGTGCACAGGACTGGCCAAAGACCACTGAAATTAGTGGAAAGACTACCGGTGACTTTGATGGAATACAGATTGAGCTTTGAGCCTAACACTGCTGAGTTCATTGATTCATCACAAGGGCTGAATTTGGCTTTGACAGATGTAAAGCAGTTGTCCTGGTTTCAGCTGGGATAGAGTTAACTGTCTTCCTAGTAGCTGGTACAGTGCTATGTTTTGAGTTCAGTATGTGAAGAATGTTGATAACACTGATGTTTTCAGTTGTTGCTCAGTAGTGTTTAGACTATAGTCAAGGATTTTTCAGCTTCTCATGCCCAGCCAGGGCACCTGACCCAAACTGGCCAACAGGGTATTCCATACCATGTGACGTCCCATCTAGTTTAGGAACTGGGAAGTGGGGGCAGGGATTTGCCGCTCTGGGACTGGCTGGGTGTCGGTCGGCGGGTGGTGAGCAATTGCCCTGCGCATCATTTGTACATTTCAATCCTTTTATTACTACTGTTGTCATTTTATTAGTGTTATCATTATCATTATTAGTTTCTTCTTTTCTGTTCTATTAAACCGTTCTTATCTCAACCCAGGAGTTTTACTTCTTTTCCTGATTTTCTCCCCCATCCCACTGGATGGGGGGGAGTGAGTGAGCGGCTGCGTGGTGCTTAGTTGCTGGCTGGGGTTAAACCACGACAGCAGTTCATCCCATGTACCAAAGTACTCCTTAACAAATTGCATACATTTTAACTCCACCCTTCTACTCCCAGGAATTTACACCATTTTTCTATTAGCACTGCTAAGGAGCCCCAGCACTTGCACCAAAAAAAAAAAAAAAAAAGAATGACTGAACTACATATAGGCATTTGTACTTACAGTTGTCTGGCTTGAGCTGACTTTTGGCAATTCCAAAGTACTGGGGATTTTCGATTATGGGAATCTTTGTCATCCCAATGATTACTGTATCAGGACCCCCCTCAGAAGAAGATGGAGTGTTACTGCCATTTGAGATGTGATGGAGGGGACTTGCTGAATCATCATCATTGCTGATAACTGAAGAAGGACCTAGAGTTAGGAACAAAGATACTCCTGTAACTCAGAACATTTTCCCTCCCTCAGACAATTTTTTTTTCTTTTTTTGACCAGTTTGTCCTCCGTCCTCCATCCTCCATCAGATTTGATGAACTCCTATCATTCTCAGAAATATGCTATGAAATACACACTTTAACTTTTTTACCTTATGCCCTACTCTGATCACACTGCAATAATTCCTTTTCCCACAAAGCTGGCAAAAATCTGCCTTCCATTTGAGGTGGCATTATAACATGACAACAGACATGGAGATGAGCTCATCCTAATGTGGGAAGCTGTATGATTCCTGAAGGACAAAATGGCTGAGAGGTAAAATCCAGAGGACAATTTGCACAGTTGCAGCAGGTGCAAGGCAGATGCTCAGAAGAGCAGTGGAAAACACTCTTCCCGCCCCACTGTGAGATCTGGGGTCATTTCACAGGGGCTTGTCCAGCCTAGGGGAACATTTCTCTGCCTTATGAGGCCCCATCAATACCCAAGTCTAGTGACCTTCCAGAAGGAGAGGTTTAGTAACTTAGTGACAATTTTTATTTTTTTCTCAGTTTGTACTTTGTATTTTTAATGAAAGCACCATGGAGCTAAAACCTTATATGAATGGCATCCTCAGAGGACACCTGTGTTTGTCCTGCAGGCAAAAGTGACAGGCAGGGCGACAGCAGTGTTCACAGCAATCAAAGAAGGGAGCAGAAGAGAGAACTTTGGGGAAGACAAAAAGCTGTGTTTACTCTGAGTCAACAGCCACTCCTTTGGAGCCCCAGAGAGGTTTTAGGTTGAACAGAAGAGGACAATGCAGAGGCAAGATGGGGATCTGAGTATCACCTGCACATAGATGGCATCTGTGTTTGCAGGAAAGTTAGGGGATGCAGAGGGAGAGAGGATGGAGACCAACAGCAAATCTTGTGGATGCTTCATGGAGGGCAGGAGAAAAGATGGGGAGGATATACCACACATACACAATTGAGTAACAAGATAAGAACCAGGACAGGCCCAGACACATCAGCCAAGAAAGGGCAGCTTTAAAGAAAAGAAACTTAGACTCTCTTACAGTTTTGTGGTTCACAGTATTATAACAAAAGCACTTTATCATTACATAGCATGGCTTAGGGGAATAAAACATAAATAATTTGGCATGTGGCTATTTCAACCATAGCTTTAGAGGCTCAAGCATATTCCCACTCCTATCCTGCTTTCTTTCTCCCTAATTGGTGTAATGGTGCATGAGGGAAATCTCATTGTTTGAAAAAGTACTTCTTCCACTGGCTTGAAACAATAGAAGTAATTTTTCAAATGCCTTGTACTTCACTGGAAAGTCACTGTTGACAAATGTAAGTGAAGCCTAGATATCTGCAATTTATCAAATGGAATACTAATACCAAGGCTGGTTTTGTCCTTACTGATTACCCAAATCCTCAAAAGACTGATTTTACTAGGAAAGCTACCAGGATTATGTTTTTCGTGAAGATTTTTCCAAAGTGCAGAGCCTAACAAACTGTTGGTCCTTCAGATGGCACACAAAACACATTTTTCAAGTGCATGTGAGTTTGTGTGCAGTAGAAATAGAGTGCAAACACATGAAAAAACTTATTCATTTTTTCTAGAGATTGTCCTTAGGTCTCCAACTTTCTGAATGTCAAGCTAATGGCACCAAAAAGCAAGCAAACCAATACACTTTTTCTTGGAAATGATGCAGTCTTTTTATACTAATACAGCTTTAGTATGAGGGTCAAATCCCTTCCCCTACAGCAAATGGGTGAATTTTCTTGCTATGCAATTAGAGGCACTCCTCTAAGTCTTTCATCCTTGCTATTCTCTGCTTCACAGGAGGAGGAGCTCTTTTGTCATCATTTGCTTCTACCATGCATACAGCAATGGCATGGAAAAGTGTCCATTACACATTTCTAGGACAGTAAAGCAGGATAATCAATAGGAACTCATAGCAGCTATGTGGGTACTTGGCTGCTGGCCAGGGTCAATTCACCACACTCACCTAAGCAGTCTCAGGCAAAAAAAAGGCTTGCAGAATCAGAAAGAACATATGGTTCTGGTTTGCACTTGGCATGGCATTGCTAGCATGTATTCCCAGACTTTAGTTTAGATGGTCACAATCACTGTATCCATTTACTTCTCCCTCAACCTAATGTGCTGACGATATAAGCAATCTACTGTATATGCATTTACTCTCTGAACTATAAAAAGATTTCTTGGAGGCCACCATATCACACATCCCCCTCGCCACTCATTTTTGTGCATCACACATCACTTGAATTATCCCTGAAGTTACTATCAGTCAAAAGCAGGACAGTGAGTGCATATCACCAGTCAGCATCAGCTCTGTTGGATTTTGAGCCCGTACTGAATCTTCTCTCTTTTTCCTTTTGGGATGGATGTATTTTTTCACTAGTTAAATACCTTGTTCTCAAAAAGAACTTACACAAGACTTCTTTCCCCATGAGACTCATGTATTTGCTGTAGATTCCAAGAAATTCTTTTTTTATGCATGATTAAAAGGCAAGTTTTATACTTCATCAAGAACAGAGACTCAAACTTTCTTGTTATCAAGCTAAGATCCAAGTTTCTTAACAGAATATACATCCTTTTAGCTCAGCTCTTGAATCCCTGCTTATCTTCCACTTCCTCTAGAAGACAACTCATCAGTCATGGTTTGGCACACTTTTTCCTGACTGAGATGCTACAAGCTTTATTTTGAATGCTCTTTTACATTCCTAAATTCAACGACTATAGGCAACTGTGATATTAAATAATGTTTATGCAATTGCATATTAAGACTGCAATTGCATATTATTAAGACTGAATAAGACAGCCCAGACTAATAGAAAGCAATTGTACCAACATTATTTTATATTATTGGTCTCTTAAATGCTGCATGCTGAATACAGGGCATTGAATTAAAAGGCATACATAGAACACAACAGAAAAAAAAATTCAAAGCTAGCTGAATAAGCTTCCCAAAGATAAACCTGTCTAGTCTCTCTTCAGGTGGTGGACCTGTTCAAAGTAATTTCAGATTCTTCTGCAAATTCATTCAGAGAGAGCTTATTAAAGTGATGCTCTTTGCTTTGCAGCTGTTGATGCTTTTAATGTGGGAAAGCTCAAGGCATGGTGCTACTATGCTTCCCCAGGAGTTTGGCTCTGTGGAGCAATAGCATTTCTTACCTCCCTCCACCTTCCAACCGACCCCTCATCTCATATCCCCATCCCTGCCAGCTCCTGAGAACACAGCCATTGGTGTTAGCCTTAGTGCTATCATCTCAATATTCACTGCCACACTCAGTTGCCAAACAAGTATTATGGAGTTAATATATACCATCATTGGTGATGAAAAAAACACAAGAATAAGATCACCCCAAGCAACATTATGCCCAAGTCTATCCTGCTGAAACACAATGCTCTTCACAGCTCAAACAATGCATGTCCCTCTATCCCAGTGACTAATGTGCAACACACTGAGCCAAAAACTACATTGTAGATGTTAAGTTTGTGACTCAGAAAACTGAGATTTGCCAGGCTTGGGTGTTTAGAGGATAAATAATTTCATGTCTTCTGACAGGTATCATGAATGTATTTAACTGATCTGCACCCACCAGTGCTTATTTAAGCTTGTATTATGTCACTCCTTCACACATCCCTTTACGCACAAGCCTAGAGCATTCCAGAAGTCATAATATCTGCAAGAGAGGTTTCTGACTATGGAAAACTCCCAAGGATCCCCAAAGGGAGCCCTTCATAAAGCCAGGTCTGTTGGGAGCTGATGGGATTCACCTAACCAAGTGGGGCAAGAGGGTCTTTGCCAACAAGCTGGCCAGAATATATAAGGAGAGCTTTAAACTAGATTTAGGGGGGAAGGGGATGGAGTTTTGAGCAACAGAGAAGAGCCAGGGGCTGATGATGTATTAGGAACCAACAGGGAAACACATGTGAAATGCCTCAAAGGAATTAAGGCTTGTACCTCTAAAAAGGTGACAAGGTCGACAGCCCAACTGAAGTGTCTCTATACCAATCCACACAGCATGGGTAACAAACAGGAGGAGCTGGAAGCCACTGTGCAGCTAGAAAGCTATGACCCAATTCCTATCACTGAAATGTGGGGGGACAAATCACATGACTGGAGCACTGCAATCAATGGCTATAAACTGTTCAGAAGGGACAGGCAAGGAAGGAGGGTCGGGGTGGTGGTGGTGGTGCCCTCTATGTTAAAGAATGGATTGACCACACAGAGCTGTCTTTGAAAAACAGCGATGAACAGGTTGAGAGCTTATGGGTAAAAATTAGGGGCCACGCCAACAGAAGAACCCTCGTCGTTGGTGTTTACTACAGGCCTCCTGATCAAGGGGAGCCTGTTGATGAAGCATTCTTACTTCAACTACAGGAAGCATCACGCTTGCAGGCCCTGATCCTGCTGGAGGACTTCAATCACCTTGATATCTGCTGGAAAAGTAGCACAGCAAGCTGTAAGCAGTCCAGGAGACTCTTGGAGTGCATTGAGGATAAGTTCTTAATCCAGGTGATAGACAGCCCAACCAGAGGAGAAGCATTACTGGACCTGTTGTTTGCCAACACAGACTAACTAATTAGAGTGGTCAAGATTGGTGGCAGCCAGGGCTGCAGTGATGATGCCCTGGTGGAATTCACAGTCTTGAGGGATATGGGCCAGGTGAACTGTAAAGTCAAGACCCTGAATCTTAGGAGAGCAAACTTTCAGTTGTTTAAGGAATTAGGGGATGGGACCCCCTGGGAAGCTGCCCTCAGGGACAAAGGAGCTGAATAGAGCTGGCAGCTCTTTAAGGGCATTTTTCTCAGAGCAGAAGAGCTCTCAATTCTCATGTGTAAGAAATCAAGCAAGGAAGGCAAGAGACCTCCTGCTCAAAGTACAGTGTAAGAAGGAAATGCACAGACAGTGGAACCAGGGACGTGTATCCTAGGAAATATATAGGGAAGCTGCCCAGATGTGTAGGGATAGAATCAGGAAAGCTAAGGCGCAGTTGTACCTGAATATGGCAAGGGATGAGAAGAATAATAAGAAGGGCTTCTACAGGTATGTTGAAAAAAAAAGCATGATCAAAGAAAATGTACTATCCCCTGATAAAAAAGACAGAACTAGAACTAATCAACATGAAAAAAGCTGAGGTACTCAACAATTTTTTTTGCCTCAGTTTTCAATGGCAATTGCTCTTCCCACATTTCTCGAGTCCCCAAATCTCAAGGCAGGTACTGGGGGAATGAAGTCCCTCCCATCGTGAGAGTAGCTCAGGTTCGAGACCACCTGAAGAACCTGAACATACACAAGTCCATGGGACCTGATGGCATGCATCCCAGGGACCTGAGGGAATTGGCTGATGTAGGTGCTAAGCCATTCACCATCATATTTGAAAAGCCATGGCAGTCAGGCGAAGTCCCCAGTGACTGGAGAAAAGGGAAATATCCCACCCATTTTTTAAAAAGGAGGACCCTGGGAACTACAGACCAGTCAGCCTCACCTCCGTGCCCAGTAAGATCATGGAACAGATCCTCCTGGAAGACATATCAAAACATATGGAAGGCAGGGAGGTGATTAGAGACAGCCAACAGGGCTTCACCAAGGGCAAATCATGCCTGACTAATCCAGTGGCCTTCTCCGATGGAGTGATATCAGTGACATAGATAGTGGATTGAGTGCACCCTCAGCAGCTTTGTAAATGACATCGAGTGGTACAGTTGATTCGCTGGATGAAAGGATGCCATCCAGAGGGACCTCGACAGGCTGGAGAGGTGGGCCCATGCGAATCTCATGAAGTTCAACAAGGCCAAGTGCAAGGTCTTGCACCTGGGTTGGGGTAATCCCCAATATCAGTACAGACTTGGGGAGGAATTGATTAAGAATAGCCCTGCAGAGAAGGACTTGGGGGTACTGCTGGATGAAAAAATGGACATGAGGCGGCAATGTGTGCTCGCAGCCCAGAAAGCTAAACGTATCCTGGGCTGCATAAAAAGCATGGCCAGCAGGTCAAGGGAGGCGATTCTCCCCCTCTGCTCTGCTCTTGTGAGAGCCCACCTGGAGCACTGCATCCAGCTTTGGAGTCCTCAGCACAGGAAAGACATGGACCTGTTAGAGCGAGTCCAGAGGAGGGCCACAAAAACGATCAAAGGGATGGAACACCTCTCCCATGAGGAAAGGCTGAGAGAGTTGGGGTTGTTTGGCCTGGAGAAGACTCTGGGGAGACCTTATTGCAGCCTTTCAATACTTAAAGGGGGCTTCTAAGAAAGACGGAGAGAGACACTTTACCAAGGCCTGTAGTGACAGGACAAGGGGCAATGGTTTTAAACTGAAAGATGGTAGGTTTAGATTGGACATAAGGAAGAAAATTTTTTACGATGAGGGTGGTGAGACACTGGAACAGGTTGCCCAGAGAAGTTGTGGATGCCCCATCATTGGAAGTGTTCAAGGTTGGACAGGGCTCTGAGCAACCTGGTCTATTGAAAGATGTCCCTGCCCATGGCAGGGGGGGTTGGACTAGATGATCTTTAAAGATCCCTTCCAATCCTAACCATTCTATGATTCTAAGTTGCTCACTGAAAGCCATGAGATCTACAGGACGTAAGGACAGATTTGCAGGTCAGTAGGTCTGGGACAGACTGGCACGGCAGTTCACCCAAGAAACCTACTTCACAGGACAGAAAAGCCCTCTAGGAAAATTGGTGAAGTCTCTTATGCATGTTGGTTATCTCAGTATTGATTGTTCAGGACTGAAGTTGAGCAGCCCATTCTCCTCCATCTCTGCTCCATGACATACTCTCCAGGGATGTCATCAGGGAAGCCTTAGCCTGTGGTACAAAGGTTACTGATTTCCTTCTACTTTCAGGCAGAACAAGAGGCATTTGTATAACAGATATCACAACCATAATCTGATACATATCTTCAAAGTCTTAAGCACCATAACCAATAAATCCTCACAGTTTGTCCTCCATGAAATACATACTACTATTATTCCTGGTTTGGAGGCAGCAAAAAGAGTTCTGCATGGCTTGCTGATTTGCCCAGTGATGCAGGCAGGGTCTTTGTCAGTCACAACTAGGAATTGGGAGGGACTGCCAGCCCCTGCCGCCAAACCACTGAGCCCCTTGACTTATATCCCTCTTCCAGCTACAGGATTAATGGTGGCTACAAAGCTGCCTGCTGCTTCATGGACACATTTTCACTGTCTGCTGCTCAGATGATGTGTCCTGTCATAAAGAATGATGAATTTATGGCCTCTCATTATTGGTAGTAAAATGAAACATATCTGAGACAAAAATCTAGCAGGGATGTGGTGTATTAATCAATAAAAATGTGAGCCAGAGAAGTAAGGATACAGGGAAGCAGAAAATTTTAAAGAAAGAAGGAAAGAAATAATGATTTATCTTTTTTAATATACATCACCAAGACCATTCATTATAGCCACCTGCACGTTTGGATATCTAGGAAATGTGGGTAAAAAGACAATCCTTCTGTCCTGGGTTCAGCTGGGATAGAGTTAATTTTCACAGGAACCTGGGAGGGGGCACAGCTGGGACAGCTGACCTGAACTAGCCAAGGAGCTCATTCCATACTATGTGACATCATGCTCAGTATATAAATGGGGAGTGGGCTGGGGGGACCTCTCTTGGCTTTTGGTGGGGGAAGTGGTGGAGAGTCAGGTTCTGGGTGGTGAGCGGTTGCATTGTGCATCACTTGTTTTGTATATTCTTTTATTACTACCGTTGTTGTAACTTCTCTTTTTGTGTTGTCCCAGTAAATTGTCCTTATCTCAACCCTCGAGGTTCTGGGGTTTTGTTTGTTTGTTTGTTTGTTTTTTTCTTTTCTCCTTTCTGATTCTCCTCCCCATCCCACCTGAGGAGTGAGCGAGCGGCTGCATGGTCCTTTGTTACTGGCTGGGCTGAAACCATGACACCTTCAAAAATATTACAGTGAAAAAAATCACAGCAATGAGAATAAAGATCAGATGGAATGCACTTGTTGGCATCGAGCAAAAAAGAATAATTCAGCCAAAATTAAATCCTCATTGCCTTTCATTTCCTTTTAAAGCTATTTAATTCAACAATCTCTTCCCTATACACTTTTCATAAATAATCCAAGGTTTAACAGTCCCATTTCTAGGGTTGGGAATGAGTTCCTCTGTTGTCTGGAAGATAAATACAATGTGTACAGAAGCAACACAAGTTTCCCTATGCTTTTTAGACAGTCTTTATCTGAGAGAACAGCAAAGCTACTTGGAGTAGTCAACTGGAATAATTTTGCAAATTCTGTTTAGATCGATATGGTTAGACGTAGTTGGAAGATATGTAGATATGGCAGACCATGGAGAAATTCTCCCTGATATTTAACTTACATTTGTTTAAAAAAAACCAACAAGAACAAACAAAAAAACCCCTTTGCTAATGAAACTATTTCCTTCCTTTAAACCCTCCTTGATTTATTTCTTAGAGTTCAGAGGCACTATCTACAGGACTCTCCCATCCAAGCAAATCAACTGAAAACATGACATGGAAAGCTATAAGAATGCTCAGAGACCTGAGGAAAAACTGGAAGAAATGAGATTTATTTTATCCTAAAGAAGAGATGTCTGAAGAGGTGCATGACAACAGCCTTCAAGGCTGTTGCATCAGGAAGGGAACAATATTTCATGTCTACACTGGACAGGAATGAAAAGTTGAATGATAAAATTGCATGAAGAGAGACTGAAGTGAAATGTTAGGAAGACTTCCTCAGGCACTGGAATTGTTCATAAATTGTACAGAAATTTCCACTTCTGGAGATCTTGAAGCCAAGTTAGATAAATGTCTGTCAGGAAAGATAGTTGACACAGGCTTAGGACACTCCCCTTCCAGCCTTAATCTTCCATGATGCCAAAAAGGTAGACCTTGAGGGGTCTTACGGCAGATACTTTGGTCTCTTCAAATGTTGATTTATGTCTATTCAGAACTGAATGAGGCCTGTAGCTGAACAAACATATAATATATATAATTAAACTACATACATTTCACTGCATTAGCAGGTTACTTCTGCAGGCTTCAGTATCAAGATAGGTTCAGTCAGGAGAGAAGCACATCAGTAATGCATGAATCCACAGTTTATAGTTATTAGTGGAGGTGTTAGTCACATAGCACTACAACACAGTCTTGTATCATTTTTCATTTTCTGTGAGTGGATTTCTATAGTCCACAAAGACTGCATGAATTATAGTGTCTTACATTGAAATATACCTCTCAATTTGCTCTCAACAAACATTCCAGCATAATAGCTTCAAATTAATTTTTCATTTACATCCACACTAGCTAACCTTAAACATGACATTCTGCACAGAAGCAAAATTGAATGATTATACACAATCAACTCACATACCATGCTCAAATTATAAACAATGTCTGCAGAAATGTGGTATCGCTGTTTACTCAACTCTTATTTAGATGATCCTACAGCCCAACTAAAGATTTCTTGGACTTGCATTGAGTCCCAGCCTGGCTCCTCTTCATCTCCAAGCATTCTCCAGCCTCGAAAACAGGCTTTGAAAACAAAATCCCAAGGCTCACCTACACCTGAAAATGAGGACATGGGAAGCCAGTGAACTAACAGTCCACCAACTACTTTCCAAGCACTGCACTATCTTCCTGTGTAAACAGGCTTTAAGTCTTGAAGACCTAAATTTCACATGTGCTCGGGAGGCAACATTCGGCATTTGGAAGAGGGCTGCTGGAAGGGCAGGAAGCTTCAGCACAGAAGAGGGGCTGTCCAAAACTGGCCTTCAGTGAGCACAAAGCAAGAGGCAACTTACTTTCCTTCCAGAGCATTAGTGCCTGATATTTTTTTCCAGAATTGACATTAAATCACTTAGCAATAGTGAAACTGATTCCTTTTTTGTCTCTGTCACAGCAATCATTTCAGCAGCTTTCTCCGTAGCCCCTGTCCCTAGAGCACTCAGCAGCTATATATCTCTCTTTGGCCTCAGAATGGAGATCCTAGCCCCTGCCCAGAAACCCTTACTGGCCTGTAACAGGTGGTCTTCTGAGAAAAGTCTTGGTGCTCAGCAATCACGTGTCAATAAAAATTCTTGTGATAGCCAGGAGAAACATCTGCCATTGTTCTACAACATGGAATAGCCTTAGTGACAGACTAACTGTAGGATTTTGTGGTTGTCTGCATCTATAAGAAATCATAAAGGGAAGAAAAGCAATTACTTTGCTTTAACATGGTTATAGCTTTTTAGGATTATGCTCAACTAGATCTTTTGGGACATTGTTTAAAAACAACTCAGCTTTGAAGAAGGAAGGGAGCTGGATAGACTGTTTGGAAGAATATCCCTGCCAATATAGCTTCAGATCAAAGATACAGAATTGCCTCAGAAAACCACACTTCTTTCCCGAGCCTATTCCTAAAGCAGTGAAGCCTCAAATACTCAAAATCCTCTTCAAATGCAGACCTAAAAATTACTGCAGCAGAGCAAAGGGCAACTGTGAACAGAAAGGCGTCACTTCAAATTTCAGCATGTCCCAGCAGCGTCACTCACAAGCTATAGGATTAGCTCCACAAGTTGGCTGACTTGCCTCTAGATGTTCGTCCCCTACTGCTATTCACAGCCACCTCTTCCTCCCTGCCACATGATGCCTCATCTCCTGGAGATTCCATCCTGCCATCTGTCTTCTGCCAGCTTTCCTTGCAATTGACTCCATGGCAAGCATGAAAATGCCCTACACAGAATGCTGCTTGCACCATACCAGGCAGGTTAGGTATCCTGGAGACAGCCACACTACAAACCAAGCTCTGGAAGTTTTGCTACAGCAGATTTGAAAATGGATGCATTTATTATGAAACCAGTCACAAAATTACAATGAGGTTTTGCTAAAACATTGGAAGTATCATCGTTTCTATTTTGCAGGGCTCTAAATAAAGCAATGTTTCATTTTTTTCAAGATGATGTATGAAATATTTTCGTAAATAATTTCTACATTAATTAGACCTTTAACAAGTATTCTTGGCTGACTTTTTTTCTGATGTGGCCCTTTTGCTCATTTACTACCTTCTTCCTTTCTGAAGAGTTTTACCTCTCTCCTTAATAACTTATCTCTTGATCACTTCTGGCTTGTCTACCCTTTCTTTTTCTAACACCTCCCTGGATTTGCAACACCTAGTACATTCAGGTCACAATTCCAGGCATGGCCTCCTGTGATGCTGCAATTTATACGCTCACATAAAATAGCATTGGTACTTGTTATACTCAAGTATTTTAGGGTGACACTCATTTGTTCTCAGAGTGTCACTTCGTCTTTCAAAAAAAAAATCAGTCATGGCTGCTTCTTAGCAACAACTTTATCAGAACAGATTTACATGGAAATCAAATACTCTCAACAAGGAACTGCTAAAGGAAGTTGATAATACACCCTTATTCCTGGCCATTAGAGGCAAATACTATATTGCAGAGTATAACGGTTTTGTAATTCTATATGAATCTAATGAACACATGTAGAGCATTAGCACTGACTGATGTAAAAGACTATGAACTTTTCTAATTAGTGTATGTCTGAGTTGATCTGCAAAAACAATCTTGTCTTCAGACTGCAAAACAAATCAAACCATACACAGCCACCATCCTCTCCTGCACTGGACTGGATTCAAAATTGGAGTCTGTAACAGTCACATACAAACAGGTCGCAAAGGACTAGACTGTGAAAGACAGACATGCACTTCCCATATGCACAAAAAAATGCATGCCCTTACTTCATGCACACTCATACTAAATATCCAAGTATCAGACATCAGTGCAGGAACATAGTCACTTAGTACTCCCTACTCTGGGATGTACACATTTATACTACAATTTCAATAAATGGAAAGTTTTTCATTTTCACAGTCTTTAGAAAGGACCCATTTTCTCTGAAGATTTTTCTATAGCTTACTCATTTTATCAGATGAGGTTTTTCAGGTTTGGTTTTTTTAAAGCCAGAATAGCGTGCTGAGCTCCAACTAGCTAGTTGATAAAAAAATGCAAATAAAATCAAATTTGGGGATGGGGTGAAAAAGTGAAACAAAATATGAAGCATGAAACCCTATGAACAGAAATCATGAAACAGCAATACCAAGAGTCTAATTGTCTTCATCTTAATGTCAACTGAGAATAATTTATTAACATCACAATGGTGCAAAATCCCTATGAATGACACTGGAATCAGGACCCCTGTCTTGGTATTAAGAATGATGACATCCTTTTTGACAAATGAAGTCTTGAGTTGCTGTGGCTCTTCTTAGTTCTGTCACTGAAAGGCAGTATCTCTAATATATAGTTACATATGAATTATGTTAGGAATGGGATAAAAGGAATAAATCTGTACTATTTCCAAGAGACAATGCCAAAAATGTAATTGCCCATATTCGTATCACTATGTTATAGAAAGTGAGAGTGCCAGGTAGTCCTAATGGTTAACTGAAAACCTATAAAATCCATTTCTTTTTCTTACTGAGAAATTAATATAGGACCAAAACCTGAAATTCCAACTCTGATCATGCTCAGACAAAACTCCCACTGAAGTCAATGGGAATTTTGCCAGGGAGAGGATTAAAGACAGTACGATTGACTGCATTCTACCAGAGATGTTAAAGCTATCTAGTTAGGTTTTCATAGCAGTGCTGCTGAGGCTATTAAAATTAGCAACCTTTCACTCATGCAATCATATGGACTTGCAGAGGAAGGATGGATGTGATGGGGACAAGCCAGCATGCCAGACGTTGCTTATCACTGGGCTGGGAGCCAGCAGAAGTGAATTTCTCCTGCAGTATCTCACTTCCCTCCTCCCCTTTAAGGCCCAACAAGAAGCAGGAAAGCGGTAAATAAGCAAGCCTGTACCCTTGGAAATCAGCACTATCTGGAGGCAGGGCAGCATGCTCATCATCACAAAAATCTGCTGAAACCATCCACCATATCTGTGCCTCTGCAGCATTGTGCTCTGTGCCCACAGAGATAAGACACCTCAGAAGAGAGATGGCAGGAAGCATCAATGTGTAACAGCTTCATTGGGCTTCTGCCATGGTGGCAGTGCCTCACAGGTAACCAGAGGTAGCTGTTAGCCCTAGGGAGGTGCCAGGCTCTGCAGGGAGGGGATGTCACACTGCCTTTGGGGTCCTCGGGTTTTGCTGGCTGCTCCCTCTTCTCAGTCACGTTACCTTTGGTGGGTACAAAAACTAATTTAAAAAAATATACGGATCATTGAGTGAGTGGTCTGGATGTTTTTGTTCTTCAATACAACTCCCAGAGGCTTTAGAATTTTGTTTGATAAGACAGTAACAATGCTTCTTACTTTACCAGCCAATTCCTCCATGTTTTGATGATATGGTAGCAAAACCTATGGAATGTAAATACGATGACTTAAAATAGCTAAGTTATCTAACCAGTTTGCAAAATGAAGCAAAAAATAAGTCCTGAGCTACAAATGGTTTGTAAAATGTTAACTCATCCATTTAAATTTTTGTGGGGAAGAAAGAATAACATAGAAACTCATTACAGATGTAATTTTTAAAAATAAAATTAATTTCAACAATAAGATTACAACAGATTTCTGACATTTTATATCACCAGCAATGCTATCTGGCACCAATTTCATTTCAAATGGCCAAACAATTATTGCTAAAAGTAACTAATATTCACGCACATGGATATTTCTTATAATGTTTAATTAAAAATATATATTTAGGAACCATCATCACTTGCAAAATAATGATGAATACAGTATTAAATTGGTTAAAGGATCTGACTCATACCTTTCTCAGTCTCTATTGCTTTTGAGTTCCTCGTGGTTTTGCATCTCATGCAGATATATTCACTACTGGACAGATTGATCTGTTAGCATTTTATAGTCAAGTGGCATAAATATAAATGCAATGCAAGGAGAAAGACATGGGAGAATCAGGCTGAGTTGTGCACATGCAATTGCAATGTGTAGGCAAATAAAGACAGAAAGATTCAGATTGCTAAATAAAAACAGTTACACAGTATTCAGGGACAACTTAATGTTGTACACAAACAGCTCTCACTAGAGTCCTGAAGCAAGACCACACATGCACGCAATTTCTCTTGTCAGTAACTGCAGTGCTGACAAAAATCCCAGATGAATAAAGGCCCCTGATTTATTTTATGGGGGAATACAGCGCTGTGCTGAACCTGGGGAGGCAAGCATCTGCACAGACTCTTTGCATCCTGCAACATGCAGATGGAATTCCTTGTGAATACAGTGAGTTAAAGTTACATTTATATTCTGTATTAAACAACTAAATCTTACAGTAGCCTGACTTATAGCACCTGAAGCAAGGCCTGTGTGTCTTCAAATGGGGAAAAAACCCTCTGAAATTTTTCTGAATTTCCCCTCCTCTCCTAGAGGCAATCAAACCCTTTTTAATTAGACTGACGAGAGGATACTCAGCCTATCTGCTCAGTCTGCCAAAAGCTGCCATTTCCTGGCATGAGTATCTGTTCTCTAATCACTAATCAAACTGCTATCATGTGGGCTATCTACAAATCATCAGTGGTTACAGCTGCCCTCAGTTTAGGCAAAGTTCAGAACCCAGGAACAAAAAATGTTAGAGCTCCACAGTTAGGAACATGAGCTCTTATATCCAATGCCATCACCTCCAAACAACAGGTAACAACTTTTTGGATCTCAGGGTATTTTACTTTAACGGCAACAGGTTTATACATATATTTGGATTCCAATGAAGTATGATGTAGCAACAGGGAATGGAAACTTGGCAACCTCTTTAGGAAGGAAAAGCAGTTATGATAAATTTTTCCCTTCCTCTTGAAGAGGTACATGACACTTCACACTTTTTTTAAAACATGGTGATTAAGAGTGATAAAGTGTGACTCTTTACCTGGAAAGAGATTATTTCAACTCCCAAGGGAAAACCAACGCTGATGTATAGGAAAGGAAAACCATCAGAACCATCATGAGGCGGCCATGACTACATGGTAGTTCTTGTCATTCCAGCCAAGGAAAGAAGTTACAGTTAAAATGTGTATGTGATGAGGGGGGTCTTTCATTTAAAATTGAGCTCATTAACACTGCTGTGAGTTGCCACCCCTAGGTTCTACAGGGGATTGCCCTCTTTGAAATGAAAGCAGTTTGGCTCAACATTGCCTGTGACTCTACTCCAGGCCAGGACATGTGTTTATCCACCGCACTGAGTCCTTGCAGTTGCAAATATATATATATATATATATATATAATCACTGAAGGATGCTATCAGCTGTTACTAAAATTAGAAGGAAATTGCATGTCCATATCAAAGAAATATATACCCTAATCTGGACTCTTTCAATCTATCTTTTTTGATGAATGGCTAAATTTCTGAAACAATGATCAATGATTTCTAATGTATAAATATGAATGTCTTCCAGTTAACCTTGGGGTTTCATTAAAAGACAGAAACCTCTTCTACAAGAGGTTTTCACAGGAAAGACATTGAGTTGCTGGAGCATGTCCAGAGAAGGGCAACCAAGTTGGTGAGGGGCCTGGAGCACAAGTCTTATGAGGAGCAGCTGAGGGAACTGGGGCTGTTTAGTCTGGAGAAGAAGAGGCTGAGGGGAGACCTTATTGCTCTCTACAACTGCCTGAAAGGAGGTTGTAGTGAGGTGGGTGCTGGTCTCTTCTGTCAGGTGGCTGGAGATAGGACGAGAGGAAATGGCCTCAAGTTGCGGCAAGGGAGGTTTAAATTGGATATTAGGAAAAATTTCTTTACTGAAAGGGTTGTCACACATTGGAATAGGCTGCCTAGGGAAGTGGTTGAGTCACCATCCCTGGAGATATTAAAAAAGTGAGTAGACAGGGTACTCCAGAACATGGTTTAGTGGGCATGAATGATGGTTGGACTCGATGATCTTGAAGGTCTTTTCCAACCTAAATGATTCTATGATTCTAAGTCTGATCATACAATTTAGATGCTTGTGTAACAAAATAGCTATATTTACTTCCAATTACTGAATCTATTTCTATTTTCATAGCAGATTGTATTTATACACACGAAAGAGAACTAGAAAAAATGGAAGCCAGCTTCAAAGTTTCAGCATACACATTTCCATTGAAGTGGAACAATGAAATGGGCAGTGTAACACGTGGAATACATAGTACCAATGTTCTCTGTGCTTCCTATAATGCTGTATTTATAGTTCTCAGCACTTCCAACAATCCACGAACACTTGCTTCACAGGTCAGATGACTAAATCTGGCACAATTTGGGCCTACATTATACTCTGGAATACCTTATGCCACACATAACCATGGCAAAGCCCTTCAAAAGGGTATTCAGAGACCCTGCACATTTGTACCCTATGGGGAAGAGAGCTTACAGCACATCAGGAAAGAGGATATTGAACTCCATCAAAAACAGAAGAGAAGGAAAGACAGATCAACTGAAAATTTGAAAGAAGAGAAGAAGCCAGAGGACTGTGAGGAACAAGAAGAAAGGAAAGGAAAAAGCTTCAGGTAAGCTTTTAGGGTATTTTTTTTAAATGAACCTAAAACAAAATATTTAGCTGCCCAATCCATGAATAATTTTCAAATTATTGCAAATAGTAAATATACAACAGGAAAAGGAGGGCTGAATTAGAAAGGTTTCATAAAGAACACATTTTTTATTTGTCTGATAATGGCTTCCAACTTTACAAACCATTTGAAAGTTAATCTGCCTGTCAAACTGCTCAACAGCTTGTCTCAGTTCTCTGAATATATTAAACCTGAATTTAAAGTAAATTCTAGCATAAATAAACCCCTTCTAGTAGAACATTAGATATATGCATTTATTTTAGTTTCATGTCTGGCAAACTTAAAAAAAACCCTCTGCCTTTAAACATTTTATAGATTTCTTTACTGCTCAGTGAAACAATATAAAAGCTTTTTAATATAAAATCCTAGATGCTCAGCAACTTTTACCATGTTAATGATTCCTGCATGATTCTTACTTTGAGTCTCACTTTATTTTAGAGAGGTCAGGAATTCTTAATTAACTGAGCCCTTTGTAAACCAACATCATTTGGGCAGATCAGAATCTCCACAGTTATAAGCAATGCCATTTACAATCAAGCTGAAAAACAGGAACTAGTGGGTACTATAATCTCCATGTTAAAGTTTAGCTCCCTTAGCTTTAAGAGGCTCTGTCCACATACTGAAAAGAAAACATTTTAGGAACACATAGTCTTCTTTCATCAAGCATTAAACATCTGCACTGAGACATAATTAGTAACAAATCACGTGCTGTAATCCATAAGGTTCTGTGAATATTCGCATTAAGTAATAGTCCACTGAATGGCTAATATAAAAAGATATAGTACAAAAATGTAAGAAGGATATTCTATTTTATATATATAAATATATGCATTTCAGTGGTGCATAAATCAGTTGTGGTTTATTAAATTTACCTCCATGATTACATAAAATCCAAAATACCATGTTGGTACATGCTAAAATATTGGAAGGTCAAACCTACTTACTCCTATACCATAAAGATGAACTGCAAAGTGCTACAAAATAAATTACAAAAAAAAAATTGTGTAAAAATCCCAAATCAGTAACTGTGCACATTTGTACATATAAATATTATGAATCAGAAAGAACTACCTTATAAAATGAAATGTTTCAAAAATCATCTGCCAAATTCTAACTCTGCAAGTTTGTCTTTTCCCTGCCAAAATAAAAATGAATACATAACTGAAATATGTTGACTTTGTCTCAGCATAACATAAGACTGGACTCTGGGCTACTGTGTCAAGCTCTGCTCAGGGTCCCAATTTATGCTCGATGTACCTTCACTGACTTTACTTCACATATTGCTGATCTAAATGATTCATTATTGATTTAGAACCAGCCCAGTGGCATCAGAAGTTATTTAAACAGGGGGAGAGATTTATTGATAAGCAAGAAGTCTGAAAAAAATAATTAAAAGAAAGTTAAAAGAGAATTGGTGAGCAGAAGAGAAAGTTATTATCTCTCTAAAATAAGACCATTTCCACATAGACTTAGGGAGGAAAAAAAGGCAGACATTCCCAATATTTTTCTGAGGAACAGCAGAACACTCGTTGACATCTAACTTCAAAGAGTGACTATGATGGATATCCTTAACTGCTGCCATCCCTCCTCAAATCACCATGCTATGTGCAGGGTGACTGAAGACACCATGATTCCTAGGTCGCCACTAGACTTACAGCTCTGCCCTCTTTAATGTGGGGAGGAGAACACATCTTTGGGACAGATTTTGGAGAAGGGAAGAGAGCACTGTAGCACCTGCAGCTCCCCTACCCTAACCACTTACAGGAAATCTCTCACTACACTGGCCCAGAAGAATGCAAATATGGACATATCTTTGACTAAGGAGATCCCCAAAACTTGAGCACAGCAGGAAGAAAGAGTTTGGATGTGAGAGACAGCAGAGAACATAAGGAAACAGTCAAAGGACTACTAGTCTTAAAAGGTGAAGCAAGAGTAAGATTCTGGAGAAAGAACAAGAATCAGGACAGGAGAAAAAAAAAGATACAGTATATGGTACTGTAGAAAGAGAAGGACAGTGTATGCTGAAAAAGACTGCTGCAAAAAATAAAAAAAAGACAAGAATGTTTCAATGAAAGAGTGAAAATGGATGGAATTAAGAAGTGAAAACAATGAAAAGCAATCACAAAAGAAACAAGGCAATGTAATCTCTTCTTTTTTACTCAACGTAATTGTAAGGAATTAAAATCAAACCAAATCTCAGAAATATAATCAAAATTCATAGAAATATATAGGTTTATCTCAGTCTTTTGCTGCTAGTCTTTGTAACTAACTTTCTGTTAAAAAAACTCCACCAACAACAAAACCAATCATCTTATAACAATTTCATAAATCAAAAAGATCGAATGATAAAGTCAGGACTGGATAGGAAAATAGCATGAAAATGAATGTCTAATGTTATGTCTAAATGTAGTCCCTGTTCTTGCAAAATGCTTTTACTTTTGTTTAACTTTATGCATTATGGTACTTTCTTCTGAACAGTTAAGTATGCATGTAAGTATATAGTCTGCAGGACCAACAGTATAGTTTGTTATTCTTGCTCTTGGATCAGACTCAGAATTTCAGCCTACTAAAGATTTGTACCCTTACCCAAAAGTATGGACTGTATTGAGTAAGTACTGTGTAACTGAATGTGTAAAGTGATGATAGTGGTTCAAAACCCGAAAGCACTAACACATAGTATTGCCCCCTTTATGCATACAATTCATATTCTCCATAATCTTTCTGGTAAAGTCAGTAGAGCCACATACATAAATAAGATTTGCAGGGCCAACTCTGCAATTTACTGCTTTAGGATTTAAGGCGATATTCTGAAAATATAAAAGATGTTAACTTTAAGTATGCGAGTATCCCCGTTGAAATCAATGGAATTACACACCCACATTCAAATTAAACGTGTGGAAGAGTTTTCCAGAGCCACTAATGTAATAAAATAAAAGCAACGTTGCAGTTCACCTTTGATAAATACTATTTATAAAAACCAACATCTTTCCAGTTAAGTTCAAACAGAAAAAAAAATTGTCAGAGGAAACAATGTAACAATTTCTTCTCAATGTCATTTTGAAGAGACAGTAAGAACAAGGTAATAGAAAAGAGCGTGACAGATTATTTCTGGACTTTCTTGAGTTTTATAGCTGCATCAGGGACTGGCTTATCTCTGTTGTTGCAAAAACAGCTGCCAATTTGAATGTACATCTAGAGTTCTCTAAACACAACCAATGTCTAAATGAGAAGTCCAAGGGAGGTGGCATTTTACTGTCCACTCCCTAGTGTGCAGTATGCAACTTCCATAAATAAGCTCAACAGCCCCTCTCATCTTTATTTCATTTACCCATCCAGTGGGATCTTATGAAATAAAACAAAACCTAAAAGAAACAAAATAAAATATGAGAAATCATGCTTAAAAAAAAGGTCAAAGAAAAAATAATACAAAGGACCAAACACAAATGAATACTTGACAATCAAACATAAAAGGCATTTAACGCATACATAAAATGTTAAATAAAAACTGTACATGAATTTATGAACCTGACAACATTGGCTCTAGATTGTGGCCAAGGATTTTATTCAATAATTTTTGTTCTTGTTTTTAACCTTGCTTCAGTAAGTTCACAATGTTTATAAAGAGCTGAAAGCTTATCTATATTCCATATCACACTAAAGAACCTAAGATTTAACCCTCCTTACACTCTAAAATACCCTTATAGAATAGGTACAAGGCCCTGGGTATGGTAGACAAAGTGCATAATGAGATAGAGGAGGAACCTATGCAAATAGTCTTGCTAAGGCCAGAGAGACCAACCCCTCGCAAGAAAACCTGCGTTAAGACCAGCGCCGAGAAGAAACAATGGCGAGTTATGGCCATAGGTGACTCCCTCCTGTGTGGAACAGAAGCACCCCTTTGCAGACCGGACCCTCTTTTCAAGGAAGTTTGCTGCCTCCCTGGGGCCCGAATTAGGGACATCACCAAAAGACTGAAGAGCTTAGTACAACCTTCAAACTACTATCCATTCCTGCTCTTTCATGTGGGTACTAATGATGTCACAACAAAAAGTCTGAGGTCAATCAAAAGAGATTTCAGATCCCTGGGAAGAATGCTAAAAAATTCGGGAGCACAGTTAGCGTTTTCCTCAATCCTCCCAGTAATGGGGGGAGACTTTGGAAGAAACAGGCATGTTGTCCTGATTTCAGCTGGGATGTAGTTAGCTGTCTTCCTAGTAGCTGGTACAGTGCTATGTTTTGAGTTCAGTATGTGAAGAATGTTGATAACACTGATGTTTTCAGTTGTTGCTCAGTAGTGTTTAGACTAGAGTCAAGGATTTTTCAGCTTCTCATGCCCAGCCAGGGCACCTGACCCATACTGGCCAACAGGGTATTCCATACCATGTGACGTCCCATCTAGTTTAGGAACTGGGAAGGGGGGGGGCAGGGTTTCGCCGCTCGGGGACTGGCTGGGTGTCGGTCGGCGGGTGGTGAGCAATTGCCCTGCGCATCATTTGTACATTTCAATCCTTTTATTACTACTGTTGTCATTTTATTAGTGTTATCATTATCATTATTAGTTTCTTCTTTTCTGTTCTATTAAACCGTTCTTATCTCAACCCAGGAGTTTTACTTCTTTTCCTGATTTTCTCCCCCATCCCACTGGATGGGGGGGGAGTGAGTGAGCGGCTGCGTGGTGCTTAGTTGCTGGCTGGGGTTAAACCACGACACATGTCCAAGACATCAATACCTCGCTCAAGGACTGGTGCCTCTGCCAAAACTTTTGGTTTTTAAATCATGGAAGAGCCTTCAAGGCACAAGGTATGATAAGGCCTGATGGGATCCACCTGTCCCGATGGGGAAAACACATCTTTGGGCATAAACTGGCAGGACTGATCAAGAGAGCGCTTTAAACTAGAATCAATAGGGGAAGGGGATACCAACAGGATTGCAGTAGGTAAGCCAAGGATCAGCATGGAATCGCCTGAGGGTGGCAATGCTAATGGAAACACTTACCCTGCTCCACGGAGGGCTCAGGAGGACATCTGAAATGCTTGTACACCAATGCACACAATGTGAGAAACAAACAGAATGAACTGGAAGCATTGGTTAGTTCCCGGAACTATGATGTCATTGGTATTAGCGAGACTTGGTGGAACGAGTCCCATGATTGGTGTGCTGGGATGAAGGGCTACAGGCTGTTCAGGAGGGATAGCCAGGGCAGGCGAGGTAAAGGAGTTTCACTGTATGTAAGGGAGAGGTTTGACTGCACAGCCCTTACAGTTAGGGATGATGTGGTTGAGAGCCACTGGGTGAGGATTAGGGGGATGGAAAACAAAGCAGAGGTTGTAGTGGGAGTCTACTATCGATCACCCAGGCAGGATGATAGCACTGATGAGTTATGCTATAGGCAATTAGGAGAAATCTCTGGATCGGTAGCCCTTGTCCTTATGGGAGATTTCAACTTCCCAGGCATCAACTGGGAATATCATACTGCTGTGGCGAGCAAGTCTGGGAAATTACTGAAGTATGTTGAAGATAATTTCTTGTCATAAGAGCTCAGTGAGCCAACTAGGAAAGATGCCCTCCTAGACTTGTTGTTTGTGAATAGAGAAGGACTTGTGGGAAATGTGATGGTAGGTGTCTGTCTTGGCCACAGTGATCACGAAATGGTCGAGTTTAAAATTTTCAGTGTAATGGGAAAAAAGGACAGCAAATTTGTTACCCTGGACTTCAGGAGAGCAATCTTTAAGCTATTCAGGAAGCTATTTAGTAGAGTACCCTGGGAATCTGCTTTTCAGAGCTTAGGAGTCCATGAGTGCTGGTCAGTTTTTAAGAACCACCTTTTAAAAGTACAGGCAATCCCATTGTGTCATAAATCAAGCAAGCAGGGCAGAAGACCAGCTTGGCTGAACAGGGAACTCCTCATGGAACTCAGGAGGAAAAAGAAATTGTATGACCTCTGGAAGCGAGGTCAGGTTCTGCAGGAAGATTACAGAGCTGTGGTTCATATATGCAGGGAGAAGACATGAAAGGCCAAAGCTCAACTAGAATTGAAACTGGCCAGTGTTGTTTCAGATAATAAGAATGGCTTTTTTAAGTATGTTAATAGCAAGAGGAGGTCTAAAGAAAACATTGGATCGATACTTGTTGAAGATGGCCACCTGACTAATAGGGATGAAGAAAAAGCAGAGGCATTCAATGCTTTTTTTGCCTCAATCTTTAATAATACTGATAGAACTTGGGCTGCCTGGTCCTCTGAGTTGGAGGACGACAACTGCGGTAACAGTGACTTACCATTTATGGACACTGAAATTGTAAGGAACCAGCTGTATCAGCTGGATGTTCACAAGTCCAAGGGGCCTTTTAGGATTCATCCCAGAGTACTGAAGGAGCTAGTGGATGTTATGGCAGGACCCTTTGTTTTGGGTTTGTGTGGTGCGGTTTTGGTAGCGGGGGAGGGGCTGCAGGGGTGGCTCCTGTGAGAAGCTGCTAGAAGCTTCCCTTGCTCCAAGACGGACCCACCTTGAGCCAAGGCCGACCCAATCAGAGATGGTGGTAGCACCTCTGTGTGAACATATTTAAGAAGAGGAACCTGCAGTGGGGGAGGAGATTGGAATGTGAGAGAAACACCTACGCTGATACCAAGGAGAAGGAGGGAGAGGAGGTGATGCCCCTGCAGCCCATAGTGAGACAGCAGGCTGTCCCCCTGCAGCCCATGGAGGTGAATGGTGGAGCAAATGCCCACCTGCAGCCCGTGGAGGACCCCATGGCAGAGCAGTTGGATGCCCCGGAAGATGGCCGTGACTCTATGGGAAAGCCCGCGTTGGAGCAGCCTGTGTCTGAAGATCTGCGGCCTGCAGAAAGGACCCATGCCAGAGAAGTTCATGAAGGACTGTCTCCCATGGGAGGGACCCCACGCTAGAACAGGGGAAGAGTGAGGAGTCCTCCCCCTGAGAAGGAAGGAGCAGCAGAGACAATGTGTGACAAACTGACTGCAAGCCCCTTTTCCTGTCCCCCTGCGTCTCTGGGGGGAGGAGGTAGAGAAAACCAGGAGTGGAGTTGAGCCGGGAAGGAAGGAGGGGTGGGGGGAAGGTATTTTAAGTTTTCGGTTTACTTCTCATTATCCTTGTTTTGATTTGACTGGTAGTAAATTAAATTGATTTTGTTTTTTCCCCAAGTTGAGTCTGGTCTTTTGCCTGTGACCGTAAGTGGTTAATGATCCCTCCCTGTCCTTGTGTCGACTCACGAGCATTTCTTTATATTTTCTCCTCCTCATCTCACTGGGGTGGAGGAGTGAGTGAGTGGCTTCGCGGTGCTTTGTTGCTGGCTGGGCTTAAACCACGACACCCCTCTCGATCATCTACCAAAGGTCTTGGGAGTCTGGGAAGGTCCCTGCTGACTGGAAGCTAGCCAACATTATTCCAATTTACAAGAAGGGCATGACGGAAGACTCAGGAAACTACAGACCTGTTAGTCTAACCTCAGTACCTGGGAAAATTATGGAGAAGATCATACTGGGTGCTATTGAAAGACATTTAAAGGACAATGCAATCATCAGGCACGGTCAACATGGGTTCACAAAGGGAAATTCCTGTTTGACTAATTTAATATCCTTCTACAATAAGGTCACCCACCTAGTGGAAGAAGGGAAGGCAGGGGATGTAGTTTTTCTAGATTTTAGGAAGGCTTTTGATACTGTCCCTCACAGCATCCTTCTGGACAAGTTGTCCAACTGCGAGATGAGCAGGTACACACTGCACTGGGTGAAGAACTGGCTGAACAGCAGAGCTCAAAGAGTTGTAGTGAATGGGGCTACATCTGGCTGGTGACTGTCACCACCAGTGTTCCTCAGGGCTCAATTCTAGAGCCAGTTCTGTTCATATTTTTATCAATTATGTGGATGCAGGAGTTGAATACACCATTAGCAAGTTTGCAGATGATACCAAACTGGGAGGACCTGTTGACTCTCCTGAGGGACAAGAGGCCTTGCAGAGGGATCGAGATAGATTGGAGCATTGGGCAATCATCAATGGGATGAAATTTAACAAAAATAAAACCTGATTCTGCACCTGAGACAGAATAACACCGGACACAAGCATAAACTGGGAGGGCAGTGGCTGGAGAGCAGCCCTGCAGAAAGGGATCTCGGGGTGCTGGTTGACAGCAGGCTCAGTAGGAGTCAGCAGTGTGCCCTGGCAGCCAAGAGGGCAAACTGCATCCTGGGGTGCATCAAACACAGCATAAGCAGCTGGTCAAAAGAGGTGATTATCCCCTCTGTATTTAGCATTGGTGTGGCCTCACCTTGAGTATTGTGTGCAGTTCTGGGCCCCACAATTTAAGAAGGATGTTGAATGCGCCCAGAGGAGGGCAACAAAGCTAGTGAAAGGGCTGGAAGGCATGTCCAATGAGGAGCACCTAAGGACTCTGGGTTTGTCTAGTTTGGAGAAAAGGAGGCTGAGGTGCAACCTCATTGCTCTTTACAGCTTCCTGAGGAGGGGAAGTGGAGAGGGAGGTGCCGATCTCTTCTCCCTGGTAGCCAGCATCAGGACACATGGGAATGGTGCAAAGCTGCACCAGAGGAGGCTCAGATTTGACATTAGGAAGCATTTCTTTACCAAGAGGGTGGTCAAACACTGGAATAGGGTTCCTAGAGAGGTGGTCGATGCCCCATGCCTGTCAGTGTTTAAGAGGCACTTGGACTATGCCCTTAATAACATGCTTTAACTTTTGGTCAGCCCTGAAGTGGTCAGGCAGTTGGTCTAAATGATCGTTCTAGGCCCCTTCCAACTGAACTATTCTATTCTGTTCTATTGTATTCTATTCTATTCCAGGCCAAATCTTGATCTGCCTTAAGTCCATGGGAGTTTTGCTATTGGTTTCAAGAAGTTGAATTTGACTGTTAGTAATTAACAGTGATTAATTCCTTTGCATTGCATTTTCTTACTTGTTTTAAACCTTGAGGCACTCCTAGTACTTCCATGTTGCAAATAGGTAATGGGATATTCAGAAATGAAACATGCTATCTTTGAGCCACTGCACATTTTCAAAAGGGTGTGGGCAAAATTCATTTTCTACAAAACAATTGATAGGATTTAGTGTAGGACGCCAACAAAAACAACAAGATTTGATTAATTCATAGACAAAAATATAATATCAGTACAAATGTATAGCATTTCAGAACAGCTAGGCCTCTGCACAGGGACTGTTTTAACTGGAGAAGAAGGCTCTAGGGTAGACTGATATTTACAAGATGAGTCTCGTAAGTTTATATCCACATGTAGTGATGAGTATCTTAATAACTTGTAAGGAATATTAAGTTATTGCTGGAATTGGCGCTCTTGCTAGTTCTACTGATTTATAAAATATCTTAAATTGAATTAATATATTTTTGCCATACTGTGGGTCCACAAAATTCCCAACAGGAGAATTCAAAACTGTACCACTGAAAATTCAGGTCATCACACAGAATACTAACAACACAGCCCTAAAAGTCTACTGTAATGTTAAGAAAAATGCACACTTCTATGTATATGTTGACCTTCATGACTGTCTATTCATGTTGCAAACTCTATGAACAGAGTTTGAGGAAAATTGAGGATCTGTTTCTACAGGTCATACAAAGGTGATAGGCTTTTCCAGGCCTTTATGCCATATTTCTACTAAGTGGCTGTGGTTTATTATCTCCTAGGTAATTTTCTGAAGGATGTTTGGAAGTTAGGGGTTAGAGAATTATCATCACAGTTTTGGTAGTCCAGCATTTAAAGCTACTGCATGGTTGCTACCTTCCCTTCAGATTTCCTAGGCCTTTCAGACCCTTTCTATGGATTTTTGTTTTCTTAAATCTGTAAGATTACATACATTCTTGGAGACTAAGTCAAAGGACATATATATATATATTTACACAAACATACAAATTTATGCTGCACTTAACACTGAGACAAATCATTGCCAGTGAAAGCTTTCTGGCCTTTGAGTTTGTTCCTAACCTGATCTGGTACAATCACAGTGAAACCAGAATGTTGTGGTTAAAGTCACTTCTGAATTTTCATTTCAGAAGTTTTTAACTGATGAACTTCTATTAAGTGTACAGCACTATGCAAAGCACAGGTAGACAATAGATCTGCTTATATTCTTAGTTACATTAGCATGCATATTAGTTACTCTAGTAGCCAACAGCAATGTCTAAAACCAGTATGGAAAGAGAATCAGATCTAGGACCTGAGTAGTCCATAAGAGTTGACAAGTCCACAAGGGAGTCCTGCAAGTCCTATTAAAGGCATGAGAATTAATCACAATAAATACATCTTTAATCACACATTAAAGTGTTCATCAGCACACAAAAAAATCTTATCCATCTATTCAACTGTAATGTAGAACCAAAAATGACAGGGCATTCTACATGACAATAACTTACTTTTTCCCAGTCAGGATCAGTATAACTGGAACAATTTTTTTTTTTTGCAACTTTTTAATTTACTATAAATGTAGGTAAACTCTACTTCAAACTCTGCAAATTTCAGGTCAAATTCAATGAATGCTTTCCAGTGGAAACCTATCTTTGAGGCCAAATTTACAGACAGAAGGGTTGCTGCACTTGTACTAAATGTCCAGTGGCTAGGATGTGTATCCAAGATGTAAGAGACCAGTTTGATTTCCTTTTGAGTGCCCCAAGCTCTATTGTCTAAAAAACAGGAATATTCCTCCAATTTTATGCATCTGGCTTTTTTATTTCTTTTGCTTTTCTTATGTGTGGGTTTAATGAAGCATTCTGTAGAGACTGAAATGAAGTTTCAGGCTTACATTTTGGTGTGGAAAACAAAACAAAAACCCCCAATTCATTTCTATTCATATCAGCATCTTTTGGTTTGATGTATAACCTGCACAGAAGTAACCACTAGTCATTATTTACAGAAGGAAGTAAAAAAATAAATAAATAGGGTATTGACTTTATCCACTGAAACATAGAAAGCAACCAGGTAAAGGATGTAGAAAAGAAAAGGACACAGAAATACAAAAGAATTAGGTGTGGGGGGGGAGGTTCTTACAGGGGAAAGGTGAAACAGAGCAAAGAAAAATGACTGGAATGTAAAGATGCAGAAACCAAATAGGAATACTTTAGAAAAAATGATTCCAGGGAAATAAAACAAACACACCTACAAACCCATTAAGCAGCAGGCAATCTGGACTTACTTTGTATACTAGCTCTCTGACTATTTGGAGTAATTGAGCTAATATAGCCAAAATATTATGGGAAGTGGGTAGTTAGAAAATGATTTGACATGTCTTTAACAGCCAAACTCTCAATTGGCTTCTCAGAGTTCAAAAGGAGTCAGTTAAGCAAGTTGAGGCAAAACCTGATTTTGGCTTGAGTTGATGCCAGGGCACTAGATTCTGAGTTTAATATTAGTTTTTTAAAAAAACACAAACACTACTGTTATGTAAGCTGCCATTCACACTTGCAGAAGAAAGTACACTGAAGAATAAAAAAAAAAAAACCCTTAAAATAAAAGTGGATGAGAGAAAAAAGCCATCCATCTTCCCTGTAAGAGGAATGACAAAACTTCATTCATCCTCTAAGGGAACATTATGTATCTATCTCTCTCAAATGCAAAGAGAATGTGCTATGTAAAGTGTGAAATGAACTGTGTTATTAATATGGATCCAGCTGAGCCAACAGTGAGGTTTTTGGGTTTTTTTAAATCTGACAATTGGCTTTCTGGAAATATCACAGCTGACTATCTCATGAGCTTTGCAGTTCTGTATCTCACATACTAGATGATCTGTAACTTCCTAAGGTTTTATTCTCATTAGGAGCTGGATAAAATGCCTTTGAGACTGATTCCTTTCAGCCTTCCTATTCATTGTATTACTTTTAATAATCACATGGTTCACAAAAAGAAAAACATAAGAGAAAAAAATCCATATATTTCTACATACTGAACTCATTCTGAAAGAAGAGCCTATCATAAATATCATTCTTATATGTGAAGAAGCCATTTTTTCCTCTTTCAACTAACACACAGCATAGATCTGGTTAGTTAATGGCATGATAACACCTAATGCATTTCATTGCCAGATTTGGAAGCATCACTGGTATGGGGATAGTCAAATATCCATGGGCTCCATTTCTGCCAGTCCCAAACAA